>NC_135318.1:52923319-53229319 GCF_048772815.1 Callospermophilus lateralis
AGACATTTAAGAAGTGGACATTTCAGTGACCTTAAGGACATTTATATCATTGTGCAGCCATCACTACCATTTGTCTCTAGAACTTTCCTGATCTTCCTCAACTATTTTCCCATTTAAAAAAAATGGGCTATCACTCACATATCATCAGATACCCGTTTTCTAGTGTACGATTCAGTGGTTTTGGGTTTACTTACAGGTTGTGTGGCCATTGCCGCCACCTAATAGTAGAACATTTTTGGCTTCTATCACTTTATCACTCTGGTTTCCCCACAGCACTATCCTCTTTGCTATCAGATGATGTGGCTGTTCCTAGTTATTTATTTATATATTTATTTATATGTGGTGCTGAGGATCAAACCCAGTGCCTCACGCATGCTAGGCAAGCACTGTGCCACTGAGCTGCCACCGTAACCCCAAAGCAGCTGTTCTTAAAAGCAGACCCTCCTGTTGTCTCTCAGTTTTTCTCCTAAATAACCAACACCCATTGTGCAAGTTTAGGTGCTGACACTTTCCTGGCTGTGTCCTGTGGTGTCAGGCATTGATGACTATGGTTTGACTACCCACCTACCCAGCTGGCAATGACTGCATGACACATACTGACTTAGACGTGTGAAAATGTAAAAAAAAAAATGTGTGTCTTAACATTGATAGACTCAGCTGGGTGCCATGGCGCATGCCTGTAATGCCAGTGACTCAGGAGGCTGAGGCAGGAGGTTCACTGGTTTGAGGTCAGTCTCAGCAACTTAGCAAGACCCTGTCTCAAAATAAACAGGGCTGGAGGATGTAGCTCAGTGGTAAATGCTTCTGAATCTAATCCCCAGTTCCAGAAAAATAAAATCAATGAACTCAAGAGTTATCTTTCTAGCTCCAACCCCAAAGTTGCTGCATCTCCCATGACTCACCCCTTACTCAGTTCTCATCATTCGCACCCCTCTGAACCCCATAGTGCTTTGGACAGAACCCCATTCACTGTCCCTACAATAGTATCAGCAGTATCTATAATTGTTCCATACTACACATTCTCTATATTGCCCCTCTCCACCCACCAGGAACCCCTATTTGGGAAAGAAGTGGGAACCCACTATTTGTCTTTGTGTTCGCTGTGCCTAGTATTGTGTAAGGAATAAAATAGGTGCTTAATAGAGATGTTTATTGACTCAGCAAGGATCAGAAGAGCCCACAAATCATATCGGGTTGGGGGGGCAAGTTTACACAACACTTCCTGGGTGTCAATCTCCTTTCAGCGCACTTTACTGGTCAAACGAAAGAACGCTACTTAGGTAATTAGGAATCATCCAACTTAAAATGTAACCCAAGGAAAATTATCTGAGAAGCTGGGAAAACATGGCCTGCTCTGAAGATGTGAGGCAGTGAAGAAGGATGAGAAAGAAGAGGACTGGACTGTGCTGGGGTCTGGGAAAGACACCTAAAGGTCAGGATTTCCTGGCTCTCTAACCAAGGCCTGGGGGCTTGTGGCCTGGCAGAGATGCAAAATCTGAGGACTTGGCAGGTCGAAGGATGAGCTTGACTATCGGGAGTTCCAAGGAATAGTCGATCCAGCAATCTGGGGCATTTGCCACCAGGAGGGGGAAGTGCTGCCGGCTTGCCTGTTGCAACTGGCAAAGCTGTTCTTGTGATAAACCGGCTTTCTTATTTTTTTGTAGCAATCTTGACATGGACTAGCAGGATTCAGCTCGGCATTACCTGATGACTTCTGCACCAGTCTCTGCCATCACAGCTCCACCCAGCTAGCTGTCAGCCATCATTACCCACTGCACGCTGGATGGGGGCCAGGCTGGAATCCAGGAGCTCCTGGCATGGCAGCCTGTTAGCCCCCCTCCTACTAAGGTGTGGATCTGGAAACTGTCCACTGGTCTGTGCTGAGTGTCCTGAGCGCTGAGCGTGTCTGTCCTTGTCAGGGACAACCTCCCTTATGTGGCCCACATGTGGCCCATCTGTGACTAGCCTGGGCCTGGATCTCTGGGTAGCCTCTGGTTCTTTTTCCTTTGGGAACCTGCAGCTGGTATCTCTCTGAGCCTTGCAGAGGGCCTCCCTGAGCTCCCACACCTGCCTCCACCTGACCCAGACAGTCTTGGCCTTCCAGATCAGGAAGCCTGGGACTCTTTACTTCTTTAGAATAAAACCTGGGAAGAACAATTGGAGGCGGCATCTTCCGGAGTTTGCTCTGTCCCTTCAGATTTTGTCATTTGACTTTATTTATTTATTTATTTTTTGTAGTGGGGACTGGACCCGGGATGCATGCTGGACAACTGCTCTACCACTGTATTATAGTCCTAACCCAGAATTTGTTATTTGAAAAACCAGGCTCTAGTTTAAGTGGAAGAGGAGGACAGAATGATCTCATCTGTCCTGACTTTCTTGGTTCTTGTTTCAATTAAAAAACTATTTTATTAAAAATAAGTGATTATTGTTAATTACAAAAGCTATACATGTTTATTATAAATATTTTGGAAAATTCAGAAAAGCAAAAAGTAAATTAAAACCAACCATAATTATGCCATCCAGAAATTTTGATACAGTTGTTACTTTGGTGTTCTAGTCTTATTTGAGTATACATGAGTGTTCATATATATATGTGTATATATATGTAAATATTTAATGGACTCATTATCTTTTGTGAACAACTACTACATTTTAATAATATATTGTAAACCCCCAATAATATATTGTCCCCCAATATTTTTCATGGTTGCCCGGTATTGTACCCTGTGGAGATAGATGTATGATAATGTATTTAACCAATTCCCTATTGTTGGAAATTTATATTTTTGCCAGTTTTCCATTCTTATAAAACAGCCACAGGGAATATTCTTGTAGATAGACCTTTACAGGAATGCATTGTTGACTTTTGTTGTTGCTGTTACTAAGGATTGAACCCAGGGGTGCTTAATCATTGAGCCACATCCCCAGCCCTTTTTATTTTTTTATTTTGAGACAGGGTCTTGCTAAGTTGCTGAGTCTGGCTTTGAACTTGCCATTCTCCTGCCGCAGACTATGGAGTTGCTGGGATTACAGGTATATGTCACTATGTTTGGCCTATTATTGATTTGTATAGAATGGCTTGGAGTTGGAGTGTATGCTAAGTTTAGGCTTTTTTCCCCCTGTTATTTATTTATTTATTTTTCCCTATCCTGGAGATTGAGCCCAGGGTCTTGAGCACGCTAGATGTTATGGTTTAGATGTGGTGTCCTGCAAAAGCTCACACGTGAGACAATGCCAGAAGATTTGGAGGAGAAATGATTGGGTCAGAGCCTTAACCTAATCAGTGAATTAACCCTAGTGGGATTAACTAAGTAGTAATTGGAGGTCGGTGGGGTGTGGCTGGAGGAAGCGGTTCATTGGGGGCATGGATTTGGGGTATATATTTTGCATCTAGAGAGTAGAGTCTCTCTGCTTCTTGATCAGAAACCAACCTTTTTTATATTTTTATTTAGAGACAGGGCCTCGCTCAGTTGCTGAGGCTGGCTTTGAATTCAAGATTCTCCTGCCTCAGCCTCCTGAGCCACTGGGCTGAGCCAGTTCAGAATTTCTAACTGGCCAACCCAGAGACTTTCTTTTGGGTCTTGTCATCCGCCCCTCTCTGTGGCTTTTGGTGTTTACCCACTCCTTATGTCTCAGCACACCCACTCTTAGCTGCTCATACTCCTCTTTTGCTAGCTCTTCTTTCCTTGCCTTCCCTTAAAAAGTAATATGCCTGAGGGTCTCTCAGTTTGTGTCTTTTTGTTCATGATGAATGCTTATCATCTGGACCCTGCTCATTGGTGAAGGCCTGCAGAGCTGGACTCCAGCATCCTTGGCCTAAGTGGGTGCGGAGAGTGTCTATCCTACTTCCTGCTTCCTGTTTCTCCCCAGAGCTTCCACCTTTCCTGCAGCGGCCATGGCTGTCTTCCTATAATACACAAGTCATTGAGTCCTTTCTCCATTGCAAAAAATTCTCTTGATGACTCCTCATAAATGTCAAAGGCCTTCAACATCTGGCCCCTGGTTTTGTTTTCTGACTTGCATCCTCTACATCCCCTTGCCTAGCCTGGGCCTGCACCGCAGCCAGCCCTCATCCCTGTTGGGTCACCCTTTGGGTCTCAACTCACCCCATGTCCTCCAAACACTGAAGGATCTCTTTATTTCTTCCTTCAGACCTTCCCTGAACCTCCCAGGACTTCCTAGAACCTATGAGGCCTTCCCTGAACCTATGAGACCCTGCATAATTACTTCCTGTTCTCTGGCCTGTGGCATCTTGGTCCCATCTCCAGTGAGTGGATATCACCTTAATCGTCCAGTTAATCACACGCCTTCCCCTCCTTTCCCTGCTGGATGAGGAATTCAGAGTGGACAGGACCTGGTCTTATTCTCCTCGGTATCTCCAGGGCTCAGCATGTGCCAGGTACAGAGGAGGTGCTGTCTAAATGTTTGTGAAACGACTTCCCCCAGATTGTTTGGTAATGGTATTTAAAAAGGCAGATGTCAAATAACGTGTGATTGCCCCTGCTTGTAATCCCAGCTACTCAGGGGGATAAGGCAGGAAGATTATCAGTTCCAGGGCAGCCTGGAAAATTTAGTGAGACTCTTTCTTAAAATAAAATTTAAAAAGGCCTGGAAGTTGGGTGTGGTGGTACATGCCTGTAATCCCAGTGATTTGGGAGGCTGAGACAGGAGGATTGCATGTTTGAGGCTAGCCTCGGCAACTCAGTGAGGCCCTAAACAACTTAGTGAGACCCTGTCTTAAAATAAAAAATATAAAATAAAAAGAGTTGGGGATGTAGCTCAGCAGAGAAGCCCCTGGATTCCATCCCCAGTACAACCAAGAGAAAAGAGAAAAAAGCTTATGTTAAACTCTTAGTTTTCTTAGTTTCACGTGACTACAGCTGATCCAGTGTACCCGTGATCAGCTTCCATACTGAGTGTCCATCAGACACACATCTTATCTATATGAGGTGATAGAGGCTTCCTCCTTGAATTCAGAGCTTTTCTGTGGCTCCATTACAAATTCAGGAAGAGTGGGCCTCCTGAAGGTTATGAGCTTGTTTTCATTTCTAAACACGGAGTCCAAAGGCAAATGAAAATGGAGGCGATTCAAGTTCACAAACAAAATTCAACAGAATTTTTGGCAACTCCTTCACCAAGTACTTGGGGATTTCAGCCCTGCTCCTATTAGAGAAAAGACATTTTCTCTGGCTGACCATGCCTGGTGCAATTCTTGGGACCTACGCATATTGGCAGTCCCACCTGGCAACTTGTGGACCTGGTGGGGAATGGTACTCTACGCCTCTGAGCCTCAGTGTCTTAATCTGTAAAATGCAAACAGTGATTCTGCATTATAGGGCTGTGAGAGTTCAAGGAGCCCTTCTTGGGGTCGGGCATGCAGTAATCACTGCACAAGCTACAGGTGCTGTCCATTTGCAGACACACAGAGGTGAGTGAGCCAGAAAGTTCCTACTATACCTTTGATCAGTCTAGGAACTATTACTGCTTCACCCCGAAGCAAGCATTGGTTTAACTGAAATTACCTGCCATAGCATACAGCTTTGGGGTGGTCTCACATGCACGAAATGCCCTGTTGCTTTAAAACTCAGTGACCAGGGAAGAGGTTTTCAGTGGTTTAGGATGGCTTTCATGGCTTCTCTGAATCTCCCTGATATGTTACTATCAATTTTGTGGGAAAGTGGATTTTTGGGGGCCTGATATGTTACTATCAATTTTGTGGGAAAGTGGATTTTTGGGGGCAAAGGAGTGTTTGGTTTTTCTCAGCTTCTCAGAAGAGCCCATGACTTTAAAATGTTCAGAAACAATGGCAGTGAATCCTACAAACGGAGACATCTGAATGTGTATTGCTCTGATATCTTATAAGGTGTGATACAGATGGTACCCAATATTGAGAGTGAAAGTCCATCTTAGCCCGGATACAATGCCAGCTGCAAGGTGGCTTTGGACATCTAGACAGGAAAACCAGAGTTCTTTAGTGGAGACTGGAGTGTGAAACGATTTGGCTTTGTTGTGGCTTCTGCCCTCCTGATAGGGCCTGTTCTTCCAATGGCTCCTAGCCCTCTGCTTGGACAGGGGCTAGAGTGCTGGTCAGAGACTGTGGCAGGCTCTGGAAATGGTGCTTCTGCAGTGTGTGTGTGTGTCTGTGTGTGTGTGTGTGTGTGTGTGTGTGTGTGTGTGAATGAGTGTGAGAATGGATCTGCCTGGATCCTGGGTGGCAGATGTTGGCACCAGCTGCCGGTGGGAGGTGCAGTCTGTAATCCAGGAACTTGGGAAACGAGAGACATGCAGTGATCCTAATGGAAATGAAGACAGGCCTTGGCCTTCCTAAGCCAGGGCTCTAACCAAGCCAGAGGTTCCGTGGCTCTCACAGCACACCTGGAGAGGATGAAGGTGAAGCATCCTGAGGACCATCTTGTAGGCTTGGTGGCAGGCTGGCAGGTGGAGACCCTCCCACAGATAGCTTTCTCTCCTACTGCATGCAGGGTGGGATAAGGTGCTGCAGGGGGCTCCCCAACTCCCTCGGAGGGTCATTCCAAACACATAACCATTCAACCTTGACTGCTTTTCAGAGACTGAAGGGGAGTATTGGCTGGAAAATGCGGATGTGTGTGGACTTCCTGTCTCGTTTGGACTCTCTGGGTTCAGTGCAGAGGGGTGTTGTCTGGGGTATTCCTCATCTGAACTAGTTTCTGCTAGAAATCTGCTTATTCAGAACCAGGTAGATGCTGCCTTTGACAGAATCTCACTGCTCTTTGTACCCAGAGACAATTCTGCTCTCAGTTACTCAGCTTATCCTGCAAGCAAATGGAAGTCGTCTATGTTCCCTGTTGAGGGAGGAGGCCATGCCACGAGGTTTCATCCCCGAGTGTCTTCCTGCGTATCACATTCAGGTTTTTGGAATGCATGCTTGAGTCGCAGTGGAGGAATATTTCCAAGTCCACCAAATGCTCCTTAAGCCAGCCTCCACACAGATTTTAATTGCTAAAGCTACTTATTCTGACTCAGTGTCTGTTTGGTAAAATGTCTGGAGATACAAAAAGGGGGTCCGGGGGGAGAGACAAGTGAGTTGGTCCAGATGCTCCCCATGACTAACAGAACGTCCACCCAAAGATGGGAGATGAGCAGCTCGCTGGGTGTCATAGGTGGGTGGGTTTCTCAGAGCTCTTATTTAAAGCTGTGCCCTATTGTACTAAAATTATAATTTGTGAATAAGCACTGAATTAGAGTCGTTGGGCTGAGCTGACTCACTGCCGGTAAAAGACTGGGACAGGAATGCCTTCGTGTCAGAGGCAACTCCAGCAAGAGGGGAGGAGCAGAAAATGCCGGATGGGCAACCCATCCAGCACTGTCCTGAGGGGTCACTGCTTCCGCTGACCTGGGGCACCCGGCCTTCTCTCCATTCGGTCCCTTCATCCCTACAGAGAGGCCAGCCAGTGGATCTTTGTGAGAAATGCTTGAAAATCAGGGTCTCAAGGGGTCTTTGAGATCAATTACCCTTCATCCCACCTCTGGGTCAGCTCTTTGTAGCAGGAGTAGGGACACACAGAAATTTGGAAACTGGTTTCAGGGCCAGACCGGATGCTATTTAAAATTCTCACCATTTTAAGTGATGGTTTCTGGGTCTTTTGAAAATGTCATGGGTCCCTCTGCCACGCTCTGTGCTTCTGGCAGGTGGGATCAAGCAAACTGTGCTTAGCTGAAGCTCTAGTGCTTGGTGGCTGGTTGGAGCAGGTCTTGTCCGACGTTGTCATCGGGGGCCTCCTGCGTGCCATCTTGGGTGTTGGTGTCATCAGAAGTGTATTATGTCATAGGATTGCTTCCACATAGTCCTTGCAAGTTGTTTCAGTAGCAAATAAAGGGTTGTAAAGGTAAATCTGGGTGAGGAAGTTGTTGGTATCTTTTTCTATTGATGATTTAATTTGGATTCACTCATGTTAATTGATCAATGTTTTGAAAGAACAAGGTTCTGGGATCACGTATTTTGGGAAGAATTATTTTCTAGGAAACAGAATAGAAAAATCCCAGAGCACAGAACGCTGGCAGGAGGATGGCTATCACCCAGTGAGTCCCAGTGTGGGGGCGGGGGGGGGCGACATTGTTCCTGGGAACACTTAACTATGACTGGAGACATCTTTGGTCGTCAAGCCGAGAGGGAGGCACTACTGGTATCTAGTGGGTGGAGGCCAGGATCTTGTTCAAGAGCGTCTATACCCAGGTTAGCCCTAATTACCCAGCCTCAAGTGTCACTAGTGTCACTCTAGACCTGTTGTAAATGGACCCCAAAGCACAGCAATGGTGCATGCACATTCTCTTCTTCCTATGGACTGCCTGTGTGTGGCACAGTCACCAGACGTCTTGAGAGCATCTCTGTGTGTCGGGCACAGTGGGAGCTAAAGGATGGCTGGAGACGCTGGGGGGGAGTGCATGTCTCCCATCCAGCCTGCGGCACAATTGCAATCACACTCTCCTGTCCTAGATGGGACGCTCCCCAGAGATTGCTGCGGCTCTCAGATAACTGCAGCTTCAGCGGCAGTGCCTCCTGCTTGGCCTTTGTTTTCAACCCTGCCCTATCCACTGGGAGCAGGGTCTGGGGAGAGGTAAACTTCCCCCTGGGTCTGTGCTGTGTTCCTGTCATGGTGGCTTCAGTTGTCTGGTCCTGTTCCAAAGGCTTCCTTCCTGGTTCCTCATCCGTGCTGCCTCCCACTCCAAAGACACTCACTGCAGTGACTGGGATGGACTCAGATGTGACTGAGAGTCCAGAGCTCGTCCTCTTGCTCAATCATGATTATTCATGGCTGACCTGAAGATTTCTGAAGAAATGCCTCCACATCCGGCTTCAGAAAGCCCTGCTCAGTGGGGAGTTCCTGGGTGAGGGTGTCCTGCCAAGGGAGCGGTAGAGACGGAGGAAATGCATCTGGTCATCACGACTCAATCATTCTCACCACCCTTGACTGCATGTTGAGCCACCAGAGCGCAGTAGACTGCAAAGGTTTATTTCAGCAGAGGGAATTCTGGCTCGAGATGCAGAAGCCATAAAGACTGGAGTCCACCCAGGCATAAGATCTGAAGGCTGCCTGGGTTTCAACCCCACCCTAGACCATCTGGAGATTATGTCCCTCTTTCTGCTCCATTGGAACAAGAAAACCCGGACAATCCCTTTGCTGATAGACTTACAGCATAACAAACCTCTTTTCCTATCACGTGTCTATTCTTCATATTCTATCCTGAAAAGTCCTACAGAGATACCACAAAGGCTCTGTGGCCTGCAACAAGGTTTCATTATGTCTCATATGTATGTTCTACTATTTCCTTGCCAGTTTTAGATCTGTCTCCTAGCTGGCTTCCAATTCCTTCCATTTCTCCCTCTTCAATCAGGAACCAGGTTTGTCAATTATTTTTTTTTTTTTCAGAATTTTTGATGCTTATTTTATTTTTATTTTTTTCCTGTCAATTATTCCTTTGGAATCTCAAATATATTTTCTTTCTTCCCTATCTCTGTCACCCAAGTCTGACCTTATTGCTTTTCTGCTTACAGATGATCAGCGCCATTACTTGGTCTCTGAGGCCCAATCCCAGACCATTTAGTTCACTGCTGCCAAATATCTTTTCCTCCTGGTCCATACAGTAGTATGTCTAAAAGTAGTTTGGACTTCCCATCTCCTTCACCTGCTATTCAAAATGCTTCACAGTGTGGCATTAAGCAACATCACTTGATCACGAAATGAGAGTCACCGTATCATTTACATTCCCTAATATTTAAAAGTTACTTTAAAAATCAGCATTGCATCTCATTAAAATATCAGTTAATTTGTAATTACCATGTAGAATTATTTTCTCATACTCTTCAGAATAGAAAACATGAACATATAGTGGTATTAAGGACATAATGAACAGAGGCTTTTTTTTTTTCATTTTTGCCAGATCTTTCTTTCTTTTTTTTTTTTTTTGGTGGTATCAGGGGTTGAACCTAGGAGGGCTTTACCACTGAGCTCCATCTCTAGCCCTTAATTTCATTTTTTAAACTTACTTTGAGACAAGGTTGCTAAATTGCTGAGACTGGCCTTGAACTTTTGATTCTCCTGCCTCAGCCTCCCAAGTCACTGGGATTATAGATAGGTGTGTGCCACTGTTCTGGGATCAGATTTTTTTTTTTTTTTTTTTGCGGTGCTGGGGATTGAACCCAGGGCATGCTAAGCAAGTACTCTACCACTGATCTACATCCTCAGACCTCATTTTTCAAAAAAGGAAATGAACCAGGCATGATGGCACACACCTGTAATCCCAGCTACTTGAGAGACCAAGGTAGGAGGATTGCAAATTCAGGCCAGCAACTTTGCAAGACCCTCAGCAATTTACCAAAACCCTGTCTCAAAAAAGGGGAAGAAGGAGTGGGGTTGAAGGTCTTTAGTAGAGTGCCCCTGGGTTCAATCCCCAGTACTGCAAAAATGAATAAATAAAATAAAAATAAATTAAAAGTCAAAGAGCAGATTTTCGCCTCTAATTCTCTTAAAATAACTTGCCCCCCGCCCCCCCCAAAAATATCCTAGTGCTCTACGTGGTGTTTTTCACCAGAGTTCAGGAGCTGCTGGCTTGGTTTACCAGCACCAGGCTCTGTACCATTTCACCTTCACCCAGGTTGTACTAGCAGCTGTGGCCCAAGCAGACCTGCTGGCCCCCTCTGGTGGAAATCGGGGAGAAGACACGCAGGGAGAAAGGGGTCTCTATAGTACTGGTGAATACTGTTTCACTGCAACTGCCCCAAGAAACTCCGTCTGCAAAACGTAGTGTGAGCTGGTCGCGGTGGTGCACGCCTATCATCCCAGTGGCGCAGGAGCCTGAGGCAGGAGGATCTTGAGTTCAAAGTCAGCCTCAGTAATTTAGAGAGGCCCTAAGTAACTCAGTGAGACTCTAAATGAAATATAAAAGGGCTGGGGATGTGGCTCAGTGGTTAAATGCTCCTGGTTGAACATCGCCCCCCCCCCCCACCCACCCCAAAGAGATGTTCTGAGATGGAGCTGTTTCTTGCTGTGTTTTGCAAAAACAGGATTGGAGGCTGGTGGAGGCTGGTGGAGGGTGGTGGTAGAGCATAAACCAATCCAACAGCTGGAATGTGCAGATAATGAACAAACCAAAGTTTAGCCCATGGTTTCAGTCTGCCCATGGCTAACCTCCCTACTCAGGCTATTTATAAGGAATAGACTCTTTTGGGAGGTCTCTTGTCACTTGTTTTCTTTTCCCATCGTGGGAGGAGAAACTAAATGATTCAAAGGGCACGGCAGGATTTCTGCTCCCTGCAGACCCTGGGCTTGGGCTCCCTTAACCCCAGGCTGGCCAGGCCTCCTGGGTCCTGGGGCTGCCAGGGCCCCCACACAGGGCGCTGCCTCTCCAGTTCCCTTGCTGTCAGCCGCCCACCAGCCCTGGAGGCCTCTCAGCCTGGCCCAGGTTCCTTGCTGCCCACATCTTGGCCTTGAGGCCCCCTTCTCCCAAGCAGAAATGGGGTGTGTAACTGCAGAGGGCCAGGAGTCAGGGGCCTCAGTCATGGTTTGCCTGTCCAGAAGCAGGTGGAGCGGAATGGGCAGTGATCAGTGTGTCTATCCCACCCGGCGTGTGTGGGTGTGTCAGTACCAAGCATGATCACCCCGGGTTTGCCCCATGTGGTCCTCGATCTTGGTGGCAGACAGGTAGGAAGGTCTGAGCACTGGGGAAGCCCCTGTCAGTGGGTTGGCTAAGTCTGGCTTGTCTTCCTGGTCGCCTACTCCAGGAAGCCCTCCTTGCGTTCCCCAGGCAGGCTGAACCGGTTCTGCCATGCCCCCCTCCCCCACCACCAGCACCCTGGCCACACCCTGCCATTGCACTGGTCACTATAGAAGTTGCCAGTTTACTCGTTGGTCACCCTGTGAGCTCCCCCATGGGCAGCAGCTAACTGTGTCTTATTCCCTTTGTGTCCCCAGGTCCTGGTCCCTTGCCTGGCACAACATAAGGCCTGTTAGGGAAATCGTCCCATATGATGGAACTTCTGGTCTGTGTTTTAATATTTAATTAAAAATTTTTTTTTTTTTTAGTTGTCAATGGATCTTTATTTTATTTATTTATTTTTATGTGATGCTGAGGATCAAACCCAGGGCCTCGCCGCACGTGCTAGGTGAGCGCTCTACCACTGAGCCCCAGCCCCAGCCTGGTCTGTGTTTTTAAAAATGAGAAGGGATCTTCCAGGGACATGGAGCATTCTACAAAGAAGCGACCGTGTGGGCATGGAGAATACCCTTCTCAGATGTGGGCAAGAGGAGTGACCTCAGAGGTGGCTCTGGACTTCCTCTAGCCCTTTGGGAAGCCAGAGATCTGTGGGGCCAGGGGATGTGCTTATGCAAAGCCTGCACCTCCCACCCTGGGCTCTGAGATGGTTTGCTCAGGGGCTGCAGGGCCGCCTCCCTGGGTTCTTCCTTCCAGCATCCTACAGTGTTGCTGGCCCAAGGTGGCTGTTTTGTGAGTGGGTAGAGGGAGCTTGGGTGCTAGAGCTCGGTTGTCCACATACATGTAGGGGCCCTTGAAGCGGAGCACATGTGCAGGGTGGAAAGAGAAGAGAGCACACAATGTGTTTTTCCCACACACCACATTCAGGTGTAGAACCCCAAGAGGGACCGTGGTTCTAAATAAAGACCTGGTCTTCCTGGTCATGATGAAGGTATATGTTAAGGTAGGAGGAAAAAATATTTTAACACACAAGAATGGCTGTACTAAAAAAGATGAACCAAAACACATGTGAGCAATTGTGTCAGAGTAAATGTTGGTGAGGATTTGGAGAAATTGACCTTCAGTTACCATCTGATCTGCAGTATTACTCCTGGGAATGTACCCAAGAGAATTGAATACATATAACCACACAAAATCTTCTATAGGGATCCACCTAGCAGTATTAATCACAATCGACCAAAGGTAGAAACAGTGGAAATGCTGACTACTGATGAATGTATAAATAAAATGGGCTAGAATCGTACAACAGAGTATTATGGAGCTATGAAAAGGAATGAGAATGCTACAGCATGAACAGACTTTGAAAACGCCCTGATAAGTGAGAGAATCAGACGCTAAGGTCGCATATTGTGAGATTTTATTAATATAAAATGCTCAGAATAGGCAAATCCATGGAGACAGAAAGATTTGTGATTGCAAGGTTTTGGGGGAAAGGGAATGGGTAGTTACTGTTAATGGGTTTGTTAATGTTTTTTTTTAAATTGATTTTTTTAAAAAATACATGACAGTGGAATGTATCACAATTCTTATTACACATATAGAACACAGTTTTTCATATCTCTGTTTGTATATAAAGTATGTTGACACCAATTCATGTCTTCATACATGTACTTTGGATAAAGATGTCTATCACATTCCACCATCATTGCTAACCCCCTGCCCCCTCTCTTCCCCTCCCACCCCTCTGCCCTAACTAGAGTTCATCTATTCCTCCCACGCTCCCGCTGCCTACCCCACTATGAGTCGGTCACCTTACATCAGAGAAAACATTCAGCATTTGTCTTTTTGGGATTGGCTAACTTTACTTAGCATTATCTTCTCCAACTCCATCCATTTACCTGCAAATGCCATGATTTTATTCTCTTTTATTGCTGAGTAATATTCTATTGTGTGTGTGTGTGTGTGTGTGTGTGTATATATGTCACAATTTTTTTATCCATTCATTCATTGAAGGGCATCTAGGTTGGTTTCACAGTTTAGCTATTGTGAATTGTGCTGCTATAAACATTGATGTGGCTGTGTCCCTGTAGTATGCTGTTTTTAAGTCCTTTAGGTATAGACCAAGGAGATGGATAGCTGGGTCAAATGGTGGTTCCATTCCCAGTTTTCTAAGGAATCTCCATACTGCTTTCCATATTGGCTGCACTAATTTTCAGTCCCACCAGATGTATAAGTGTACCTTTTTCCCCACATCCTTGCCAACACTTATTGTTGTTTGTCTTCTTAATAGTTACCATTCTGACTGGAGTATTAATGTTTTTTTTTGAAGTTATAAAAATATTCTGGAATTAGACAGTGATTATAGTTAGACAACCCCGAGTATATACTAGAAATCACTGTAAACAATAAAATGGTAGATTTTTCCAATATGTAAATTATATATTAATTTAAAAAAGAATGTGTGTGTGTGTGTACACACACACACACAAATAAAATAAATGCTAGGGATCAAATCCAGGACCTTGTGCATGCTAAGTGGATGCTGTAGCACTGAGCTATAACCCCAATACAAAAAGAAAAGAAAAAAAATTTTTTTTTGCTACACTGGGGATTGAACCCAGGGGTGTCCTACCCCTGAGCTCCATCCCCAGCTCTTCCAGTATCTCATGGAACACGTTGTTAGCTTGATTTAGAGCTGATTGTGATATTCAGACGGCACATAGGCCTCACGTGTGCTTTTGCCCCTGGGCCCTACAGATATTACAGGGAGTTGCACTTGGAGCCCTGAAATGGCAGTGGTTGCTTTGTCACTCAGTTTTCAGGGGACCTGCAGCTCATGTTTGAGCCTCTTCAGGGCCAGGTTGTGAGGCCTTAGAAACCATGAGAGGAGCTCAGCCTTCCTGGTAGGTAGGCACCGAGGAACCTGAACACAGATTTGCATTTTCAGACAAGCCACCCAGGCAGCTGGTGGACAGGACCTATTTGAGAGGGACAGGACTGGAGTCAGAGAGGGCAGCCAGCTGTCTATTAGTCCAGGAAAGAGATGGTGCAGGCTTGCACACAGGTGGTGACAGGAGAAAAGTGGCCGAGGGAGAGGGTAGGGAGGGAAACCTCTTACTGATAAGCTCAGTGGGAGGTGTGGATAGTAACTGGGGGTTAAAGGAGAAGAGGAATTTGGCAAACTATTGTCTTTTAATTTATTTATTTGCCACTTTTTTTAAGACTAAATTTTTTTCATAAATATATATATATATATATATATATTTTTTTTTTTTTTCCCTGTGGTGCTGAGGAACGAACCTAGTGCCTCACATGTGCTAGGCAAGTGCTCTACCACTGAGCCATAATCCCAGCCCTATTTGCTGCTTTTAATGAAAATATTACATGTACATGGCTTAAAACATCAAATGCTAGAGCAAATGTATAAAATGATCATTCTGTCCTTTTAATTTCAAACTCCCTCGTCTCTCTCTCCACACAGAACCATTATGAAGGTGATAACAATTATGAGCATTTCTTCTTTTTTTTCCGGGCTGGAAATCAAGCTCAGGATCTTGCACGGGCTAGGTCACTGCTCTGTCACTGAGCTACATGACTAGCCTGGTCGATTTCTTATTTATTCTTCCAGAAAAATTTCACATATGTGGAATTCTCGCTTCAAAGATGAGAAAGATTTGGCTGTTTAAATACAGATGGGAAAAGGCCACACGGAGAAAAAGTGAAGACAGACGGAGGGTTGGTGGGAGATAGCTGGTAGCCGGCCATCCCGCCCAGGGCAGGGATGGAATCCAGGGGAACCAGAGCCTTATGTAGCAAGGCAGGCAGAAGCCCAAGTCTCCTGCTGGGACTGGGAGGAAGGGCAGAGAACAGGGCTACCTAAAGAGAGGAAGTGAGAGGGGTCAAAGGGCACCAGGCCATAGTTCACAGTGTCAGAGGTAGAGGAATTCAGGGGGTGACACAGGTCTGGGTGAGGCCGTGAAGGTAGGCAGATGGAGTGGAGGTGAAAGTCCTGGTGATTGGGGAACTCTGAGCCTGGGGGATTGCCCAGGTCCTTCCACAGATATTGAAATCTCTTGAGGTGATGACGTGTGTGCTAAGTTATCACTGATGTGAGGTGTGGTCCAGAAAGAGGGATGGTGGCCATGGTAACCGTTGGGCGTGTCAGGGGAGGGAAAGCATGGTTAGGGGAGGAGGACTCAGGGCTAGGAAGCAGCGACTGGGAACAGGAAGTTTACCTGCCCTGTCTTCCTGCCTTGGATCCCGGGAGCCCGGGAGGATGAGCAGCTCCTCACCTGGGGAAGCAGGAGGTGGAAATGTGCCCCACAGAAAGGCTGAGAAGCAGGGAGCTTGTCTTCATGGAACAAGGGCTCCAGAGTGTTGTGGATGGGGAGAATATTCTGGAGACTTTGTTCCAGGAAGAATGGGGGCGGCTGTCAGTGCCCCAAGGAACTAGCTAGGGGAGGTACCTGCTGAAAGGGGAAGAAGGGGTGATAGGGGCGAATAAGATAGATGGGAGGAATATAGTGGAAGGCAAGGCCTCTTTGTTTCTATTTTTGATGATTTCAATGGTTTTAGTTTTGGTATGAAAATTGACTCCCAGTCCTAGTCAGGTCTGGGCAGAATCTGAATGGGTAGTCCCAGGGTCCATTCATGAGGTGAGTCACATCAGGTTGTTTTTGTTTTTTTTTCTGTACCTGGAATTAAACCCAGGGGATGCTTAACCACTGAGCCACATCCCCAGCCCCTTTAATTTTTTTTTTTTTTTTAAATTTTGAGATAGGGTCTCACTAAGTTTCTTAGGGTCTTGCTAAGTTGCTGAGGCTGGCCTTGAACTTGCCATCTTCCTGCCTCAGCCTGCCAAGATTCTGAGATTATAGGTGTGCACCACCATGCGTTGCTTCAGACTTGGGTTTGAACACAAGCTGGATGTTGTTTTCATTTTCAAGGACTTGCTTACCGAAGTACCACACATGAGAGAAATCTGTTGTTTCAATTCTGGAGCTACAAGTCCGACACCAAAGTGTGTGTAAGATTGGTTTCTTTTGAGGACCATGAGGAAGGACATGGTTCGGGGCTCCCTCCTTGGTTTCTGGATAGCTATTTTATGCCTCTGTCTTTTGCTATCATCTTCCCTTTATGTGTCTGTCTTCAACTTTCAACTTTTAGTAAGGACACTATGTTCACTTATTTACCTCCACAAAGACCTTATTTCCCAAGAGTACATTTTGAGGTACCAAGGTTAGGATTTCAACAGATGAATTTTGATGGAACACAATTCAGCCATTTGTCAAGAACATAATCGTTCGTAGCTTCAGCTAGTTGTCTTGGCTGATGATCCTGATGTTTACCTGATCCCTTGTCTACCTGATGATCCTGGCAGTACCAGCCTTACTGCATGGTAGTAAAGATGGAATGAGAACAGTGTCTGGCACATTGTGGGTGTTTTATATAGATTCTTACCACCACCACTACCATCTGGCCCTCCTCCCTTGGTCTGTAGACCAGTGAGCAATAGAACAATAAAGATCAGGATCTTTTTCTCTTATATCACCTTCCTGAACTCACCTTCTTAGGTTGGAACTTACAAGAGACCCGGGTCAGCACCACCGGGAACAGCTACAGGGGCAGAGCTCAATTTGGCCATTATACAAATAGAGTTAGCTTTCAATGAGCACCAGGTTCAGCCTGGAACTCCAAAGGGACAACAACATTCAGCCTGAAGATGCGTAAGAAGAGCAAGAAGCTCAACACTAACCCTTGCCTTTACTTTTTTTGGAAGGAGAAAAGGGGGGAATGTTGGCTTCATTCACTGTATGTAAGTTGTAAAGCTTGAGGTTCTGCGGGTGGGGGTAAGTTTCTTTCTTCTTCCGGTCATTCTGATCTGCTGTCCTGCCACCTGGGCCTCAGAGGTATTCTGTCACCCCCTCACAAAATAAAGGTTTGCAGTGATTTCAGATTTGTGACAAAGGCAGATTCTCCTGTAGGCATCTGGGAGATGCTGAGAACCCCACCTGAAATTGGGCTCTGGAAACCTAAGAGCCCAGACCTCCTCCTGCAGGTTGATAGGAACTCCTTACTCTGGTAGTTCTCCAATTGTCACCCCTGGATCAGCAACATAAGCATGACCTTGTTGGAGATGCAGATCTCTGGGCTCTGCATGCCATGATTTTAATGTCTCCTCTAAAACTCAGGTGTTGGATCCTAAGGGCCAATGGGTGATATTGAGGGGTGGGGTCTTTGAGAGGCCCTTACGTCATGGGGGCTTCTCCCCTCCTGAGTGACATTAAGGCCCCTATAGAAGAGGCTTCATGCAGCCTTGGGCTGGCTTGCCCCTTTGCCCTTTGCTGGTATAGTAGGTACTGTCATCAAGCTGTGAACGATGCAGTTGGGACGGAAGGGATGGATGACAGAAATCAGAATAAACGTTTGATAGGCTGAGTGTAGCAAGATGGAATTTTATTGGGATGTCAGGTCCTATATGCAGTTCTGCTAATAATACTTAGTTACACAGCAGGGAGGGGCAGGAAGGGAGAGGTGAACCATTGAAAGATTTAAAGAATTTTTTTTGTAGTGCTGGGGGATTGAACTCAGGACCTTGCACATGCTCAGCAGCACTTTACCACTGAGCTACATCCCTAGCCCAAAGAAGTGCATCTTAAGGGAAACATTTATGCAAGATATTCTACATATCTCATATTCTACATATTTGCTGTATTTTTATCGTGGTTAAAAAAACACACAAGGAAGTTTTCCATTTTACCACTTCTAAATGTATGGCACAGTAGCATGAACTACATAGACATTATTGTGTGACCTTTACCACTCTCTATTCCAAAATGTGCAGATGTTTTAAAAGTGATTCTACAGAAAGCTCAATGTGTGCCCATCATTCATTCTAGTCATCCATTTAATTAAGAGTCATTTATTGAGCATCTTCCACGAACTAGACTTTAGGGTTAGTAAGATGGATTTCAAAATTACAAAGGTGAGGAGACTCCCCAGATGGTTAGCAGAATCTTAGGTCATGTATGCAGAGCTGTACTGTCTGGCAAGCTTGGTAAAACTGCGAATTTCCCCAATGGAGCATTGTGTTGAGATCTTAAGCACCATGCTCCAGAGGATGACCCGACCATACTGGACGGTGGTGAGTCCTGTGAGAAATAGGTTCATTAAGGAACTTAGGACATTTGGGCTAGGAAATAAAAACTAAAAAAAATAAAATAAAAAATAAAAAACACTCATTGAAGCAATTTCTCATCAGTTTTGAAATGTGGAAGAGAGAGAACTTGGGCTCTATTATGTTCAGGGCCTACAGATACTGGACATGAAATGCAGAATGGATTTCAGATCAGCATGCGGAAAGACCTCTCTGTCCTGTTCCATCAAAGCCAGGAGATAAATTTTATGGTTTCTTCACTGATGGGTCTGGGCTGGGCAGGACTGGGGAGCTAGGGCATATTCTATTTACCACATTCAGCCCTGAGAAAGAAAATGGTACATTTGTACCATGTTGGAAGAGGAAAATCTTCGTACTCCGTTACTTTCCTATTTAGGTCTTGCTCCTTCTTCTCTTTCTTCTCTGGAGTTGGAACCTTGAAGATCTCTGCTCCAAGGCGGCCTCTCTCAGCACCCCTTACCACAGGTTGTCCCTTCCTAGCAGGCAGCAGCCTGTATCCTGTCCCCACCACCAGCAGGGCCACAACTGACCAGCTTAAGCAGGAAAGAAAACACAACCTTTCCAGAACAAATATACCTGAGCAGCAGGTGTCTGAGGAGACATATGTATATCTCTATATATTCTGAATAACAACACTGGTGAAGTCAGAGGAAAACATGTAAGAACTTGTCAATCTCTAGTCCCTACACAGCGAACCCAAGAGACGGGAAACAAGATGATTTATCTTGAAATGGCAGTTTCCTCTTAAAAGCTCAGAGAACATGAAAAGCATCAATCAACCAGCATTTATTGAACATTCTCGGTAATCCTCAAAATCCTTGCAGACTGGCAGCCCAGGGGCTTTTACTCAAGTTTGCTATGAACAGTTGAAGGGGGCCCTCTGCCCTAGGATGTCTCTGGCTGGGAGGTGGCTTTATGTTTTCACCGAATGAAGGGGTATCTGGGTCGCCACAGTGGCTGTCTGTGGTCCTCTCTTCCCCTCCCCCAGCCCGTTCTCTTCCTGCTCAGGTTACAGGACCAAGATTTGAGCTACTCTGGGAAGCTCCTGGGCATTTGCCTGGTGGCTGGGGAGTAACATTAACTCAAAGCTCTTTGTGAAGGGGCAGGCAGGAGTGGAATTGGCTCTTGCCTGGGATACCCATCTTTGAGCTCTGCCAGCTCCTCCTGCAGCAGTGACCTGGACGTGGCTGGTGACCGTCCTTCTCAGGCTGAGAAATTAGACAGGGACAGGAACTTCAAATGGACACTTTGCTGTCTCTAGAATACTTTGCAGCTGGGCTATTTCCAAAAAGCCACTGGGAAGGATATTGGATAACAATGACATTGCCTCGTCCATTTCCATGATAAAACTGTAGCAGCTTTGCCATTTACATACTAAAGTCCTGGTAAGGGAAAGAGATAACCACTTTCTATAACAGATTTTGTCTCCTCTCCAACTATGATTCCTCCAACTTATCTTGCCAGTTCAAATTCATTCTGGTTTTTGGTTTAAAAGTTGGTTTCTTTTGGTTGAAATCAATCTCTTTTTGGCCTTCTCCCCACTTCCTCCCAGAGATTTCTCCTCTCTGGGGTGTGGCCAGGAGTCAGGGCTCCTCTGATCTTGTGGGTCATCCAGGCCTTGGCTGTGGCTCATTGTATCCTGACTGTGACTCCATGGTAACCGAGTAGCCTCTGCCCAGGGCTGGGCCTGTTGACTCAGGAGCTAATCTTGTTTCTACTCAGATGTTCTCATATTCTACATATCAGTCAGCTTTTTGTCCCTGTGACCAATATACCCCCCAAGAACAACTTAGAGGAGGAAAAGTTTTTTCTGGCTCTCGGTTTTCAGAGGTTCAGTCCATGTTTGGCCAACCCCATTGTTCTGGGCCCAAGTGAGGCAGAACATCATGGTGGAAAGGAGTGGTGGAGGAAATCAGCTCAGGACATGGCAGCTGGGAAGCCAAGAGAGCTTGAGCAGAAGGAGCATCCATAATACAGTCCCCAAGGGATGCCCTACCTACAGTTGCCACCCATTAATCCACTCAAGTGATCATCCCATCAAATGGATTAATCCACTGATGGGATACAGCTCCTATAGTATGATCATTTTACCTCTGAACATTTCTGCATTGTTTCACACATGAATTTCTGGGGGACCCCCTCATGTCCAAACCATAACACTGTGTCTACTGGCTCTCTCTGCACTTCTGAGTCCTGACTGTGAACTCAGGAGCCTCTCCCTGTCCTGCTCACCAACACATTGCTGGCCTGCAGCATTGTCTCTTCTGTTCCTGTGCCATCCTGAATGCAGGCCCTTCTTGCACCTGTGTCACCAACCTAGGAAAGATGGATTTGCCCCCCAGAGATGTGAGGGTTGCTTTCTCTTGTAGGCCATATACCCAGGCCCCAGTCTCATCATAACTATTTTGCACCTCCTTCTTCCTTTCTTCCTTTCTTCCTTCCTTCCTTCCTTCCGGTACTGGGGATTAAACCCAGGGGCATTTTACCACTGAGCTATATCCCAGTCCTTTTTAATTTTTGAGACAGAGTCTCACCAAGTTGCTCAGGCTGACCTTGAATTTGAGATCCTCCTGCCTCAGCCTCCTGGGTGCTGGATTACAGGTGTGCACCACTGCCCTGGCCTAAAGCATTGTTTTGAATGTGTCTGAGAAGTTATTTTTTTCCAAAATCTTGGCATGTGAATCTTAGTGGACTAAGTAGGGAAGATCTGCCCTCAATGTGGGCGGATACCATCTAATGGGTTGGAAGTCAGGATAGAGAAAAAAACAGACAGGTGAATTTCTCTCTCCCGGAGCTGGGTCACTCTTTTGCTGGTCGTGGACACCACAATTCCAATCTTTCCTGCCCTGAGTGTCCAGGACTTGCATCAGCAGCCCCCTAGGTTCTCAGGCCCTTGGACTTGGACTGAGCCATGCTACAGGCATCCCAGGGTCTCCAGCCTGCAGCCAGCCTGTGGTGGGACATCTCAGCCTCTGTAATCACAGGGGCTCTGCTTTCCCGCTGGCACCTGGGCTGTGGACTTCCCCGGGAAGGATAACTTGCCCCACTTGGTTACTGGTCACCCAGCCCTAACTTGGATCAAAATCATGGCTGGGCCCCCAAGGCTTCCAGGAAGCTTGTGTGGGAGGATTCTGGACAGCTCAAGTTTCAGGGGAAAAAACACAACAAAAAAGCTATGTTTGAAAGAAATCTGGGCTCAATGGAGTAAGAAATTAAAACTAGAACATTGCTCCGTTTCCTTTCTAGGTGATGAGAGCCATGTGGGGGAGTGGGGACAGTTGAGTCAGAAGTCAAGGCTCCTGGGCTCTGCCAGGAAATAGATCTGACCTCCACAGGGGTTTCTGGAGTTCTCTCTCTCTCTCTCTCTCTCTCTCTCTTTTTTTTTCCAGTCCTTTTTTTTATTTTCAAGACAGGGTCTTGCTAAGTTGCTGAGGCTGGCTTTGAACTTGCAATCCTCCTGCCTCAGCTTCCCGAGCCTCTGGGATTACAGGCACACGCCACCATGCCCGGCCAGTTCTCTGTTGATAGAGGAGACACCCACCACCAGATAGATTCTGAAGGCCCACCCCGCTCTAAGCCTCGATGAGGTCAAGCATCAGGATGGATGATGTCACTGACACCCACATGTTACAAACACCTGAAGATGGAGCAAGGGCTGCTTTCCTTCGCAAGGAAGGGGACACGCTCTCTCAGGTTGAGCGGATCTTGTAACTAGCCCCCATTGCCTTCTCCCACCCTCTGAGGGCTCCATTCAATTATTTTCAGACAAAGTGGGGGTTTCATGGAGACCACCCTGTCCCTGGAACCCCCAGACCACTGAATCAGTTCGCCCACTCCTCAGCAACCCCCCACCTCTCTAGGAGTGCTTCTTTCCTGTGGCCTGTGTTGTACCCCGAGGTTTACGGGGCAGTACCATCAGCAGGGTTGGCCAAGATGGCTTCTCTTAGGGGTACCTGGTTCTTCTTGAGCCAGGGAATGAGGGTGAAGACCTGCTTACATCAAAACAAGGCTGTTTTGGTAGTGCTGGGGCATTGAATGCCGGGCTTTAAGCATCCTAGGCAAGCCCTGTACTACTGAGCCACCTCCAACCAAGGCTGATGCTGATATTGACACCAACCCTGCAACCTCCTCTATCTGGGTGGCAGTAACTGAGGCTCCTGAGCTGAGATTCCCTCCAAAAACCCTTTGAGGAGCCCAGAAACCTGTGCTGTCCAGTCAGGGGCCATTGAAATGGCCTCTTTATGCCCCCAAGGTGCAGCCTCTACTCCCCCCAGGACCAGGGCAAGGTCACAGCCCATTACTGACTGACAAAAGAGATCACACACAATTGAAGCTGGTTGGGATTCAGCCACCAAGCCACAGCTGTAGCTGAGATGAATGGCCTGTGGCAGCCAGCTTCATGTTTGGGGAGACAGCAGAAGGTTGGGGGACTGTGGAGGGCACATGCTCAGCTGTAAAGGGATAGCCATGTTCTGGCTGTGGTCAGAGAGTGAATCTAAAGGAGCCTAAGAGCTGATTCAGTAATCTGGATTTTTATTGTTTTTGTATTGGGGTGAATTTTTTTTTTTTTTTTTTTAAGGTGAAATCTTTTGATCTTTAAACGTTGACATCTACTTCAAATTTTAAAAACTGTGCACAGGACGATCACTGTATCAGACAAACCCAGTGCCTCTGTGAGTTACCTTCACCTGAGGCCTCTGTGTCTGGCCTCCTTGGCTGGGACCCCTGCTAGGCCCCAAACTGGCTTTTCAGGTTCTTTTGGATCTTGTTTCTCCAGTTGTCCATCAAAAGGCTGATGTTTCCAGAGTGACCACATGGCTAAGGCCTTGGAAACTTGTGTGTGGTCTTAGATATGGAAGCCCTGAACTTGAACTTGAGGGGAACTGGTCCTGGAGATCCAGGGTTAGCCTCAAAGTGATGCCTCTGACTGTTGCGGTTTTCTCCCGTCTCTTTCCTGGGGTTCTCTCTGAACCCCTGCTGGTCCTCAGGGCTCTGGTAGCCTGTTTCCTATTTCCTCACAACACTGGATAAACATGAAGCTTTTGCCCTTCGTGGCTATTTACTTTGTAATTTAGGGCCTCTTAAGACCAATAATCATTAAATGAGTTAATGGCTGCGGGCACAGATTTTGGTACTAAAAGAGGCCAAGGGCCTATGGATTGCTGCTCCCCACAATTGCTCCACAGCATGTTATACCAGCCTAGAATGTTCGGAAGCTTGCCAGGCTTTCTCCCTCCTCCTGGACAGTAGCCATGGTGGACTTCTTCCTGTCTAGGACACACGTTCACAAGCTGCCCTCTTGAGTAGGGAGGAAGCTCAGCTCTTAAATCTGATTTACTTGCTGCTTCACCCTGGGCCCCGGTGAAGGCCCTCTGTTAGCCCCTGTGTTGCTGTTATGCGTGATTAAATGGGCTCCTCTTCCTCCTTGGTCCAGGTGACCATGGGTGTATGAAATTAGTGGATTCTGAGCTTCACAAGATGCTCACTTTGCCGTCTTTGGTGTAGCTGGCTTGGCCAGGAGGTGGGAGGACCTGAAAGAGGAAAAGTGGGGAAGGAGGGCAGAGAAGGGTCTAAACTTGCTACTGTGATTCCGCAGCGTCTGTGAAACTTGCTTGACTTGTCTTAAACCTTGAAATAAAATGTAAAAAGAGGAACGTTCTGCAGGGTGTGTTTCATTTGCAGTGAAAACACTCAACCAAGAGAGCATGCATGGTGTGGAGAGGAGAGATTGTCGGGTGTGCTCTAGATTTGGCAAAAGGTCTTTGGTTTCTCTGGATATTCACCATCGCATGCGGCCACTTGGAGTTCAAGTTAATTTGCTCTCTTGTTGGTGTTTTGGACCAGGGGTGAAATCACTGTGGCAGGATGTTTTGGGGACGGTGATTTAGACACATTTCTGCCGAGAGAAGTTCTAGGAAATGTCTCTTTTCCTTGGAATGTCCTGAAGCTATTTTGGTTTGGTATTTGTGTGTGACAGCTTCTTTTCGGAGTGAATCCCTTCCCCGGGGGCTCAGTGTGATTTTTCTGATGGTGCTGGAATTCCTCCAGGTGGAGCTTGTACAGATGGATTTTGGCGCCCTGAGGAAGGTGTTCTTTGTTCTGCCAACAGCCGGGCTGTTCAGTACTGGTCTGGACATGTGATTCCAGCTCTGAATTGGGACTGAGATGTCTCAGCTCTGACTTCTGAGTTGAAGAGGCTCCCCAGCATGTTGGATCAGGCCCTTGCCAATTATGCATGGCTCAGGATGGGGAGAAGTGGGCTTGGGGTTTGCAGGTGGGAGCTCCTCCTCCTGGGGGTCCTTTCTTGCCACCCTTGCTTGGTTGTGTTCTCATAGCTTGGGATTCTCGGGGATGTCCTATTGGGTTCATCTTCAACCAAAGTGCAGATTGACACATGGCAGAGAGCTTTAAAAGGGAGTCCTGGAGCTGGGTGTGTTGGTGCATGCCTGTAATCCCAGCAGCTTGTGAGGCTGAGGCAGGAGGATCTCAAGTTCAAAGCCAGCCTCAGCAAAAGTGAGGCGCTAAGCAACTCAGTGAGTCCCCATCTCTAAGTAAAATACAAAATAGGGCTGGGGATGTGGCTCAGTGGTTGAGTGCTCCTGAGTTCAATCCTCGGTACCCCCTCCCTCACCACAAAAAAAGGAGTCCTGGAGGCCAGGTTGGCTCTAGGCATCGTGGTAAGATTGTTGACTCCCACAGTTCCTTTCTAGCTCTGTCTCTTTCCAGCTGGGTCACATGGGACCCGTGCACAAGGGTCAGTGGTACCCAGTAATAGCCAGGAGGACAGAGTGTGGAAAAGGATGTTCTGTTTTGTAGAATTTTAAATTTTAACTAATAATTTAAACAGCCATGTGCATTGGTGACATTGTCTTGGAGATACCTAAGGGGTTCTCTTAGGTAGTGTGCAAGGGCTAGGAATGCTTTGGTCAGGAAGACTGCTAGCAGCGTGCCACCGTGAGTCAGGCCTCCGAGGTCACATCATAACTTAACTCCGAGTCAGTTTCCAGACGGCCGGGAAAGGGTGGTGATGGGATTCTCAGTCACCCTAGCAGACAGCCGTGGGCGGGCTTTTTTTTTTTTTTTTGGTGGTAGGTGGTTGGCAACCTGTAACTTCCGACTCTTCAACACAGGGTTCTCACACAGTGGCCTGGTTATAGGACGTGGGGATCACTGTCCTATGGAGATATCTAGTATCCTATGGGGATCTGAGACAGTCCTAATTCTGTATGTTTCGTCTTGGAAAGAAGCTTTTGGGGGTTAGGAGTGGGAATGGAAAGGAGAAGGGGAGTTTTCACATTTATATTCCCCACCATGGATCGACATTTTGAAGGTTCACCTGTGTAACTATTATTTAAATAAATACACAAAATGACTATAGACCTCTTCTCTCAAGCCTTAAGTGTCTTATTCTTGACTATTGCTCAGGATATTCTGTTATGTGAAAAAAAAATCAGGTTACACACAAAGCCACATAGTTGTTTTTTTGAGTATATACAATTATATGCAGTGAGGAACAATCCTGATGGATATAGTCTAAGTATCACTTGGTAATGGAGTTTTGGATGATTTTAAGCAATTTTTTTTTGTTTTGTTTTGTACTTTCTAAATTTTCTTCAATGAAGATGCAATCACTTACACTCTAAAAATAATGAGAATATATTTATCATCACAACATACTCAACATACTCTGATCCCTTTCTCTCTCTCTCTCTCTCTCTTTTTTTTTTTTTTCTTAAGTTCAAGAGTTCTGGTCAGGAGATAAGAGATCAATAACAAAAGGAATACTTTAATTCTGAGTTTCAGTGCGCTGTTTGGACAACTTTGAATTAAAACTGAATAACAGGTGTGACTTTTGGGAGGAAGATGCATCTATTCTGTCTGTAGTTGCTGCGTTAAAATACCTTTAGACCTGTGAATGGCTGGGAAATGACTTTTGCAGTTCACCACCTGGATTGGTTTTGTTTTTTATTTCTTGGTTTTAAGTCCTGAATTGTTTCCCTACCCTACAATCTTTGTGTTGAAACCTTAACCTTCCATGTTTCAGAATGGGACTGCATTTGGAGATGGGGGCCTTTCAAGAGGGGAATTCATTAACATGGGGGCGGGCTGCTAATCCTATTTGACTGTTGTTTTTATACAAAGAGGAGGTTAGGACCATGTGAGGATGCAAGGAGAAGGTGGCCATTTGCAAGGGAAATCTGGAGACACCAACTCCACAAACATGTTGACCTTGGACTTCAAACCACCAGAATTGTTTTTTTTTGGGGGGGGAGGGGTTACAAAGGATTGAACTCAGGGGAACTTAACCACTGAGCCACATCCCCAGTCCTATTTTGTATTTTATTTAGAGACAGAATCTCATTGAGTTGCTTAGTGCCTTGCTTTTGCTGAGGCTGGGTTTGAACTCAAGATCCTCCTGTCTCAGCCTCCCAAACTGCTGGGATTACAGGTTTGCACCACCGTGCCCAGCTCAGAATTGTATTTTTGTTTTTGTTTTTTGGTACTGGGGATTGAACTCAGGGGCACTACTAATGAGCCACATCCTCAGTCTTTTTTATTTTTTACTTTAAAAAAAATTTTACACAGGGCCTTACTAAGTTGCTGAGGCTGGCTTTGAATTTGTGCTTCAACCTTCTGAGATTATAGGCCTGAACCCCACAACCAGTAAGCCTCCAGAACTGTAAAAAAAATAAACTTTTATTTAAGTTACCCAGACTGAGGTATTATATTATGGCAACCCTAAAATGAATACACATGGGTTTTGTGTCACTTATTTCATTCAGGCCAAAGAGAGATGGAGGAATTTTTAAACATTGGGTTTTTCTTTGGATCCCAAATCTGGCCATGCTAAGACTGTGGGAAATAATCCTTTGACTACCTGAGGACTCTCATCAAACCTTTGGGGACAGCGACATCTAGTGGTAGTTTCTTTTAAAAACTCTTTTCAGGGGTTCTCAATCAGACTGCACATTAGAATTATTTGAAGAGATTAAAAGAAAAAAAAAATGATACCCAGGCTTTACCCCATATTATGACACATTCGATGGAAGTAGGATCCAGGCATTTTAAAAATATTTCTGCACTACTTCAGAATACAAAATTGAAAACCATACCTCAATGGTGAAAACCCTGTTCAATGAAATCTGTTCTGGGTTGCAAAAATGCCAGCTTGTATTAAACAGCACTTCCTCAGGACGTGAAAGCATTTGTTAATTTCTGTTTGCAATTTTAAAAATACATGAGACTAATGGTGGTTGGCCATTAGATCCTAGGAGCCAGGAATAGTGCTGGGTGAAGTCGGCACTCCTAATAGTTTTTGAGGAATGAATAAACCAAAGATAATAGTCTGCTCTTGGGCTGCGTTAATTAGATACATGATTTTCATAGTCTAGAGTTTAGAATAGAGCAGATTCAGATCAAAGTGACTTATATAATTTTAAAGGAACATGTATCTTAGTCTATTGTGTGGGTTCATTTCTTATGGTCTTTACTGCCTCTGATCCTAGAAGATTTTCCTGTTAATTGAGCAGTAGATCCTTTTTTTTTTTGGTACTGGAGATTGAATCCATCCAGCGTTGCTCTACTGCTGAGCTATGTTCCCAGCCTATTTTATTATTTATTTAAAAATTTGAGATAGGATCTCATTAAATTTCTGAGGCTGGTCTTAAACTTGTGATCCTCCTGCCTCAGCATCCTGAGTTGCTGGGGATTATAGGTGTGTGCCCTGCTGAACAGCAGTTTCTTAATATCTGAGTGTTTTTGGTTAAAAGACATGATAAACCTATTCTGTTATCCTCTCCATTCATTACCTTTAGGGTTAGAAAGTTCTCTATTACAATCTTTCAAAATCAGTTAAATATCCACTTAAAACCTTTGTAGTTTTAAGATTATGTCTTTAAAAATATTTAAGGGTGTAACATATCTGGAAGTGATTTTTTTTTGCTTTTGGTGCATAGTGAGTATTCAATATTTTAGTTTTCTTCAATCTAAGAGCTAATCTTTTATTATTTGTTCTTTTTAGATATATGTGACAGTATAGTGTATTTTGACACTTTATATATACATGGAATATCGCTTATTCTAATTAGGATCCCATTTTTTTTTGGGGGGGGGTACCAGGAATTGAACCCAGGGGCACTCAACCACTGAACCACATCCTCAGCCCTTTTTTGCATTTTAATTAGAGACAGAGCCTCACTGAATGCTTAGTGCCTCACTGTTGCTGAGACTGGCTTTGAACTTGAGATCCTCTTACCTCAGCCACCCTAGCCTCTGGGATTACAGACGTGTGCCACTGCACCTGGCTTAGGATCCCATTCTTGTGGTTGAACATGATGTGGAATTACACTGGTTGTGTATTCATATATGAACATAGGAAAGTTCTGTCTGATTCATTCTACCATCTTATATTCATTCCCCATTCTTTCCCTTTATTCCCCTTTATCTAATCCTAAAGTACTTCTATTCTTCCCTCCCTCCCACCTTATTATGTGTTAGCATCTGCATATCAGAGAGAACATTCAGCTTTTGTATTTTTTGGGTTTGGCTTTTTTCACTTAGCATGATAGTCTCCAGTTCCATCCATTTACTGGCAAATGCCATAATTTCTTTATGGCTGAGTAATACTCCATTGTGTATATATACCATATTTTCTTTATTTATTCATCTGTTGAAGGGCACCTACGTTGGTTCCATAGCTTAGCTATTGTGAATTGAGCTGCTATAAACATTGATATGGCTGTGTTACTGGAGTATGCTGACTTTAAGTCCTTTGGGTATATGCCAAGGAGTGAAATAACTGGGTCAAATGGTGGTTCCATTCCAAGTTTTCTGAGGAATCTCCCTACTGCTTTCCAGAGTGATTGCACCCCCACCAGCAGCCCCACCAGCAATGTATGAATGTACTTTCCCCCCACATCCTTGCCAACATTTATTGCTACTTGTATTCTTGATAATTGCCTTTCTGACTGGAGTGAGATGGAATCTCAGTGTATTTAAAAAAATTTTTTTTTGGTTGTAGATGAACACATACCTTTATTTACTTATTTTTATGTGGTGCTGACTATCGAACCCAGTGCCTCATGCATGCTAGGCAGGTGCTCTACCACTGAGCCAAGACTCCAGCTCCTTCAATGTAGTATTTTTTGGATACCGGGAATTAAATTTGGGCACTCAACCACTGAGCCACATCCCAGTCCTATTTTGTATTTTATTTAGAGACAGGGTCTCACTGAGTAGTTTAGAGCCTTGCTCTTGCTGAAGCTGGCTTTGAACCTGTGATCCTCCTGCCTCAGCCTCCGGAGCCACTGGTATTACAGGCGGGCACCAGACTCTCAGTGTAGTTTTAATTTGTATTTCTCTAATTGCTAGAGATGGTGAACATTTTTTTTTCATATATTTGTTAATCAAGAATAAATACTTTTTAAGTATAAGTATGTCCCCAGTATTATATCAACTAGGCATCCTTATTTTGGAACCAAGACCATGTTTGGGATTGACAGTGACCACAGGATTAGCCCTGACCCATGAGTGGGCAAAAGAACTGGTAGGGTTTTCATTTGAGAAGAAGCTGATTCCTTTATAAATAAAATTTCAAGGGGACGGATCAAGCCCAGGAGACTGTGAGAAGGTGACCCGGCTTGAGGAAACACCTGAATATGTGGAATCCCAGTGCCGGGCACCCAGGGCCAAATCCACATCCCCCCAACTTGGGGTACCCTGGAGGTTCCAATCCTGGGTATCCACCACATCCACCACCTGTCAATTCGGCTTTTCCTCCTGGTCCCTGTCCCACTCCCCCAGGACCTCCCCAGGGGATGCCAGGTTTTCCTCCAGGTGTGTCCCCTTATCCTGTTCCACAACCAGGATATCCAGGACATCAACCCTCAGGTCCCTACCCTCCTCCATACCCACCACCTGCCCCCGGCATGCCTCCTGTGAACCCCATGGCTCCTGGCATGGTAGGCCCAGGAATGATAATGGACAAGAAGATGCGGAAGAAAATGAAGAAAGCTCATAAAAAGATGCACAAACACCACAAGCATGGCAAGCATTCCTCCTCTTCCTCCTCTTCCAGCAGTGACTCTGACTGAATACAGGGCCTGGACCCTCCCCTCAAGTCTCACCAGTTCTGCTGTCCCATCAAGCTTCAGCTGCCGTGTTGTACTGGGGGAATTTAGCCCTTGTGCCCCTCCATCCTGTCCCCACCTGAGCCTTACCCTGCTGTTCAGTCCTGACTGGCTAGGGAAAATGGGAAGAGGATTGCAAAGGCAGCCTTCTCACTGCTTGATAGATTTTATAGCTGAAAAGTTTAGCAGGGAAGCTGTTTTTTTGAAGATGGTGAAACCTCTGAGCTAAATGCTGAAGACAAGTTTAAGTTCTGTAAAATGTGATCTTTTAAAATTTCCTTTTAAAAGGGGGGCTTGTGGAAATTTCACTATGATGAAAAACCTGTACACTTTTGTAATGATGGCACACTGGGGTGAATTAGTGGCGAATATATTTCCCAGCAGTCCTTTTATTGATTGTGCTAACAGCAAGGCTGCTGGGAAGTAGAGTCCACTTGGCTGATGATCTCTGACTGCCCTTTTGTAAGCTAATCTCTACTCCTTAACAAAATATGCTATCTCAGGTCCTACTCTTTCTTCAACTCTGGGTCCAAATAAAACTATTTCTCCTGAAAAAAAATAAAATAAAATTTCAAGGGATGTGGGAGACAAAAAAATGTGCCTGTTTTGAACATTTCTTTAAGTATCTTGATCACTCAACATCTTGGTTGTATTAGGACTGTGTTGGCCCATCTTGGTTGTCAACGTGCTTGGATTGAGAGGAAATTGGAAGAGCACACTTCTGAGGGTGTCTGTGAGGGTGTGTCACAAAGGTCAGTGAATGGAGGTGGGAGGCCCGTCCTGAATGTGAGCAGCACCATCCGATGGGCTGGAGCCTGCATGGAACGGACAATGGAGAAGGAGGAAGCTGCCCAGGCCTGCAAGCTGTATTCCTCTCAAGCGGGTTCTATTTTTTCTTTCTTTCTGTTGCTGTTGTGCCATCCCCTGTGGAGGTCAGACTCCAGCCTCTTCAGACTTTGAACTTGAATTCATGGCTGGGCGCAGTGCTGTAACCTCAGCTACTGGTGAGGCTGAGGCAGGAGGATTGCAAACTCAAGGCCAGCCTGCACAACATAGCAACCCTGTCTCAGAATAAAAACTAAAAATGGCCGGGGATGTAGCTCAGTGGTAGAGCATCCCTGGGTTCCACCCCTAGAACCACAAAGAAAAACAAAGAAAGAACTCAGACTCACACCAGCAACTGTCTGGGGAGCCTCCAGGCCTTCAGCCTCAGACTGAGGCTATACCCTTCGGCCCCCTTGTTCTGAGATTTCCTGCTTCTTGGACTGAGCGGCTACTGGCTTCTCTAGCTCTTTCCAGCCTACAGACAGCCAGTGATATCCAGCGTCTATCCATGTTAGCCATTTGAATAAATCTCCTTTTATGATTACATATACATTCTATGGATTCTGTTCCTTTAGAGAACTCTAATACAAGGAACTGATTTTAGGTTTGCCTGATTGTCAGAGCTCCTTCTCAGAATGCTGGAGATATAGACTGTCTTAATAATGAATCATTTTCCAACTAAGTTAAACAGAAAAAATAATTTACTGGAAGAATACACATGGGATTGTAATAGTAATCATTCAATATGTTTATATTTGTTGTGGTGCTTGGGATCAAACCAGGGCCTATGTGAGGCAGATGCTCTAACATTTGAGTTACAACCCCAGTCCTGCATTCAATATATATATATATATATATTTTGAATAGTGTGGTTTATGAAGAAGAAGGCATTCTACTTTATTTTTTTTTAAGAGAGAGAGAGAGGAGAGAGAGAGAGAGAGAATTTTTAATATTTATTTTTTAGTTTTCGGCGGACACAACATCTTTGTTTGTATGTGGTGCTGAGGATCCAACTTGGGCCGCACACATGCCAGGCGAGCAGTGCTACCACTTGAGCAATATCCCCAGCCCCTGCATTCAATATTTTAAAAGTAAATGAATGCATTGATTCAGAGATAGATACATTTAATGTGAGTTCAAGCCAATGAGTGCAGACTTTCCCCCTGACAACAGTGATTCAGGTAGGAAAGGAGGCAGGATTTAAGTTAGCCTAATAAGAGCGAAGTCAGACCTTTGCTCAGTGGTTGTGGGGAGAACTCTTTATTTTTCTGATCAATGTATATGGAATGTGAGGGCTGGAGCTACAGCAGTTACTCGGATGCATTTGAAAAAAGCCAGATTTAGAATGATTCTGACACAAGGAGAGGGTAACTGATGAAAAAAAAAAAATACAGAGAAACAGAATCAGAGCCCTGATGCAACTATTCCTGAAGACCGCATTACCTCAGGTACAACAGTGGTTATTTGTGGGGGACGATTTTGCTTCTGAAAAGAAATTTAGCAGTATCCAAAAGCAGTTTTGGTTGTCACAGCTGGGTGGGAGGTCCTGACACATAGTGGACAGAAGCCAAGGACACTGCTAAAAATTCTACAACATGTAGGAAAGTACCCTCCCCTGCAGTAAGGAGTTACCTGGTCCCAAATGTTTATCCGCCAAGGTTGGGAAACTAGGATTTCGAGATTCGGTAAGATTCGAGTTTCTGTTTGGGCAAGGATACTTTATGCGGCATCGTGTGTTTCTCGTTACATCACAGCAGATTTGTTCTCTGGCTTCTTCAGGACTTTTGTATCCACAGCTGCTCCTCTTCCCATGCTCATCCCTCCTTCCTCCCAGTGAACGACTCCCCTGTCTCCCAAGCCAGGGACCACCTCCTTTCCTGCTCGTCTACACCTTGGGCTCCGCTCCCTGTAGCATTTGACAGGCCTCTTGGGGCCGCGGGTGTGGGTGTGGCTTGCGGGTGTGGGTGTGGCTCGCGGGTGTGGGTGTGGCTCGCGGGTGTGGGTGTGGCTTGTGGGTGTGGCTCGCGGGTGTGGCTCGCGGGTGTGGGTGTGGCTCGCGGGTGTGGGTGGGGCTCGCGGGTGTGGGTGGGGCCCCCATGGGGCTGGTCGCACTTTGAAGGCAGGGACTCTGTCTCCTCTTATGCATCAGGACAGTGGGACACCATAGCTTCAGTACATACTTGGTATATTAATAGATCAAGGACAAATGAATGACCCATGACTCTCCTATCTGGGCTCCTCAGAGGCTGTGTCTCCTTCTTTGGGGGCAGACATGAGTCAACACGACTGGATTTTGTCCAGGCCATTCTTTCCACTCTTCACCAGGATAAGAAGCAGCAAAAATAGTTCACTGCATATACAAGGGGGATAGTATTCAGCCTTGAAAATGAAAAACAAAATCCTGTCATGGACTACAACATGGATGAACCTGGAAGACATTATGCCAAATGAAACAAGCCAGTCACGGAAAGACAAAAATACTGTAGGATTCTACTTGAATGAGGTACCTAAGGTACACTCTTAGAAGTGACAGTAGAGTGGTAGTTGCCAGGGACCAGGGAAAGGAGGGCAATGGGTGTTGTTTAATGGGTCAGATTCAGTTTTGCAGGTTGAGAAACTTCTAGAGACCTGTTGCACAACAATGTATATATTGATAACACGAGTGCACACTGAACAGTGGCTAAGGTGATAAATCTTACGTATTGTGTTTCTTAATCATAATTTAAAAATGTAATTAGAAAGAATTAAAAACAAAAAATCCTCCTTGTGGGTTACACCTAAGGAGGCAGGACTCCTGGGGCTTCTGTCATCATTTTTGATTTATGAGGTTTTATCTGCTTGATTTAGAGGGTGACCTTGCCATCAAATTCTGGGACACCTTGTCCAGTTTCCGTGCTGTTGGAACACCTCCAGTCCAGCCCGGGCCGTGGGTGTGGGCTCCTCTCTGCCACTCAGACACACAGACGTGGGAGGACAGGGAAAGGCCAGAGGTTGGCATGGGGCTTTGGTTCTCAGCTGGTGGGCAGACGCTAAAGCACCAGGGCCCAAATTCCACTCAGTGACATGCACAGTCTTCAGCAGAGCCCCCTGATTTTTAATTATGAGCCCCTTGAGGTGACTCCCTGCTCCTGAACACAGAGCTGCCCCTCAGTGTCTGGTTCCAAGTGCCTTCTGGGCCACAGGCAAATGGCTCGCTCCAGCTCTGTGAGGGGCCTTCACACCCAGTTTGTCACTCCTCTGGTCCCCCTCTGAGTCTGTCAACCAGTCAACCTTTACCGGGGCCTGTCAACCAGTTAGCACCTCTGCTGAACAGAAGGCCGGGAACAGAAGGGGCCCTGCTCTTCATTCCCACCTCAGGGAGCCAGTCTGGAGAACAAAGGAAAGCAAGACGCCCTTCCTCCCTCTCTGCCTCCTTCTCTGCCCTCTTCTGAGAAACTGGCCTCAGAGCTGCTGTGGCACATCCAGGACCAACCAGGGAGAATAACTAGGCTCTTCCTCTCCTATTTTCCATCGTTCCCCACTTCCTGCAAGAACTCCATGTTGGGCATTTTTTTTTTGGCTAGCAAAGATTAATATCACATCTCCACACTTTCTCTCTAACCCTCATTTCATGTTACTTTTATAACAAAGGTCAATTTACTATGAAGACATGATTATAGGCTTGAAGGGGGGAAAGACTTAAAAATCATGAGATGCAGATGTGTGCTTTGAAAGGCTAATTAGAAAACAGAACGTAGGGGAGGCTGGGGGTGGAGCTCAGTGATAGAGTCCTGCATGAGGACTGCTACCCACAGCCTTGGGTTCAACCCCTGGTTCTGCATTAAAATAAATAAATAATAAATAAATAAATAAATAAAGGATAAGGGAAAGGAAGAAAAAGAAGAACCAACCACAACAATGTGCCTATCTAGAGGTATTCTGAGCTCTGACTGGGTATCCTAGAAAGAAGAAAATGAAAGGGAGAGCTGAAGTGAGGGACAGGGACCTAGGGGAGGGGATATGATGTGACCATTTCTAGGGACAACTGGTTGACCCCTCAAAACTTAGCATGCTTTTTTTTTTTTTTTAAATTTTTATTTGGTACCAGGGATTAAACTCAGGGGCACTTTACCACTGAGCCACATCCTCAGGCCTTTTTATATTTTATTAGAGACAGAGTCTCACTAAGTGGCTTAGGGCCTCACTAAGTTGCTGAGGCTGGCTTTGAACTCTTAATTCTCCCGCCTCAGCCTCCTGAGTTGCTGGGATTACAAGTGTGTGCCACTATGCCCAGCCAAAGTGCTGGTTTTAATTCCTAGCCCACACAGAGCCCTGCATTGTGTGAAATACATGTTGGGACCTTTCAATAGGAGGGGTGGGGGAAGTACTTATCCACAGGCTGTTCAAACCTGCATTTCTGGGTCTTGCTAGTATAAACTCTGAGCAAGAACATCAGAGAAAACAGAGAAGAAAGACCAATGTAGGCCTGAGTTTGGTGCTGTAGGAACTGGTGGAGTGAACTAAGAGATATGTGGGGCCAAGACTCTGAAATAGCAGGCAAGAGGTGTTTTGTTACACAAAACCAGACATGTCCGGCAGTTTCTGGAGCCAGACACAGTGTTATACCTATTATCTCATCTCTTCCTCTGGTCACCCAAGGAGGAAGTAACTTTATTATCTCCATTTTATTTATTTAGTTTTAATCACTGAGCCACATTCCCCAGGCCTTTTTTTGGTATTAGGGATTGAACTCAGGGGTACTGGACCACTGAGCAACATCCCCAGCCCTATTTTGCATTTTATTTAGAGACAAGGTCTCACTGAGTTGCTTAGCACCTTGCTTTTGCTGAGCTGGCTTTGAACTCACACTCCTCTTGCCTCAGCCTCCCCAGCTGCTGGGATCATAGGTGTGCGCCACTGTGCCCGGCTCCCTAGGCCTTTTTAAATTTTATTTTGAGACAGGGTCTTGTTGAGTTGCAGAGTTTGTCCTCAAACTCTCCATCCTCTTGCCTTAGCCTCCTGAGTCAGGGATTATAGGTGTGCAGCACTGTGTCCCGCTATTATCTACATTTTGGATGTTAGGAAAGTGAGGTTCGGAAAGGCTGCATTTATCAAAGTGACCCAGTTAAACAGTGGCAAGTCCTGGATCTAAGCCCAAGCTGTCTGAATGCCCTCCGGTATGTCATTATATTTATTATTTGGGTTTGCCCAGCATCCATTCTGGCTTTGGGTTGGTTAGATTAATTATCTTTCTTTCGCTTTCTCTATTAAACTCCCCCAGTGTCAGCTGCATTTTAAGTCGGCCAAAGATCCTCAAGTTATATGCTTCCCAGCACCATGTATGGGGTCAGATATAAAAAGAAGTTTCCCTTCAGGATTCCAAGTCATCCCCTGATTGGTCCAGCCCAGATGGCCTGATCATTCATGAACCAATGGCTTGTGATCAGGGAAATAGCATAGGCCAATGGGCCTAAGACAGGGTCTACCCTGGTGGGATTCACTTACATGGTGAAGGGAGGACCCATGGAAACATGGAAACCTGGGTTCTCCTGGGAAACAGGGAGTGGGGAATAGATGCTGGGGAGATATCCCTTGGTTATTTGAACATCCTTTCTCCTTCCTATTTTCCTTTCCTGGACTGAACGCAGGGCCACTCTACCACGGAGCTACATCTTCAGCCCCTTTTTAAATTTTGAGATAAGTTCACTCTGAGTTGCCCAGACTGGCCTTGAACTTGTGATCCTCCTCCTCTGTTGGGAGCCATTCTCACACGTGACTGGGTGACTCCCGGTTAGGGTCTGAAGTGCTCTGGCTGTGTCGGAGCTTTCCCGGCCCTCTCCTGTTAAGAGAACCCGTCCGTGTGGGGGTGTGACTGACCACTGACCCCGGGGGCCCAGTCACTGACCCTGACCTTGGAGTGCGGCCCCCCCTTCAACCTTCATTGGATGGAATTATCCCCTGAATTTCTTGTTCCCCAATAAAAGGCTACTACTCCCTGGCGTGCTCTCTCTCTCTCTCTCCTGCTAGCCCTGAGTAATTCTTGCTGCCCTGCCTGGCGGTTAGAGGTGGGAACCAGAGAGGGGAGCCCTCTCGGACCTGGTCATAGAAACAGGTAACTGAGTCTGTGTGTTTATTTCGATCTCTGCTAGCTAACTTTTATGCCAAGAACCTCATTAATGAAACCATTGCGCTGGCCAAATGGTGGAACTCCTCAGCCTCCTGAGTGGCTAAGATTATAGGTGTGGGCTTCAGGACCCTAGTTTCTTTCCGTATCAGATAGATCTATTCTATCTCACAAAAACAGACTATACTGTATGACTATTTGTACCTCCTTTTCTTGCCTAACAACACGTCATGACTATTTCTCTATAATCAATATGTAAAAAACAATACTCTAAGTAGTTATATGGAATCCTATTGCTTGATTTATCATAATGTATGAAATTCCTAATTTCAAATATTTAAGTACTTTTTAATTTTTCACCATTAAAAATGCTTACCTTCACTCACATCCCTCATGATTTTTTTTTTTAGAACAGAAATGAGGTGATCAGTGTTAGAAGTGATTATTGGCTCAAAATAGAATGCATATTTTAAGATTTTAAATGTACTTTTCCAATTTTTTGTTCAGAAATATTGTGTTACATTTTATTTTTACAGTGATATGTGAGAAGGTGTCCATCCATTTTAAAAGTCTACCCGATGGGACAACTTATTGTTTTAATTTGTGCTTCTTGATTAATAAAGTTAGATATTACTTATATATTCATAGATTATTCATTTTCCTTCTTTTGTCTCATGTGTCAGTCAGTGTTATGTTGCTGGGACAAACTGCCTGTAATCTCAGCAGCTCAGGAAGCAGAAGTAGGAGGAATGCGAGTTCAAAGCCAGCCTCAGCAACTTAGGGAGACACTGTCTCAAAATAAAATATAAAAAAGGCTAGAGATGTGGCTCAGTGATTAAGTGCCCCTGGTCCTATCCCTGGTACCAAAACAAAACAAAAAACAAAACAAAACCAAAAAAACCCAAACAGCAACTTAGGGAGACCCTGTCTCAAAATAAAAAATAAAAAAGGCTAGAGATGTGGCTCAGTGATTAAGTGCCCCTGGTTCTATCCCTGGTACCAAAACAAAACAAAAAAACAAAACAAAACCAAAAAACCCCCAAACAGCAGCAGCAGCAGCATCAACAACAACAACAACCAAACAAAAATATACTTTGGCTCATGGTTGCAGAGTTTCAGTGCATGGTCACCTGGCTCCATTTCTGTGCAACATGGCAGAAGGGAATGGCAGAGAAAAGCTACTTAGCTTATGGCAGCCAGGATGCCCAAAGAGAGAAAGAGAGTGAGAGCAAGCCCCAGTCACCTTCCTCCAAGCAGGTCCAATCTCCTACGGTTTCCATCACCTATCAATAATGCCATCATATTTTCAATCCAATGGACTAATCCACTGATGAGGTCAGAGCCCTCCTGATCTAATTCCTTCCCAAGAGCCCTGCCTCTGAACACTGCTGCACTGGGGGACAAGCCTTTAACACAGGAACCTTTGGGGGAACCTTCCAGATTCAAACCATAACATCTTGTTGCTTGCTTCTTTGGAGTGTGTCTTTTCTCCAGGAAAGAGGTCTTTGTATGTTAAGAACATCCACCTCTATGTTGTAATTATTTCTCCTATTTGTGCTTTTAATTCTACTTAATTTCTTTAACCTACAAAATGAAAAAAAATTGTATGATCATGTATATCAATTTTATCTTTCATGATTCTTTTTTTAATGCTAATTGGCGCATTTGCTTTATTTATTTATTTTTAAAACAAACTGGGTTTTTGAATTTCTTTCCTTTTTGTTCATTCCATCACATTGAAAAGGAGAAAAACCAAAATGGTTTTGAATTCACTCAATATTTTGGACTCCTCAGATGAACAGAACATTGCACACACACTTGGAACAGAGAGAGAGGTAAGTGAACTCCCACAGGGCCACACGCACCAGATCAAAAAACTGGAATACAGTGCAAGAATTTCCCCCAAAATGATTGGATCATTATTACCAAAACTTCGCCATCATAACACCAAGGAACAAAAAATGTTTAAGCCACACTGTTTGACTTGGGGATCTTTCCTGCCTTTTTTTTTTTTTTAAATGTTTGCCACACAGAGAGAAAGAGGGCTAGTGGGCAGGAGAGGACAGACTCACAGACGTGAGCAGGACAGGAAGGGAAACTTCAGAGTGGACTTGAGAGAGGGCAGGAGAGGCAGGGCTCAGGAGAGGGGAGAGTGGGGACATGGAAAGCCATTTCCTAGAATTCAGGCATGTTCCTGGTCAGCCTCCCGTTCTTCGTGACCCTCATCCTGCCGGCCACTGTCCTTAGGTTTGGTTCATCCACAGCTTCTATCATCTCTTGAGCTTAGCTGCTCTCGGCAGTCTCCGTGGGAGGCTGGGCTGTTGCCTCGACGGCAGTGTCCTCTGCAGCAGGGGTGGTGACAGCAGCAGGCACGTCGGCTAGTTGAGGCTCCTCCTTGGCGGGCACGTCCTCGGCCTCAGCGGAGCCGGCCATCTCCTCCGACGGGGCAGGAGCCTGGGTGGCCGCCTGCTCGCGGGCACCGTCGGGGGCGCCCTCCGCTTGCTTCTCCTCGGAAGGGGTGTCTCCTGCTTTGCCGGGCTCCTCAGCCTCGGGGCCAGTGGCCAGGGCCGCTTCGGCAGCCAAGCCAAGTGCCTCCTCCGTCCCCACCCCGTCGGCAGCGGGGGCTTCCTCCTCCTTCTCCTTGGCTTTGGCCTCAGCAGCTTGGGCACCGCCCTTCTTCTCTCCTCTGAGCCTTTTCCTTGTTATGTACCCACGGAAGCGAGCCTGAATCTTGGTCGCGGCCTTCTGAGCTCTGTCTTCTGGTTTGATTCTGTCTGGTTCAATCTTCTGGTCCTCAGCCTTTTTTCCCACCGGTTTGGTTCTCAGACAGGACAGCATGGTGGTCCCTTGCCTTCTTCCTGCTTTCTCTCCTTTCCTCCTCTCTCTATCTTATTTCCCCTCCCCCCACCTCTTTTCTAGCTCGCTTGCTCACTCTCTCTCTTTCTCGTGCTAGGGCTCTCCCTCCCTCCCTCTCTCCCTCCCTCCCTCACACACCCTGGGCAGTTAGCAGCAACCGTAAGGTCCACAGCTACTGCTCATCGCACATGCGCGCTCTCTCTCTCCCTCTCTCTTCCTCCCTCCCTCCCTCTCTTCTCTCTTCTCTCCTTTTCCCTTTTCTCCACCCACCCCAGATCCCTGCTTTTTCTTCTCTCCTTTTTCTCTTTCTCAGAATTGTTCGTTAGCTTTCAATGACTAATTTCTTTCGTGGTTCTTATCTTTGATATTGTGTCTGTAAGGGCTTTAATTTTTTTTTCTTTTGGTACCAGGGATTGAACTCAGGGGAGCTCAACCACTGAGCCACATCCCCAGCCCTTTTTAATTTTTTTTTTTTTTTTTTGAGACAGGTTCTTGCTAAGTTGCTTAGGGATTCACTAAGTTGCTGAGGCTGGACTTGAACTTGTGATCCTCCTGATTCAGCTTCCCGAGCTACTGGGGTTATAGGTGTGCACCCCCTCACCCAGCTTTTTTATTAAAAAGAAGGTATCAGGTACTGTGAAGCATTACATATGAGGCAAGGTACTTTTTCTAAATACTCTGTACCTTTGCTCACCAAATAATTTCTCTTCCACAGCTTTCACAAACATTATTATTTTCCTTTGGCTGAGTAAAAATCTTTGAAATCCCTAAGCTATCACTGACTACATAAACACTATTTGTGTAGTCCTCCTTCTCTATTTTCTATATCCCTGATTGAAAGTTGATCATAGGCTTGGATGAGATAGGAGTTTAAATGTTAATTCTCCGATGAGGTATTATCTAAAGCATCCTTTGCTCAGGCAGTTTATAAATTAATTTGCTAAGCTATTGAATGCAGTAGATTCTATGACCCCCCACTCAGGGGAGAATTATGTAATCAGACCCCAGGCTGGAAATTGCCAGGGCTATCATGAAGTTCTTTCCTACTTTTCCTGACAATAATCAGCACTATCTAAGCAGAGATCAATGGAAGGGACCAATGGACCCTTTCCTGCCGGTGTCACAGAACAATTACTGCTAACTCCAGTGATCCTGTGAATCCTTTGGGTTCCGCGACATGTCCTTGGGGTTTTGTCAGCTGTCCTTCAGTCTCTATTCTACCTACAGACTTCTGGTGATGGTTCCTGTAGGGTATCCTGTATCCAGGCTTCTCCCCTCCTTGTTAAGCGCCAGAGAAGCTACCACACAGAGTCTTGCTGTACTTGAAGCCCCAAAGTTTCCCAAGCATAGGGGGTGAGATTCCAAAGCAGGGCAGGAATGCTTTTTTTTGGGGGGGGGAGGGGGGTCTCCAAACAGTCATCCTCATCTGAGGATGGTCTACTTTTCTATAAAGCTTCTTGGGCAGAAGTTCACATTTATTGTGTATTTAATTTTTTTCTTTTTTAAACTCAGGGATGTTCTACTATTGATCTACATTCCCACTCCTTTTATTTTAAATTTTTTATATTGAGACAAGTTCTCACTAAGTTGCTCTGGGTCTTGGTAAATTGCTGAGGCAGGCCTTGAACTTGAAATCCTTTGTCTTAGCCTCCTGAATTGCTGGGAATACAGGTATGGGCACCTGGTGTGTGTATTGATTTTTAAGGAAGCTGAGCTTTTTCCAGTTTTTGATATAATGTACTTTATATCTTTTTTCTATGGAACTCCTAGGCATGGACGAGGGAAATATGATATTTTCCTTTTCTTTAATAAAAAGCACAAATCCACTAGTAAACAGATTAAAGTCGCAGAAATCAAGGATTGGAAATTGAGGGTCCTTAAGGGTATCCTGGACAGTCCTGGGAGGAGGGGATAGGATGCAAACCTGCAAGAACCACGAGTCTTGCTGGGTGCAGTGATGCATGCCTGTAATCCCAGTGACTCAGAAGGCTGAGGCAGGAGGATTGCAAGTTCCAGACCAACTTCAGCATCTTAGTGAGACCCTGTCTCAAGATAAAAAATAAAAAGGACTGGGGATGTAGCTTAGTGATAGAGCACTCCTGGGTTTACTCCCCAGCACCAAACAAACAAATAAACTCAAAACCCGATGAGACTGCAAATGCAGGTTGAGGCTAAAGCGTGAAGGTGTGTCTGTGTGCATATACCTGTGTACGTGTATATGTCTGCTGGGTGAGTGTTCTAGTGGTGGGTGTCTAGAGTAATCAGTATATTAGGTTCCTGTTGCTGTTGTAACAAATGACCACAAACTTAGCAGCTTAAAACAACCACGATTTATTTTCTTACAGTTCCTGAGGTCAAAAGTTCTAAAATCAAGGTGTCATCTATGCCATGTTCCCTCTGGAGGCTCTGGGGGAGATGTTTCCTAGCCTTTTCCATCTGTGAGAGGCTCTTTGTATTCCTTGGTTTTAGTCCCTGCCATCTTCAGAGCCAGCAAAGTAGCATCGGTGGAAACTCCCACTGGCTCTCCGACTTCTATTTCTTTTCTCACATCTTTTCTGACTCTAGTCGTCCTGCATCCTGGACCCTTGTGACTACACAGGGCCCATGGGATAATCCAGGATAACTTTCCTCTTTTGAGAGCCTTAATTTCATTACATCTGTGAAGCTCCCTTTTCCATCCAAGCTTTCATAATCACAGGTTGGGGGTATGAGGACAGGGACATCTTTGGGGGTCATTATCCTATCTTCCACATTTGGTCTGACAGATTCATCCTGCAAAGAGCCTCAGGGAGAAATGAGGAGGAGGAGAAGGAGGAGGAAGGGGATCATGGTTTACTACCTTACATTAGATGGTGACATACCTTTATCCAAACACCTATGATTTATTTCAAGTTCACTAAAGTGTAGTTGGATGAACAATGGGACTTTGGGACAAGAACCCTGATTTTATCACTGAGCTCTGTGACCTTCAGACAATTCATTCAACCTGTTGGGGCTCAGGATTCATGTCTGGAACCTGGGAGAATGTAACCATCAGGAGGAAGAATGTGCTAGATTATGGGTAAATTGAGAATCTTGGAGTGTTTTGTGTGAGAATTTCCTTTGGAGAAGCGTTTTCCAACCCTTGGTTGTCTGGGATGAATTTATAGACTTGTCCAGAAATTTTTGGTTTTTATTTGTTTTTCAGTCTTCATTTATGTTAGTTCAAAGAAGCAGACAAGGAGATGGGAGGAGACAAACAGATATACTGGGGAAAGTATTTGTTGGGGGCGGTGGGTATCAGGAGGGAGTAGAGGAGAGCCCTCAGGCCATGATTGAGGTGACACCTGTGGAGGAAAGAGAGGGTTCTTGCTGGAGGAGGTGGGCTGGCCTTTTATTGTTGAGGGCCCTGAACAGGGAGCATGTGGGGGCTACTGGCACAGGAGTAATTCAATACCAGCTTCCCTTTAGGAGAGCTGTTTTAGGCTAGAGGAGGGTGGCTTCAGATGGAAGAGCATCCAGCCAGGGGCACCAACCAGGAGCTGCAGCAACATTCCTTAGTGGATAGTGTGCAGGGTCTGTACCAGGTTGGTGTTGGAAATGGAAAGAAAAGAACAGGGCAATCATGTGCGATTACTCGTCCTGAAGAATAAATGTCTTTCATTCTTTCCTGCCAAATAGGACAGTTGGAATGTGTTCAATTGGTTTTGGTTGTCGCGTGGCCTGGAGATGTATCATGCTGTTATTAAATGATCTTTGAGAAGATGGTGTTCCTTTTTTTTTTTTTGGGCGGGGGGGGGTACCATGGATTGAATTTGGGGCACTCAACCACTGAGCCACATCTCCAGTCCTATTTTGTATTTTATTTGGAGACAGGGTCTCACTGAATTGTTTAGTGCCTCACTTTTTGCTGAGGGTGGCTTTGAACTCTAGATCCTCCTGCTTCAGCCTCCCAAGGTGCTGGGATTACAGGCATGTGCCACCATGCCGGGCTGGTGTTCCTTTTGGGTAGATTGGCTCATCCCAGTGTGTGCTGATTTGATAGATCTAATCTGCAGCCCATTTCTTTCCTCTTTCTTTCCTCTTAGACCTGAAAACTCAATGTCATTTATGTCAATAATAGAAATGACTTGGGGACAATTCTCCCATTCTTTGCTAGATTAGAAGGTAACTACTAGTGGTGAGTTATGTTGACTTGCGTCTTTTTGAATGTATCATAACATCTGAAGTTCCCAATGCTTCATTAAAACAAAAAGCAGTAGGAGTGGAGGACATATAAATTTAAAAGATGATCACTGTTGCTGTGAATTTGACCCGAGGATGTTGGACCTTTTATATGTCAGATGTGTCATCAGGCAGCTGTAAGTTCTAAAGCCAGTTAGAATAGGAGCAAGGGAGTGGCTCAGAAGGCTTTATTGCTAGAGGGAAATCCAGCCGAGCTTGCAGAACAGGTGCTAAAACAGATGTGGTGACACATCCCTGTAATCCCAGAGACTTGGGAGGCTGAGGCAGGAGGATTGCAGGCTCAAACAAAGCCAGCCTTAGCAATTTAGTGAGGCCCTAAGAAATTTAGCAAGACCCTATCTCAAAATGAAAAATAAGAAAGGGCTGGGGATGTGGCTTAGTGGTAAAGCACCCCTGGGTTCAATCTTTGGTACCAAAACCAAAACACAAACAAAAAACCAAACAGTTTCCCAAAGTGATGGTGGCGTGTAGTGGATGGCATGGGAATGCTGAAGGACAAATAATACAGTAACAGAGTGTACCTGGAGGTTCGCATCATGACCTCTAGCTACTGGACTGGGTTAAAAGTAGGGTTCTAGTCTTTGGGCTAGAAAAGCTAGCCCAGAGCATTCACATTACCAGTAGAGGATACAGAGGGAGAGAACAAAACACAACCAGGAGCTGAGGTCCAAGGTCACGGCCACAATAGGAGTGCTGGTAAGTGTCCACCATGTTGTCTCTCGAGTCTAAGCTAAAGCTTAGAGTGGGGTACTGATGACAGCTGGCTCTTTAGGTGGCAGATCAAGGGCCCCAGAGGGGAGGACGAGGCTGGAGCCAGGGTCACCCAGGTGGTAGATTCTTCTAACACTGTAGGAGACATTGATGATCTCAAACTTAAGAAAGAAACAGAACCATCTGGAAGGTATGTTAAAATGCAGATTTCAGGAGGGTAGAGGGAAGGGAACGGGGGAGGGAGGAGGGAAGAGGGAAGGAAAGGGGGGAAGGACTGGGTACTGAATTAGAGAAAATTACATTTCCTGCTTTTATAATTATGTCATAATGAATCCTAATGTTATGTGTCACAAAAAAGAAAAGAAAAATAAAAAAAAAAGAAAAAAGAAAAGAAAAAAAAAGAAGAAAAAGCAGATTTCAGAGCCCCACTTCTAGAGTTTTGGTTCAATAGGGCTGGGAATCCAAGAACTTGCTGCTACTCCCTGCACCAGGCTGCTGGGATTGAACCCAGGGCCTCCTGTATTCTAGGTAAGTGCTCTACCACTGAGCCACCCCCAGCCCCAGGAATTTATATTTCTAACATATTTCTAAGTAATGTTGCTGCTGTTTCTGATTATGAAGTTTCTCTCCGTTTACTATATATTTGAATCAACTGGGGAGCTTTAAAAACTACGGACCCTGCATCCTATCTTCAGTGATTTGGATTTAATAGATCTGGGTTGATTCCAGATGGTTCCAGACTTTAAAACTACTACTTTAGACCTTGATAGACCCTGACCACACTATTTTTTCCCTTATAAAACATTTTATTTTTGATACTGGGGATTGAATTCAGGGGCACTCGACCACTGAGCCACATCTCCAGCCCTATTTTGTATTTTATTTGGAGACAGGGTCTCACTGAGTTGTTTAGTGCCTCACTTTTTGCTGAGGATGGCTTTGAACTTTTGATCCTCCTGCCTCAGCCTCCCAAACTGCTGGGATTACAGGCGTGACCCACCACACCTGGCTCCCTTACAAAATTTATTCCAAGATTTACATGTAGTCAAATTAATGCCTTTTGGTATTCAGTTCAATGTGTTTTGTTAAATGCATGTAGTCATTGAACCTTCATTGAGATCAAAATATGGTTCCATTCCCCTTCAGTTTTTCTCATTCTGTCCCTTTGAAGTCAAGTCTTCCTCCACCCTACACCCTACAACCAGTGATCTGTTCTTTCATCCTGCAGTTTTACCTTTTCAAGGATGTCTATGTCTAAATAGATTCATACAGGATGTGGCTTTTGGAGTCTGGCTCCTTGAACTTAGTATAATACATTTGAGATTTAACAATAGTTCATTTCTTTTTATTGTTAAGTGGTATTCTATTGCATGGATGTACCATGGTTTGTTTTAACATACCAGCTAAAGGATATTTGGGTTGTTTATAGTTTTTGGTGAATAAACTTTAATGTATGGTGTGGCCCTACTTTGGGTATAACCAAAGAAGTAAAAAGTTGTGCTCTATTTGTGCACAATGAATTGAAGAGCATTCTGCTGTCATGTATAATGGATTAGAACAAAAGAAAAAAAAACCCAAAACCAAAAACTTTCATGTATAGATTTTTGTGTGACCATAAACATTATTTCTCTAAGCTAAATACTTAGGAGCAAGACTGATGAATCATATAACAAGTAAATGTTTGATTTTTAAAAAATAAATGCCAAACTTGTTTTTCAAAGTGGTTGTACCATTTTGCTTTCCTGCCAGCAATATATGAGTTCCAATTGCTGCCTATCCTTGTCAGTACTTGGTATTGGTATATTTTAGGGGAGAGGAACATTCAAATAGGTGTTTAATATCTCAGTGTGGTTTTAATTTGCATTTTCTTGCTGACTGATGATGTTTAGCACATTTTCATGTGTTTGTTTGCCATCCAAGTATCTCCTTCCATATATTTAAATATATCTGTTTTTGCTTTATATATTTTAATGCTCAATTGCTAAGTACATAAACATTTAGAATGAAGTCACTGACTCTCTTATCCTGTCGTATTTCATTTATCTCTGGTAAATTTCTAGTTTGAATTTTTGAAGTTGACACTTTTCATATTTATATAACCACTCCAGATTTTTAAAATTAGTGCTTGCATGGTGAATTTTTTCCATAATTTTACCTTTGATTTATCTGTATAATTGCATTTAAATAAGTTTTTTTGGTATTAGCATATGATTGGGAATTTGATAAATCCACTGTGACAATATCTATCATTTAATTGGCATATTTAAACCATTTGTATTTTATATGATTGTTTTTTTTTTTAAATTAATTTTTATTGTAGGTTGTTCAAAACATTACATAGTTCTTGATATATCATATTTCACACTTTGATTCAAATGGGATATGAGCTCCCATTTTTACCCCATATACAGATTGCAGAATCACATCAGTTGCATTTGATTTACATATTGCCATTCTGGTGAGTGTTGTATTCTGCTGCCTTTCCTATCCTCTACTATCCCCCCTCCCCCCTCCCCTCCCCTCTTCTCTCTCTACCCCCTCTACTGTAATTCATTTCTCCCCCTTATATTTTTCCTCCTTTCCCCTCACTTCCTCTTGTATGTAATTTTGTATACCCCTGAGGGTCTCCTTTCATTTACATGCAATTTCCCTTCTCTCTCCCTTTCCCTCCCACCTCTCATCCCTGTTTAATGTTAATCTTCTTCTCATGCTCTTCGTCCCTACTCTGTTCTTAGTTACTCTCCTTATATCAAAGAGGAAAAAAACATTTGGCATTTGTTTTTAAGAGATTGGCTAGCTTCACTTAGCATAATCTGCTCTAATGCCATCCATTTCCCTCCAAATTCTATGATTTTGTCATTTCTTAATGCAGAGTAATACTCCATTGTGTATAAATGCCACATTTTTTTTATCCATTCGTCTATTGAAGGGCATCTAGGTTGGTTCCACAGTCTTGCTATTGTGAATTGTGCTGCTATGAACATGGATGTAGCAGTGTCCCTATAGTGTGCTCTTTTTAGGTCTTTAGGGAATAGACCGAGTAGTGGAATAGCTGGATCAAATGGTGGTTCCATTCCGAGCTTTCCAAGAAGTCTCCATACTGCTTTCCAAATTGGCCGCACCAATTTGCAGTCCCACCAGCAATGTACAAAAGTACCCTTTTCCCCACATCCTCGCCAGCACTTGTTGTTGTTTGACTTCCTAATGGCTGCCAATCTTACTGGAGTGAGATGGTATCTTAGGGTGGTTTTGATTTGCATTTCTCTGACTGCTAGAGATGGTGAGCATTTTTTCATATACTTGTTGATTGATTGTATGTCCTCCTCTGAGAAATTTCTGTTCAGGTCCTTGGCCCATTTGTTGATTGGGTTATTTGTTATCTCATTGTCTAATTTTTTTAATTCTTTGTATATTCTGGATATTAGGGCTCTGTCTGAAGTGTGAGGAGTAAAGATTTGTTTCCAGGACGTAGGCTCCCTATTTACCTCTCTTATTGTTTCTTTTGCTGAGAAAAAACTTTTTAGTTTGAGTAAGTCCCATTTGTTGATTCTAGTTATTAACTGTTGTGCTATGGGTGTCCTACTGAGGAATTTGGAGCCCGACCCCACAGTATGTAGATCATAGCCAACTTTTTCTTCTATCAGACGCCATGTTTCTGATTTGATATCAAGTTCCTTGATCCACTTTGAGTTAACTTTTGTGCATGGCGAGAGAAAGGGATTCAGTTTCATTTTGTTGCATATGGATTTCCAGTTTTCCCAACACCATTTGTTGAAGATGCTATCCTTCTTCCATTGCATGCTTTTAGCCCCTTTATCGAATATAAGATAGTTGTAGTTTTGTGGATTGGTTTTGGTGTCCTCTATTCTGTACCATTGGTCCACCCGCCTGTTTTGGTACCAGTACCATGCTGTTTTTGCTACTATTGCTCTGTAGTATAGTTTGAAGTCTGGTATAGCTATACCGCCTGATTCACACTTCCTGCTTAGCATTGTTTTTGCTATTCTGGGTCTTTTATTTTTCCATATGAATTTCATGATTGCTTTCTCTATTTCTACAAGAAATGCCGTTGGGATTTTGATTGGCATTGCATTAAACCTATAGAGAACTTTTGGTAATATCGCCATTTTGATGATGTTAGTTCTACCTATCCATGAACAGGGTATATTTTTCCATCTTCTAAGATCTTCTTCTATTTCTCTCTTTAGGGTTCTGTAGTTTTCATTGTATAAGTCTTTCACCTCTTTTGTTAGGTTGATTCCCAAGTATTTTATTTTTTTTGAGGATATTGTGAATGGGGTGGTTGTCCTCATTTCCATTTCAGAGGATTTGTCGCTGATATACAGGAATGCCTTTGATTTATGCGTGTTGATTTTATAGCCTGCCACTTTGCTGAATTCATTTATTAGCTCTAATAGTTTCTTTGTAGACCCTTTTGGGTCTGCTAGGTATAGAATCATGTCATCTGCAAATAGTGATAATTTGAGTTCTTCTTTTCCTATTTTTACGCCTTTAATTTCTTTCGTCTGTCTAATTGCTCTGGCCAGTGATTCGAGAACTATGTTGAACAGAAGTGGTGAGAGAGGGCATCCCTGTCTTGTTCCAGATTTTAGAGGGAATGCCTTCAGTTTTTCTCCATTCAGAATGATGCTAGCCTGAGGCTTAGCATAGATTGCTTTTACAATATTGAGGTACGTTCCTGTTATCCCTAGTTTTTCTAGAGTTTTGAACATAAAGGGATGCTGTACTTTGTCGAATGCTTTTTCTGCATCTATTGAGATGATCATATGGTTCTTATTTTTAAGCCTATTGATGTGGTGAATAACATTTATTGATTTCCGTATATTGAACCAACCTTGCATCCCAGGGATAAATCCTACCTGATCATGGTGCACAATTTTTTTGATATGTTTTTGTATCCGGTTCGCCAGAAGTTTATTGAGGATTTTTGCATCTAGGTTCATTAGAGATATTGGTCTGTAGTTTTCTTTTTTGAAGTGTCTTTGTCTGGTTTAGGAATCAGGGTGATGTTGGCCTCATAGAATGAATTTGGAAGTTCTTCCTCTTTTTCTATTTCCTGAAATAGCTTGAAAAGTATTGGTATTAGTTCCTCTTTAAAGGTTTTGTAAAACTCTGCTGTATACCCATCCGGTCCTGGGCTTTTCTTAGTTGGTAGTCTTTTGATGGTTTCTTCTATCTCCTCAATTGATATTGGTCTGTTTAGGTTGTCAATATCCTCCTGACTCAATCTGGGCAAATCATATGACTTAAGAAATTTATCGATGCCTTCACTATCTTCTATTTTATTGGAGTATAAGGATTCAAAATAATTTCTGATAATCTTCTGTATTTCTGAAGTGTCTGTTGTGATATTGCCTTTTTCATCCCGTATGCTGGTAATTTGAGTTCTCTCTCTTCTTCTCTTTGTTAGCGTGGCTAAGGGTCTGTCGATTTTATTTATTTTTTCAAAGAACCAACTTTTAGTTTTGTCAATTTTTTCAATTGTTTCTTTTGTTTCGATTTCATTAATTTCAGCTCTGATTTTAATTATTTCTTGTCTTCTACTTCTTTTGCTGTTGTTTTGCTCTTCTTTTTCTAGGATTTTGAGTTGAAGTATTAGATCATTTATTTGTTGGTTTTTTCTTTTTTTAAGGAATGAACTCCAAGCAATAAATTTTCCTCTTAGAACTGCTTTCAATGTGTCCCATAGATTCTGATATGTTGTGTCTGTGTTTTCATTTATCTTTAAGAATTTTTTAATTTCCTCCTTGATGTCTTCTATAACCCATTGATCATTCAGTAACCTATTGTTCATTCTCCAAGTGATGCATGATTTTTCCTTACTTCTTTTATCGTTGATTTTCAATTTCATTCCATTATGATCAGATAAGATGCATGGTATTATCTCTACTCCTTTATATTGTCTAAGAGTTGCCCTGTGACATAATATATGATCTATTTTTGAGAAGGATCCATGTGCTGCTGAGAAAAAAGTGTAACTGCTTGATCTTGGGTGGTATATTCTATATATGTCAATTAAGTCTAGGTTATTAATTATGTTATTGAGCTCTATAGTTTCCTTATTCAACCTTTGTTTGGAAGATCTGTTCAGTGGTGAGAGAGGTGTGTTGAAGTCTCCCATGATTATTGTATGGTGGTCTATTAGACTCTTAAACTTGAAAAGAGTTTGTTTGATGAACATAGCTGCACCATTGTTTGGGGCATATATATTTATGATTGTTATGTCTTGTTGGTGTATGGTTCCCTTGAGAAGTATGTAGTGTCCCTCTTCATCCCTTTTGATTAACTTTGGCTTGAAATCTATTTTATTTGATATGAGTATGGACACTCCTGCTTGTTTCCGAAGTCCATATGAGTGATATGATTTTTCCCAACCTTTCACCTTCAGTCTATGTATGTCTTTTCCTATCAAATGCGTCTCCTGAAGGCAGCATATTGTTGGGTCTTGTTTTGTGATCCATTCTACTAGCCTGTGTCTCTTAATTGGTGAGTTTAAACCATTAACATTTAGGGTTATTATTGAGATATGGGTTGTTCTTCCAGCCATATTTGTTTATTTATGTTACTAAACATGGTTTGTTTTCCTCTTTGATTATCCCCCCACCCTTTACTGTACTACCTCCCGCTGTTGGTTTTCATTGGTATTTTCCATTTCCTCTTCCTGTAATATTTTGCCGAGGATGTTTTGAAGAGATGGTTTTCTAGCTGCAAATTCTTTTAACTTTTGTTTATCATGGAAGGTTTTAATTTCATCTTCCATCCTGAAGCTTAATTTCGCGGGATACACAATTCTTGGTTGGAACCCATTTTCTTTCAGTGTTTGAAATATGTTATTCCAGGATCTGCTAGCTTTCAGAGTCTGTGTTGAAAGATCAGCTGTTATCCTGATTGGTTTACCCCTAAATGTAATCTGCTTCCTTTCTCTTGTAGCTTTTAAAATTCTCTCCTTATTCTGTATGTTGGGCATCTTCATTATAATGTGTCTAGGTGTGGATCTCTTATGATTTTGCACATTCGGCGTCCTGTAGGCTTCTAGGATTTGGGATTCTGTCTCATTCTTCAAGTCTGGGAAGTTTTCTCATATTATTTCGTTGAATAGATTGCTCATTCCTTTGGTTTGGACCTCAACACCTTCCTGTATCCCAATGACTCTTAAGTTTGGTCTGTTTATGTTATCCCATATTTCTTGAATGGTCTGCTCATGGTTTCTTAACAGCTTTGCTGAGCTGTCTATGTTCTTCTCCAGTTGAAATACTTTGTCTTCATTGTCTGATGTTCTATCTTCTAAGTGTTCTACTCTGCTGGTAGTATTCTCAATTGAGTTTTTAAGTTGGTTTATTGTTTCCTGCATTTCCAGGATTTCTGTTTGTTTGTTTTTTATAACCTCTATCTCCCTGTATAATTGATCTTTTGCTTCTTGGATTTGTTTATGTAATTCATTGTCGAAGTGGTCGAAGTGGTCTTTCATTGTCTGATTTTGCTGTCTAATGTCTTCCTTGAGACTCCAGATCATCTGAAGCATGTATATCCTGAATTCTTTATCTGACATTCCATCTGCTGCAGATATTACCTCTTCTAAAGTTGAGTTGACCTGCATTGCTTGTGGTCCTTTCTTTCCTTGTCTTTTCATACTGATCGTGTTTCTTTCTGCTTGGTGAAACTGTTGTGTTATTGATTTTTCCCCCTATATATTTATATTGCTCTTGTATAGCTGCAAAGTCTCCCTCGCAGGCTTTGGCGGTGATTCTTCCCCTCCTCCAATTGAGGCAATGTGCCTACCACGCCGGGAGGCCGCTGTGCCTGTACTTTCGGTGGGCCTGTTCTTTCAGTGGTCACAGGTCCGCCTACCTTGCAGGCGTGAGCAGCGGCTCTGCTCCTCCGCTGGCCGCTAGGCCTGTTCTGTCTATCGGTTGCAGGTCTTCTGTCTACCTAAAAGGCGCTGGTGGCGGCTCTGCCCCTCCCCCAACCGGGGCGATGTGTCTGGCGGGCCACTGGGCCTGTTTTGTCGGTGGTCACGGTTCCGCCTACCTTGCATGCGCGTGGAGCAGCTGTGTCCCTGCGAGAGTTGCTGGGCCTGACCTGCCGGTGGGTGGCAAGTGCGCCTACCTTGCAGGCCCGGGGGTGGCTCTGCCGCTCCACGGGTTGCTGGGCCTGATCTGCTGGTGAGTCGCAGGTCTGCCTAACTTGCAGGCGCCGGCGGCTCTGCCCCTCCCCCAACCGGGGCGGGGCGATGTGTCTGGCCGGCCGCTGGGCCTGTTCTGTTGGTGGTCACGGTTCAGCCTACCTAGCAGGTATGTGGGGCAGCTGTGCCCCTCTGCAGGTTGTTGGGCCTGACCTGCTGGTGGGTCGCAGGTCTGCCTACCTTGCAGGCTCAGGGGGTGGCTCTGCCACTCTGTGGATTGCTGTGCCTGTTCTGCTGGTGGGTCGCGGGTCCGCCTACCTTGCAGTCGCCCCGGGGGCTCTGCCCCTCCCCCAACCGGGGTGATGTGTCTGGCGGGCCACTGGGCCTGTTTTGTCGGTGGTCACGGTTCCGCCTACCTTGCCCGCGCGTGGAGCAGCTGTGTCCCTCTGAGAGTTGCTGGGCCTGACCTGCCGGTGGGTGGCAAGTGTGCCTACCTTGCAGGCCCGGGGGTGGCTCTGCTGCTCCGCGGGTTGCTGGGCCTGATATGCTGGTGAGTCGCAGGTCTGCCTACCTTGCAGGCGCCCGGCGGCCCTGCCCCTCCCCCAACCGGGGCGGGGCGATGTGTCTGGCCAGCCGCTGGGCCTGTTCTGTCGGTGGTCAGGGTTCTGCCTACCTAGCAGGCTCGTGGGGCAGCTGTGCCCCTCCGCAGTTTGTTGGGCCTGACTTGCCGGTGGGTCGAGGGCTGCCTACCTTGCAGGCTTGGGGGGTGGCTCTGCCGCTCTGCGGATTGCTGTGCCTGTTCTGCTGGTGGATCGCGGGTCAGCCTACCTTGCAGGCGCCGGGCGGCTCTGCCCCTCCCCCAACCGGGGCGATGTGTCTGGCGGGCCTCTGGGCCTGTTTTGTCGGTGGTCAGGGTTCTGCCTACCTAGCAGGCTCGTGGGGCAGCTGTGCCCCTCCGCAGTTTGTTGGGCCTGACCTGCCGGTGGGTCGCAGGTCTGCCTACCTTGCAGGCTCGGGGGGTGGCTCTGCTGCTCTGCGGATTGCTGGGCCTGTTCTGCTGGTGGATCGCGGGTCCACCTACCTTGCAGGCGCCCGGAGGCTCTGCCCCTCCCCCAACCGGGGCGGGGCGATGTGTCTGGCCGGCCGCTGGGCCTGTTCTGTTGGTGGTCAGGGTTCTGCCTACCTAGCAGGCGCGTGGGGCAGCTGTGCCCCTCCACAGGTTGTTGAGCCTGACCTGCCGGTGGGTGGCAAGTGCGCCTACCTTGCAGGCCCGGGGGTGGCTCTGCTGCTCCGCGGTTGCTGGGCTTGATCTGCTGGTGAGTCACAGGTCTGCCTACCTTGCAGGCGCCCGGCGGCCCTGCCCCTCCCCCAACCGGGGCGGGGCGATGTGTCTGGCCTGCCGCTGGGCCTGTTTTGTTGGTGGTCAGGGTTCTGCCTACCTAGCAGGCTCGTGGGGCAGCTGTGCCCCTCCGCAGTTTGTTGGGCCTGACCTGCCAGTGGGTCGCAGGTCTGCTTACCTTGCAGGCTCGGGGGGTGGCTCTTATATGATTGTTTTAATGGTTAGCATTTTCTTATTTGTTCTCCTTTGTTATCTGTTTCCTTTCCTCACCCACCATATCTATCTATTGTGTTTATATACCTTGAAAATCCTACCAATGTTATAATTTTTGCAGTCAACATTCAGATATATTTTACTGAAGAGGAAAAAAATATTCTTTTTATCTATCCAGATATTTACTATTTCTGTTGCTTCCTTTTATTTGTGTAGTAGTTTGATGACTCACCTGGTATCACTTCTCTTCAGGTTTTTGTGTTTCTTTTAGAGTAGATCTGCAGATAAATAATTCTGTTTTTTTTTTAAAATCCATGAATATCTTTTGTGTTAGTCTGTTTTCTGATTCTATAACCAAACACCTTGGATGAGGTAGTTTATAAACAACAGAGATTTATTGGCTCATGGTTATGGAAGCTGGAAAGACCATCAGTTTGCTGATGTTGTCAGCATCTGGCGAACAACACCTTTAAGCTACATCATTCCATGGTAGAAGACAGGCAAGAGATCATAATGGAGTGTGGGGTGGGGCAGGAGATTGGGGATGGAGAGAGAGAGAGAGAGAGAGAGAGGAGAGAGAGAGAGGGAGGATGGAGAGAGAGAGAGAGAGAGAGAGGGAGGATGGAGAGAGAGAGAGAGAGAGAGAGAGAGAGAGAGAGAGAGAGAGAGAGAGAGAGAGAGATTGGGCTGAACTCTTCCTTTAATAGAAGACTACTAACCCACTCTCAAGATAATGACATTAATCTGTTCATGAGCACTCTGCCCTCATGACATTTGGGGGAACATTAAAACCATAACATCTTTATTTCCTTTCTTTTCTGAAGATATTTTTGTTGACTATTTTTTTCTTTTTGGGCTGGGAATTGAACTCAAGAGTAGTCAACCACTGAGCCACATCCCAAGCCCTATTTTGTATTTTATTTAGAGACAGGGTCTCACTGAGTTGCTTAGTGCCTTGCCATTATTGAGGCTGGCTTTGAACTTGCAATCCTCCTGTCTCAGCTTCCCGAGCTTCTGGGATTACAGGCATGTGCCTGGCTTGAATTCCATATTAAGTTCTTTTCTTAAAGCAGTTTAAAGATGTTGTTCCACTGCTTTTTGGCCTACACTGTTTCTGAGGAGAAATCTGCAGTAATCTGTTTCCCTAAATGTAAACTACCCCCACCCCCCGCTGCTTTCAAGACATTTTGTTAACTTTTATTTTGTGTGTGTGTGTGTGTGTGTGTGTGTGTGTGTAATTCATCCTGTTTGGAAGTCACCTGAGTTTCTTGAATTTTAAAATTTGTATCTTTTTATTTATTGGGCATTTCAAACTCAGAAACTACAAATGTAGAAGGACTTTGAGGTCTTAGGAATTGCAATTTGGGAGACATGGATTCATATAGTTCTGAATTAGTGTTCTGAGGATGACAGGAAAAGTGGGAACTTCCATGTTGAGAAGGAACAGGGACTACATGACCAATAGAAGATAAAGAAAAAATGTGGAAGCAGAATGGATGTATCCATAAAGTATAACCTCATGATATGTATCCTGAGCCTCTGGTACAATATCATTTTCTTGTCACATAGGTCATTCTAGATGCTGTGGTCAAGGGTGGAAGTGACTCAAATTCACATTCTAGGCAGCAACTGGAATTGTGTATAAGTTCTGCTTCCATGATGGTCTTCTTGCCTCATTTTGAGAATGTTCTTTCAATGTTCCTTTTCTTATAATTTTCCACAAAAAATTTGAAAAAATTTCTGCCATTATTCATTCAAATATATTTTTTCTGCATTAATCTTTTCCCCCCATCTTCTTTTGAGACCCTAACGACTGACTGTTAGGTTTTTTTTTGATATTTTCCTGATTCCTTGATTTTTTTTCTTTCCAGTCTTGGTTTCTATTTATACTTTAAACTGAATAATTTCTGTTGATCTATCTAAAAATTTATTGATTCTTCCCTATGTCATCTCCATTCTGCCATTGAGCTCATTCAATGCATTTTTTACTTCGAATACTGTGTTTTTCAGATCTAAAATCTCTACTTGGTCTTTTAAATAAAAATGTATAGTTCTATTCTGAGAATGTCTATCATTTAATTAATTTAAATTGTGTTTAATTTTACAGTATGGTTATATAGCATAGCCATAGCACCTATCATTACCTTATAATTCTAACACCGGAGTTATCACGGGATTGGCATCTGTTGATTGTTTTCTTCCCTTGAGAGTTGGTCAGATTTTTCTATTTTTATTATGTCAAACAATTTTGGATTATATCCTGGATATTTTGAATATTATGCTGCATGAATCTGAGCTCTATGGGGGATGTTGATTATTATTATTATTATTTTTGCAGCAGGCAGCCAATCCTATTAGGTTCAGCATGGGAGTTCTGGCCCACATTCTGTGGGCAGTGAATCCATTATTGGTTCAGTTTTTAACACTTCACTATGCTTTGGGGTCTTCCCTGAAGTTGTGCCACTTAGGGATTAGTCTGGGGTTTGGCCAGCTCTCGAAGCTTTTGACATACTCCTTTGGGTCTGTTTCATACATGTGCAGCTCAGACTTGTGTTAGTTCAGACACAGAATTAGGGGATCCCTTTTTCCAACTCTCTAGTCTCCACACTCTTCAGTTTTCAGAAACTCTTCTGTTCTTCTGGCCAGAAAGATGGGCTTCTTTTAGAATTCACCCATCCTCCCTCATTCTCTCATTCAAGTCTGCAACCCTGGGCTGCTCTCAAGTTTAAAGTGGTGGGAGAAAAGAGGGACAAACTATAACAAGGGTTTCCTCCACATTTTTTGGACCACAGGGACTGTTTTTCCTGTGGGGAGAGATAGGGCTTTAGATTTCTGTGTGGTGGTGGCAGCGTAGCTCAAAAACTGGCCTTAGGGCTGAGAGATGAATACAAATATAAATATAAAGAAATGTTTTTTTTTCTTTCTACACTCTCAGAACTGAGTCTTTTTTTCAGTTATCTGACTAGAAAATGGATTCTCTTAGGGTTTTGCTATTCACCCCTGCTTCACAGTTTTACAACTTGGGCCAGTTTGGGTTAAAACTGGAAGATAAAGATGGACCAAACTCATATATGTACTGGATGTTCTTCAAGTTTGGACTTCCCTTTCTGAGTTTCTTGCTATGGTTCACTTTTCAGAGCCCTTGGGTAGTTGCCCTTCGTGTTCCATGAAGATTTTAAATTGTAATAAGAGGGAGAGGAGGCTATGATTCAATTATTCCTTTTTCTTTTCTTTTGGTGCACAGATTGAACCCAGGATCTCATGCCTGCTAGGCAAATGGTTTATTACTGACCCATACCCCCAACCCTAATTTACTCCATCTTGATTGGCTCTGAAAGTCACCAAACTGTTTCTGACCCAACGTCTGCTTTAAAAAAGTGACTTCTTTCGACTCAATGACATACTCTGTTTTCTTCTCTGTAATCCAAGTAGGAAGGGACTTATTGAAGGTGATGGCTATTTTAATTTCCCTTAGTTGCTTTGGATTTTCCTCTTCTCTCTCTATAGCTTCCCTCATGGAGAAAACATGAGCTTCTCTTGGCATGGGAAGTGAATTTTGTGCTGCACTCAGTTCTCTGCTGTGTTTCTTCCACAGACCCTGGGACACAGAAGCTAAACACAGATCCCCAGATTCCCCTGCCCCTTGAGCTATCTAGGGCAGGCATCATGAGCGTATGATTGTGTGTGTGTATGTAGTGTCTTGCTTTTCAATGTCTAGTCTTCTAACAGTAAATCCCCAAATCATCTAGGTCCAAAGAGACTCAGAGGCCTTTATGTAAACAGGGTACCAGAGACCTTTCCTGAAACCCTTCTAGTTCCTGAAGTGGGTGTTCATGGGGACCTAAGACCCTCTGATCTATAGTCATATAGATTGCATCATGTTCAATTTTATTTCCCATTTTGGTACTGTCATTGCTTGTAAAAGATTTCTAATTGTGTGTGATCCCAGTCTTCCCAGAGGACGTGGAGTTTTTATTACACTGATGTTTTAGAATCCATGTGCATGAGGAGGAAGTGAGTATACCTTTCCATGGAAGGGACAGTTTGCATCAGGAAGTAGATCCAATTAGCCTTCTCTTCCAGTCCAGGATTTCTCACACACAGTGATGGAGAGAGATGTATGAGGACTGTCACAATCTCAGAGAGGAACTCTTTCAACTCTCTTTTTGACTGCTCCTTTTCTGGTAGCCATTGGCTATTCCCCAAGGAGGGAGAGGTTTCTGTTCAGGAAAGCGGGAACAGGTATAGAAGAGTTTCCCTTCTTACTATTTCTGAGTGGTTAGCTCAAGGAGGAGCATTTGTATGCTGGTCATAGGCCCAGGCAGATGGCAACTTTCTGAGACACCTGCATTCCAGCTGTTTGTACCACCCCCATGGAGGCCAGAATGTATGTGAGTAAATAAAAAAAAAAAAATTCACACACTGTTTAGGATGCTAGTAAGTAGCCATGCAGAATAGTTGTTTAAACGAAAACCAGTGCCCAGGGATATTTATATGAATGTGATATTTTGCCCAGTGTGCATGTATTAATATTGTAGTTGAAAGAGTGAATTGGTATTAACCTGATATGATGCCATACTCAGAGTTCTCTGGGCCTATTTTCCATTTGGAATGAAATCAAGATTAGGATGTGAGCCTGATCCTTTTTTTTTTTTTTTTAATACCTACAGAAGACAAACCTCTTGTGTTTTGGGGTGATGTCATTTTCTTTATGGGAAAAGAATATGAGATTAGTACTTGTCCCCCACCTTGAAGTCTGGCTTTTGATTCAATTATCCTGTAGGAGTAATCTTTTAGTAGGATGTTCTATCATAGCTCTAATGCCATTTCTGATTTTGCCTGTGTGGACAGAGCCTGAGTCTCCTCCAAGTGTTCAATTAGGATCGCTTACGAGAACCAAGTGGGGGAAATGACATTGGATATCATACCAGAGCCATTTATGCTATCAAATAATGATGTCTCTTTTCTAGAAACACATAATTATATTTGGAATTCATGATAACATTCTCCAGTATTTCAAAATCCAGACCACAAACAGATAAAATATCAGAGGAAGGAAAATGCTTTTGATGTGTCAGAATTCATTTATTTTCCAACTCGTTGTGCTTTGTCTTACGGTATGTGAATGAGCACTTATCAAAACATGAGAAGGTTATTATTCAAATATTCCATGCTAAACATTTGTTCAAATTCAGTTCAATATGTCCTATTAACATGAAGAATGCTGAGAAAGAATAGACTTAGGGGGAGGTTAGGAACCTAAATTATTAGGCTTTGTCCCTAAATATTTAAAAAATATTCCCTTCAGTTTAGAAATAATCCATGAACAGTTACTTAATGCAGAAAAAGCAAATTCTGAAATACTTAATAGCAGAAGGTAAAAATTCCCCCTTCTGTGAGAAATTTGGGAATTTCTTTTCATGGCTAGTACCCTTAATTTATCATTTTTACAATAAAATATATGATTTATTATTTAGGATTGTCTTTAAAACATTTTGCATTTTGGTTTGCTCTCTTCAGTAAGAAGGGGATTTTTAATGCAAACTTCTCAATTGTAGCACTTAACTTTTGCCCTTTAATCTACCTGTTTTATGCTTTGTCTTACTGAATCAACCACTGTGGTGTGTTTTGCTTGTTTCCACATGTGTCTTATCTTCCCAGCTAGATTGTAAGATCATTGAGGAGTAAGTCTGCAGCCTATACTTTTTGTGTTCTGTATCACTGGAAAGATAGTATATAGTAGATGCTAAGTAAATATATTCCTTTGTTAGAAGTGCAGCTGGCATCAGATTAGTTCAAATCTAGTACACTGAGACATGGCCCAAATGTTGCTTTTGGAGGGTGATGGTGGTGGTGTAAATCTTTGCTGTCTCCTATTCAATTGTGGTGGGACTGTTTCTTATGAAAGAGTAAAAAGCTTCTCATTAATTGAAAATGCTTGCACTGGGCATGGTGGCTCATGCCTGCATGAGGATTGTGAGTTCAAAGCCAGCCTCAGCAGCTTAGGGAGGCCCTAAGTAACTCAGGGAGACCCTGTCTCTAAATAAAATATAAAAAGGGCTGGGGATGTAGCTCAGTGGAAATGTGCCCCTAGGTTCAATCCCTGATGAAAACAAACAAACAAACAAAACCCTCATTTATTGGGTTTCATTTTATAAATGTTTTATTAAATTTTTTTTTAGTTGTAGATGAACACAATACCTTTATTTTATTTATTTTCATGTGGTGCTGAGGATCAAACCCAGTGCTTCACACGAGATAGGCAAGTGCTCTACCATTGAGCTACGACCCCAACCCATGAAGATTTTATTTAGTAAAGGGAAAAATGAAATTTAGGACTTAGGGGTGAAAGACAAAGTTACTATTTCTTTTTTATCTTTCTCATCTCTCCCATTCTCCCTTATACCCATCTGACCATTTATGCAGGACAGTTTTTCTCATTTTTCCCTTTCTTAGATAGTACTGATTACCAGGGTGAAATGGATAGCAGATTGGTTGGCTACACTGTCAAGGTAATTTATCCACAGTCTGGACACTTCTTAATTGTTCTCTTTCTTCCAACTAATATGTCGGATTATCTATTGTATAGTAGGTGTTACAAACCCCAGAGTTATAGTGGGAACAAGACATTCTTTGTAGACAAGATAGTGAACTACTTAACGTCTGCTGGTGTCAGAGGAAAAATGGATACTTCAAACAGATTCCGTTGAGTAATTGTTTTGTTCTTCATTTGACCCACACAGACAGAAGTTGGGTTATATAAATAAATATACAATCAAATTGGTTTTTCCATTCTAAGGGGAAAAGTGCTTTAATGTTGCTCAAAATAAATTCCAATAAGTATAGGAAATGACATGTGTATGATACACCTCCACCATAAGAGTTTCTTGTAAAGAATTTTAGTCCCCTATAAGTACTAGGTAACCTACAACAATTTTTTAAGTTTCTTTTTTTTTTTCCTTTTGACACTGTATTGAGGGTATCCTGTGAAATGAATGAACGAAACAGACATTTTACTTGTTAGAAACAGAAGAAAATGTGACCATGATTTCAAGGATAATCCAATATGGGTTGGCAGCAGCCCTGATAGCTCTCCTGCTGTGTTTTTTGGATAACAGGGATGGAGAAAACAATGAAGATGAAATTTCCAGGAAATAACACAATCAGGTGTTGCTTAATGGAGTCTACTATCATTAAAATCCAATTCGATTCATTTTGGAGACTGAAATATCACAATAGCAACGTTGCCATAATGGCTTTTGGAAGATGGGATTTGTATAAGCTGGGTTAATCCCTTGATCACCAATTCAAATAAAAATAGATAAAACATGAGGAGGTTGGCTGGGTTGAAGGACGGGAATAGCAATGGTAATGCCAGAAGGTGTCTTTCCTGCCAAGGGGAATTGGCATAGGGAACAGTCTCTGAGCCCAAATCCTCGAAGCCACAAGCTGGTGGAGACAGAAGACAGATTGCCCACGTCCAGCTGGGGAGCTGGAGCCCCGCTGGCTCAGCCAGCCTACCAGTGAGTGACCTGCCCCTCTGACCCGCACACACATGGCCTTGGGTGCAGAAATTTAATTTCTATCCATTTAGAGTTTTGATTTTGGTTAACCCACAAGAAGTTTAATGGCTTGTCATTAACGAGTTATATTTTTATAAAACACAGCAGAAACAGAACCTCTCTGGGGGCAAGCTACTCCCTGTTTGGAGAAGAAGCCCATTCAATGCAGTCTTTAGGGAATCATTCAGTAAATTCTGGCTTTGTACCCAGAAATACTTCCCTGGAGGTCTGAGCTAGAGCTACCACAGGGTCCCTCTGGACTTCCAGCTGGTAACTTGGACACACTGGCTGGGTCAGTGATATTGGGTGGATTGTGCTAGAAAACTCTAAACACAAGGCTGTTACCTTAGACTTAAAATAATTCGACAATCAACAATAATCAGCAGGAACTAGGATGAGATTTGTTTCTGTTTGGCAAATTCTTTTAAGATAGGATAAGCAAAATGAGGATTTGAAGACGTTTATATTGCTCTTGACAGATTTTTAATTACCTCCCATAGAAAAAAATGGAATAGTATTCATGATTTTTAATGTACTCATTAAAAAGACCCTACAAAAAAATCTCCTCTAAGCTCTACTTGATTTGCCTGTACCTAGGGTAGGATGCTTTTGACTGCAAGTGGCAGAAAGCCCAGGTCAGAATGGTTTAAATGATATCAACAATTTTTCATCTAGCATAATAAGAAGGCTGAATTTCCAGAATGGATTTCAAAATTGGCACCTCAAAGAAGTCCCAAGGGTCTTCCATTTTTTTTTTCTCTTTTGTCCTTCTCATTGAGTTTGGGGCCTTCTTCTTTTACCAAGGTGGTTGCCAGAGTTTGGACATCAAAGCAGACACGACTGTGTCCAGCAGAAGAAAATTCTCCCTCTGCACCCTTCTTGTCACATATCATCGCCTAGGATTGGGTTACCATCTCTTCCTAAGTCAGCAAATAGTGAAGTGAGTGTGCTCACCTGGGCTTCTTAGAACTACAGCCCAATCAGGATTTACCCCTGGGTCGAATGGGGGAGAAGTGAATCGCTGACACAAACCTCACACGTTCGTTTTATTTATTTTTTGGGTACCAGGGATTGAACTCAAGGGTACTCCACCACTGAGCCACATCCCCAGCCCTGTTTTGTATTTTATTTAGAGATAGGTCTCACTGAGTTGCTTAGAGCCTTGCTTTTAACTTTTTTCCTTTGAACTCACGATCTTCCTGCCTCAGCCTCCTGAGCTTGCTGGGACTATAGGTGTGCGCCACTGTGCCCGGCTCGCACATTCATTTATATGTGTGTGGTTATCCAATAATAGTGAACTGCTGAAGTGTGTGCTCTTCAGAAGAATGTGCCGAGACAAAGTTTGGGGTATAGAATGTTATTAGGGTTCAATTCCAGTGAAGGGAAAAGGGAGGACGCAGGATTGGGCAGAGGAAGAAGTTGAATTGTACTGCAGGTGAGATAAGGCCCTGGGTGATGAGTGGAGAGTTCTGGGGTGAGTACTGCCCATTTGCATAGCAATGGCCAGGACTTAATACCCATGAACCCACTCATCAGATGTGGGCAGCTTGGAGGCAGCTTTATCTAGTTAGCACTCAAACAGGGCAAGGCAGCTCTCTGCAGCTGAGGCAGACCTGGAAGTGTGCATTCTCCATAAGTGGGCAGTAGTAGGTCCTGCCTATCTGGGAGATTTGGGTGGTATATACCCTCTGTGTGCTACACCGCCCAGTGTCTACCACAGACTAGTGTGCATAATGGCATAAATGTGAAAAAATATAAAGATTTAAAAATTTTTCTAGTCTGTCTACTAATCTACTCTGTTCCTCTTTCTCCATTCCCTTCTCAGTTATTACGGAGCAGCAGGGTTTTACTGAGTTATGTTCATGCCTGTGTGGATCACAGATGTTTAGAGTGTAAACAGCTCTTAGAACTCAAGTGTTCAGTAGAGAGTTGGGTTTGATAAGGAAGATGGAGCCCAGATTAAGTCTGGCCCCGAGCTTGAAATCTCTCATATAGTAGGCTTGCAATGAAGGTTGTAGGCTAAGGATTAGAACCTCGTTATTCTGACTTTGAGTCCAGTACTTTTTCCCTGTGACCTGTGTTGCCTCTTGTGTGTGTGTGTGTGTGTGTGTGTGTGTGTGTGTGTGTCAGAGAGAGAGAGAGTGAGATAGAGAGAGACAGAGAGAGAGAGAGACAGAGAGAAAGAGATCAAATAGTTTTAATCAGGTGGTCTGAGATTTTACATAGTCATGTACTTGTAGAACAAGTCAGGCAAATCAAAATTATTTCACTTGAAACATTAGAAACAGCTTTATCTAGCTAGCATTCGAACAGGGCTTATTTTATTGACTCTATTAAGAGCAGGAACTCAAACTTGGGTGAAGCAAGAGCTACTCAGCCCAGCCAATTTTTGCCACGGGGCAATGCAGGCACAGGATGGCCTGATCCTCTACGTTCTCAAGGGAAGCCGGGTTATCTCCAAAACATTTAATGCTGATTCAAAGATTTAACGTGATTATGTCGGCTGATTTAAACATGCTAGTTTGCAAACTGTAATCCAGTGGTTCTCAAGCAGGAGTACTATCCGCCACCCCTAGGAGACATTTAGAAATGTTTGGAGATGTTGTTTGTTATTTCAAGTGGAGTAGGGAGTGCAGGCACCCAGAGGCGGGATTTTCGCATTTTGGGATGCAAGGGTATTCCCCAAAGCAAAGAGCTGCCTGTCCCAAGATGTCAACTGTGATGTGGGTGAAAAATTCTGCTTTGATCATACGTTAAATGAAAAGTAGAAACTGCCTCTTTTTCATGGCGACATTCAGCTTGAAAGATGGCAGCTGAGATCTGCTCTCCCAAACAGGAAAATAGATTTCAGAGCTTTGAAAATAATGCTTTAAAATATGGTCACTGAGTTTCGGGGGCATGGTGGCACATGCTTGTAATCCCAGCAGCTCTGGAGGTTGAGGGCAGCAGGATCATGGGTTCAAAGCCAGCCTCAGCAACGGCGAGGCACTAAGCAACTCAGTGAGACCCTGTCTCTAAATAAAATACAAAATAGGGCTGGGGATGTGGCTCAGTGGTTTAGTGAGGAAAAAAAAAAGGGTTACTGAGTTGCAAATGATCAATAAGCATACAAAAAGATGCTCAATACCATGAATCATCAGAGAAAATAAGTTAAACTCACAATGAGATATCCCCTTATAACCTTTGGCATGGCTACCATCCAAAAAAGAGAGAAGAAAAGAAGTGTTGGTGTTTGTGGGGCTGTTGAGAAGTCCTTTTTTGTACTGTTGGTGAGACTGTAAAATGATACAATCACTATGAAAGACAGGGCGGTAGTTCCTCGAAATATTGAAAAGGGAACTACCATGTGAACCAGCAATCCTATTTCTGGTTATATTTTGGTCCATTTTTTTTTTTTTTTTTTTTTTTAGCACTATAACAAGATACCAAAGACTGGCTACTTTTAAAGAAAAGAGTTTTAGAGACTTACAGTTTTAGAGACTGAATGTCTAAGATTGGGGCAGACCCATAGATTTGGCCTTTAGCCAAGAATGGTTGTGATAGCAATTTTATGTCATGGGTGGGGTCTTTTTTCCCTACAGTTAACAAAAAGGTCAATTGCAAATTCTAATCTCATCACATTTGGAATCAATTAGGTCAAGGCAAGCACAAAATCAAAGAGAAACACAAAATCAACTGTAGACAATGTGTCATTTATAAAGACCCATATCACAGTTTCCACTGCATGTATGGAGAAAAATATTTAAATCACTAGTACTGTCACCAAGTGACACGTGATCAAAATTTGAAGGACTGTGAATATTTGAAGGACTGTGAATGAGGGTTTCTGGTCACTCAGTCCCCTTGAGGTCAGGAACTTGTCTGCTCTGAAAGACTGGTGTGATGGCCTCTCTTCCTGGCATGAGGAAGACTTCCAGTTTTATGCATTCTTCCCTGCTCTATTATTTATGATGTCCAGAAGTCACTTTTTTAAAAAAATTTAGTACTGGGGATTGAACCCAGGGGTACTTAACTGCTGAACTCCATCCCCAGCTCTTTTTATCTTTTATTTAGAGACAGGGTCTCATTGAGTTGCTTAGGGCCTCACTACGTTGCTGAGGCTGGCTTTGAACTTACGACCCTCCTGCCCCAGCCTCCCCAGCCACTGGGATTACAGAAATTGCTTTTGATATATAAATCAAGATTTTAGAATTCCAAGATTTTAGAATTCTCTCTCTTTCTCTTTTTGTACCAGGGATTGAACTTAGGGGTACTCAACCCCTGAGACACATCCCCAGCCCTATTTTGTATTTTATTTAGTGTGAGGATCTCACTGAGTTGCTAAGTGCCTCGCCATTGCTGAGGTTGGCTTTGAACCCACTATCCCCCTGTCTCAGCCTCCTGAGCCACTGGAATTACAAGTGTGTGCAACTGCATCCAGCCTAAAGCCTCTCTTAAAAAAAAAAAAAAAAAATCTTTACTATGTGTCTAAAACACCCATTCTGAAATCAATTCCATATCTGTCCTGGACTGGGTTGTTCCCTTCTTAGACAGTGAGTGTAGAAGGCCATGCCTGTTGCCCAGAGTGAGGGGAGGATCTCCAATACTGTTTGGATTCTCCTCCTGCCCCATCACCCCACCACCACCTCCTTGAAGGCAGACTCTTTATCTTGTACCTCCAGGCTTTGCTGGTATAACAAGAGCTACTATAAAATTGTTTAAATCAAGGAATGAGTGAATGAATGATTGGGTGACTCGACCTCTTTGTGTCTTAATACCTGTGAAGTAGGATCAATGATTGGGGCGACCACAGGTAAACTGCCACCCGAGTTAAGTTTTCCACGATTACCCTACGTTCCCTTTGGGTGTCCCATTTCTTTTCCTTATTAAATGTGCTCTTGGGAAAGGCTTGCCGGTGCTTTGTGCCTATCACACACTGGTTGACGAGCTGTCTTAAGCCTCATCTGCATTGTGAGATGGAAGGGTTGTTTTGGTTAAGGGAATATTTCAGGTGCAATTTGTTGGGAGGGATTCTCCGAGGCGGTTCATCCCTTCCTGGGCCCCTAGATTCACTGAGTACATAATCTACTTTGCTTACACTAGGGGCTGGCCCAGGTAATCCCTGTTTCACCTGCATCACCAGGCTGTCAGGAGGATAAAGTGGGATGATGGATGGAGGAAGACTTTGAAAAGTTAAAAGCTCCTCACAACTGCAAACTGCTATAGTTGTTAATCCACAGCTGTCAGAGAGGCCCTCCTCTGGAAAACAGAGTCATCTTTGAGGAGTCTGGGGGCAATTTGAAAAGAGGTTTCATTTATTTATTTATTTATTTTTTGCTTTAAAGAAAAACAAAATCCCCATCAGTGTACACTGCGAGTGAAGAGAATGAAAAGTCGTTCTTAAAAATCAGAATGTTTAACCCCACCTCCCCCTCCACCAAATCCTCCAAATCCTCTAAAAATGGCATACTTTGTTTTGGCAGGTTCAGTGTCACATGACAGGGAGCCGATGGCTTGAACTTCCTCTCTGTCCGCCCCCCCCGCCCCACCTTAGGACAAGTCTATGCTTGGAGCTGATATTAACCTTCTGGAAGCTGAAGGGGTCCCTGGCATTTGGCTTGGCTGAGCCTGGGGAGAAGGACTCCCTGGGGGAATCTGGGAGCTGGCAGGAATCAGGAGGCCAAGTCCAGGGCTGAGCCATCCCTAAGGGTCTCCTCCTGTTTGCTCACAGCACTAGCAGCCCCTCGGCGTGGGCCCGCAGGCAGGAGGAGTCTTCCAGGTGCTTAGGTCCTGGATCTGATTAGTATCCTTGCTCTGGTGAGATTTCATTACATAGGAGCACACTGCTGGAAAATGGCAAGAGAGGTTGGTGGGTGTTTATGGGGGTCACGCTAGGCTTTTAGGGCAGGGGATATTTCTACTACTCTTTGAAACAGAAAAGACCCTGTTTCCTTTCCCTTCTTGCTGTTTATTTTGTTTAGTTTTTTTCTTTTTTTTATTAAACCCAGGTTCTATTTTTATCCTGGGGGAGGCTTGAACATGCTCAGGTATTAGCTAGAGGCCACATCCTGGCCTGGCTTCCCAGGTCTGGGCTGGACAGCACTGGGAGACCCCTGTGCTAGGACTTTGAAACTCCACACTCGGGTTTTTACCAGCAGCTGGCAAATTGAGCTCCACCATTTTTTTGTGAGCAGCTCTCTGTGTAAAGGGCCTCCCTGGCAGCTGCTGGGGATGTGGGCAGGTGAGGAAATGGCTTTGTTTCTGAGTGTGGCACTGCAGCGGGACCTTTAAGGGCTTCACTGGGCATTCCCAGAATGGTGGCTCTTTTTTCTCTTGTTCTCCCCACTGAGTCAAAAGTCCTTCTTCTTCTTTTTTTTGGTACCAGGGATTGAACTCAGGGGCACTCAACCACTGAGCCACATCCCCAGCCGTTTTATGTATTTTGTTTAGAGACAGAGTCTCACTGAGTTGCTTAGCGCCTTGCTAAGTTGCTGAGGCTGACTTTAAACTCAAGATCCTTCTGCCTCAGCCTCTGGAGTCCCTGGGATTACAGGCATGCGCCACCACACAGGGCTCAAAAGTCCTTCTTCTTTTGCTCCTCCTATGCAAATCCAACTTACTTTCCGGGGGCTCAGTTCAAATCCCACTTCCTATACTTCTAGAACAATCTTCTCTTTACTTCATGAAACACACAGAACTTAGTTTATACATATCATGAGAATAAGTGCTTAGATACCTGAAATTCATGTAGATTAGCATTTGGAAATTCATCTTAAAATTGAAATTTTTTTTAATTTTAAAATTTTTATTTGTTCTTTTTAGATTACATTACAGTAGAATGTATTTGACATATTATACAGACATGGAGTATAGCTTATTCTAATTAGGATCCCATTCTTGTGGTTGTAAGTAATGTGGAGTTTCACTGGTGGTGTATTCATATATGAACAGAGGAAATTCAGTTTTATCTTGCCAGTTTATTATGTATGTGTTAAGAATTGCTCTCTGTATGTCTTAGGTTCTTCTTGAGATTAACTTCTTTAGGGCAAACAATGTGCCCTATATTTATGGAATTTCTGATTCCAAATTTTATACTGAATATTGTAAACATTTCAAAACCCATTACTGGGCTGGGGTTGTGGCTCAGTGATAAAGTGCTCGCCTAGCACCACAGTGGTAAAGTGATCCTCAGCACCACATAAATGTAAAATAAAGATATTGTGTCCACCTAAAATTAAATAATAATTAAAAAAAACCACATTACTTTTTACCTTTTTCTGTTGTGAAAAAAGGAAAAAAAATGTATGTGAAATGGGGCAGGGTAGAGGAGGATCTGGTATCATCTGTCCTGCAGTAATGGCCTTAACCACCTCATCCTGTACCATCAGTAATATCACATGCTCTTCCTAGTCTGGCAACCCTTTTCAATGTGGACACTAGGAGTCAATCAAGGCTGGCTCATGTTCAGAAGCAAACATGGGGAGAATGTAGGCCCCTTTGCAATTCTTACCCTTCATTTCTCTATCTCCCCTGAAATGGCCGAAGTAAGTAGGAAGTGGAAGGCAGGCTAGTCAGAGGGCAAGAGGCTGTCTTGGGCACCAGAGGAAGTCCCTTATATTTGCTACCCAGGAGGAGCTGGAGAATCATGCTTAGATGGTGGTCAGGCCCCAGGGGGTATCAAATGGCACTCTGAGGTTGAATAGGTGCTTCAAGATATGGCACTAATATGAGGGGTCCAGGTCTCACACACTTACTCCCTGGTCCAGCTGTGACATCAGATAATTAGACTTTCCATTGTGATGTTTTCCAATATAGGAGTTAGAATCTCTTCCCTGATTTTTACCTCCTCTGAGATTTTCAGATTAGGAACTGCTTTAGGAAATTAAGGTTAAAATGTCAGTGTTCACTTCTCTAGGTGTGGAATAGATCCTGCCAGTGCCCTCAGGACCCCTTACCAATTCTGTGTGTCCAGCTTCACTTTGCTTCTGAGCTGGCATCCAAGGCTACCTTCAGAGGAGCTGCATGGGTCATGGCACAGACATCCAGAAGTACCTGGGTGTTTCCATCTGTTCTGAGGTGGCCAGGAGCAAATAACTGCTTGTGTGGGAGGAATAAACGTTGGCCCCCTTGCCGACATGGGACACTTTATGCTCCTGAGCTCTGGATGGAATCAGGCTGAGGCTGGGCTTGACCTGGAACCACACCAGTTCTGGCCCCCACTCCCACCCCATCTCTGTTCTGTTTCTCCTACTTCCTTCCAGTTTCTGCTGCGAACACCTCATTGCTATATTAGTGGCAAGTGAATCATAGTCCCAGGGTCTGGGGAATCTGGCTTTAGATGTCAGGAGAGGGCATAGATCTGGAAAATCCTGACCATGGTGAAACAAAGCTGCACAGAGTCTTGATCTGCAGGCATGTGACCTGACTTGTGCATAGGGCACAGTGGGGACGACTGAGTATCTCCTTACCAGCAAGGCTTGGTAACTAGTAGTATGGAGCTGGGTCTACCAGCAGCCTAGGTGGATGCTGGGAATCTGGGTGGGCAACACTCAATCCATGTTGTTGGGTCCAAACCATTCCTGGTGGCAGAGACTGACCATCATTGGCATCATACACAAAACAGTCGTTATGACCTCTGATGGTACAGGGGTTCCATGTGTGGCCTGATCCCTTACCTGCTCCTCCCCTGATATCACACAAAGGAGTCCAGCCTTGGAGAGGGAACAAACTTACTATTTCGCTCTGTGGTCACTGTGTGGACATACTCTTTCTGTGTGAATGGAAAGGAAACAAAGGCCCATCAATCCTAAAGGGAAATGAAAAGCCTCTGCCCCATGGTTGAGCAGTTTCTCTCTCTTTCTTTCTTCCCTCCTTCCCCCTACCGTCTTGGATTATTTTTTTATCACTATCTTATGAGTCAGAATGGGTGTATCACTTTTAATTATTGTTGATTACCATTCATGTTGGAACAGCTACCTCGTAACGCCATCTCCTATCAGGAAATAAATGCCGACTTAGTGACCTGCATGAGATAGCTGGTGACCCATCCCACGGGGGAGATGGCAGCCAGCCGCCTGGCGCTTGTTGAATTAAGAAGTGTGACTACAGTAATTAGCAGCAAGTATCCAGCACAAGATAGAGTAGATTCAGGGCTGAGCCCAGTCGTCATACAGGTTGACCTTGGTGCAGGAGAAATGAGGAATTGGGGATTGGGGCCTGGAAGGTTGGGGCAGGGGGTCACAAGAAAGGAGGTCAGTAGCAGAAACCAATTTGACATCTCTGAGCTTGTAATAGGATTTACCCTGGGCTTGCAGACCTTGGAGGTGTTGCCTCTGCAGAAACTGGTTGACTATTCTGTAACCCTGGCATGTGTATTTGGGACCAGAAGAGTTAAGTCTTAACTGCATTGCTTGTAGTATGTGCTTCAAGGAACACAAACAAAAAAGGAAGAGACACAACGTTAAAACTGAACTGGGACACAGATTGAAATGATACGTGATTACTAGCAGTTGTACAATTTATGGAAAAAATGTGCACGCAGGTCTTTTAGGAAGTGTAAATAAAACAGATGGATTTATAGAGCGGGAAGTATGCTTTACACACCCAGCTCCTATATCAACAAATGCTGCCCTCAAGGTAAATTAAAAAAAAAAATGTTCTAAGCTTGTATTAGTCACACCCATTTATTTTTGGCATAATTTGTGCACTATTTGGAAGTTGGCAAGAACAAGAATGTTAGGGCCAACATTTGGTCTTGCTTCAGGAGTTTCTATGAATATGAATGCCTGAAAGTTTACATAGGCTTATGCTGTCTCTATAGCAACGTGTGTTTGTTGTGAAAATCTAGCCTTTTAAAGTCAAAAATCCGTATGTTAACCTCAAATTCAACACGCTATCTAATTCTGGTGTTTTAAAACACTTTTAGGACCATTGCACTTTCAATATTGGATTGGATTAGATTGGGGGGAGAGTCGGTGACTGTTCACACACATAAGCACACATTGCACATCACACACTACAAGAGGGCCCCTGGTAGACCTATAAATGGAGCCAGACACAGGGTCTGTAGATCAAGGAGCAGCCCCAGGGTGTCTGAGAGTCGAATAGGAAGCACCAAAGGAGAAAGTGGCTTGGTGGATAGTGGCTTTTCCACTGGGTGTTTGGAAATTGGGGAAGACCTTGGGAGTACTGTCTGGTTGGCTCTGTTCCTTCCCAGCCTAGAGAGAGGAAGCAGGCCGCTTGGTACTGGCACGAACAAGGCAGAACAGCCCTAATCATTAGTCAAGTCAAGGCACTGAGACTCCTGAGTCCAGCTCAGTCACTGCAGGGCTTTCCTGTGGCGGGGCTGGTCTAACCCACAGTGGGATTCTTGGTGGAATTCCAGTCAGATACCAGTTGTGGGTAGAATGTGAATATATTTCCTGGTCCCTCCAGGGGAAAGAGCTGGGTTTTTGCAAAATTATGGTGTCTCTTTTGCCCACAGTCTCTGGGTTCTGATATCCTGGGTTTTTAAGGAATGTGCTTTTCTGATCCTCAGTGTTTTCTAAGGTCTGCATAATTTCTCCAAACTGACTCTCAGAACAGGAGAGGGGCAACTCTTTCATACTGATGTGCCAGGGGAGTGCTTTGAGAAAGCAATTTGTATGGGGATAGGGTTCCATATTGCAATCTGAGACCTGCCTCTTAAGAGTGACCATTGAATGATCTGTGAAAATCTTCAATCCTTCATTTGGCATACAAAAAAAAAAAAAAAAAAAAATAACATCTGCTCAAATGAGATAATGGATGTGACAGAACTCTGTAAGACTTTCAATCCCTGTTCAAATATATGTTTATTATTATCATCTCTTTAATAAAGAAAGGCAAATAGTTTTCTACTCACATTTCAATTTTGCTCACTGGGTAGTAGCTGCCTGCAGAGTTGTGCTGAGGGCTCAGAGATTATCTATGAAGGCAGCAGTGCTGAGATTGATTAGTGATGTCTGTCATTGGCACAGGGAGACTGGCAGGCTTCCATCCAATGTCATGTCTTGGCACTCCCAGGTCCATTTGCTTTGTAAGAGGAATAGAGAATATGAAATAAGGAGATTAATCTTTGACAATAAAATTTCAGGTATCAGTGTGTGGAGAAACCTTTGTTTTGAGGAAGTGGCTCTTGATACCTGGAATCAGGCATGTGTAAATTTCTCACTCTGTCTATGGAAGAGAGTGCGCGTGTTGTTTCTCAAGGCTGTTATCCTGGTTAGGGAGATGCTGATTTGGACCAGCATTTCTTCTTCTTCTTCTTTTTTTCTGTTGTGTTCAATTGATTAGGTTCTTTTCTTTTTTTTGATGGGGATTGAACCCAGGGCCTTATGCATGCTTGGCAATGCTTGACCACTGGGGTACTCCTCCAACTCCTCTATATGTACAGATGTTTTAACTCCAGATTCATCTGTGAAACTAAAATGTTCGAGGGAAGGGATTCTATCCCACATTTTCTCTCTCCTTGATTCCTAGTTGGATATGTAACAGTTTGCTAAGCAAACTTCAAGTTGATCATTAATGTTTTTTTTTCTGATTATATACAAAATAGTAATTTAAAAATTGAGGCATGTTAATACTTATCAAGACTCTTTTAAAGGCCCAGAGAATTAACTGTAATGTAGTATAAATGAAAACCTCAGACTACATAATTACATAGAGAGTATGATCTAAATTGAAAGTTTGTTAATCTAAACACACACATATAAAAAAAATTACTGGCAAGAAAACACTAGAATAATAATGGTAATGACTTCTAGAACTAGTGTTGTAACTTATTTTGGACTTTTTTGGGTATTTTCCAAATTAGGGGCTGTAGCTGTAGCTCAGCGGTAGAGCACTTGCCTAGTATGCATTGGGTCTTCAAGCCCAGGCACTACCAAAAAAAAAAAAAAAAATAAGTCCAATGTACCCCCTCCTGGAAGTACTGCCCAGCTGAGCCCTCTCAGTATTTTGAGAACAAACATTACTAGTGCAATGGGTCAAGCGATGAGTGGGACACACACAGCATTATATTTTCCTGTCTGTTTATGAGTAGATGTTCTTCTCTCCTTTGCTGCATGCTTTTCTCCCCAGTATACTTAGGGAGAAGTCTTCAGTCTTCACTAAGATCAACTGTAAGCTCACTTTGAAGACATTTAGTTTAGCAAATTCTTAAGCCTGTTGGAAATTTCATTTGTCTGCTGATATGGAGGAATGGAGGGCAAATTTTGAGAGGTGTCATTCATCCCTAAAATTGTCAATGATTCAGTAAGGTAGACGAGAACGCCCCTCTTGTGGCGCACACACATCCAAGACCCTGCAAATGGTGACAGAGTAATTTGGGGTTGTCTTGAGAAATTTTCCAACTTCTGTGCTCAAACAGTTCTCTGGTACAGAAGGTTTACCCCTGCCTTCCAGCCAAAACTGTCATTTGGATTTCCCAAGCCTAGAGCCCAGGAATGCTCACCTGTAACAAGCCAATGCCAAATTTACTAGGAAAGCCTGAGATGGACGCTCAGATAGCCCTCTTCAAGATGCGTCTTTGCTTTGGGGTATTATTCACTTCTGTGTACTTTGGCATGCTCTGAGCATGGGAATGAGATACTTAAAATGCTCTCTTTCCATCTGAAAACCCCTTGGTTGTGCCCCCCCCTCCACCCCGTGTCTAAGAACCCCTACTGTCAGGGTTTTTTGGTGGGTGGGTCATTCCTTTGCTGGGCGGTTTCTTTTGGGGTGAATCTATTAGGCTTCCAGGACACTTTAATTAGGGTGGTGTAATTGTAGGGTGCCACAAGGGCCCTGGCAAGGGGTGGTTTATAAATCAGATTATTATGCTTAGTTGTGTTAATGGACATTTATATGCCCTAAATCCTTTATATAGCAATGGGATAATAGCCCTTAAGGCCGTAGTTACTATTTTGGGTTGGGCTCACTTGTAAAACTGGATCTTTTTATTGTGAAGCTGTTTTCAGTTAGAGGAGTACATAAAACCCTTTGAAAGACAGAATTTCAATTTTGTGGTTGCCGTCTTATATAGTTCAAATGGCAGAATCATTGCATGTATATGCATTATATACATCTATAACGAAAATATATTTTAAAGCTTAGAGCCAGTTAAAATCATGCTCCAGAAGCAGAACTTCTTAAAAATGGAGAACTGCAAAACCTGGGTGAAATTTGAACAAATGTACAAACTCTTCCCTGAAAAACAATATTTTTTTTTTACTTTTGGGAGGCAGGTTCTCTTTGATTTTGTCTTGTTCGTTCCTCAGGGGTTGCAAATCCCCAAGGAAGATGAAGATGCTGTGTCTAGGAGTAGGCAGCCACGCAGAAGACACAGGTCATGTGGCCACAAAGTGGAGTTTGAAAGCTCTCGGTGTATGTTGATGAGTTTTCACGAGCGAATTATCCATTCCTTTGAGAACCACAGAAGTGCCAGATTGGCAAGGTGGAAGTCCCTGGGCCCCTGGGAGCCTGGCTACCCTGTTTGGAGAGATTGGAACCAGCAAAGGGAGTGGATTGTGGGATCCTGCTATGCTAGTTGATGGGGTGTAGACTTGGCTGGAATCAGATAAGACCGAACACTACATGAGTCAGGCATGGATCATTTCCCTGCAGAGAGGATTCCAGCCACAGGGAATCCCAAGCTGACTGTGAACACTGCTCCTGCCTCTGACACGTGGAACCACTTCTTCCTGATCCTCCTCTTCTTATTTTCAGCAAGAGGGCCATTCATATGCTTCTGGAGCACTACCCATTTGGTTCCGGGGAGGTGACTAGGAAAGTTCCTAAGAAGCTACTCTGGGATGGGAAATTTTTCCTGTGTGCCCAAGGACTGAGCACACATTTCTCCTGGATACACCCTTTCAAACTCTCTCCTTTCCTCTGCTCTCCTTAACCACCTGTCCTGCTTCTGGTGTAAACCTTTGTTAATCTGAAGGACCAGCCATTAATGGTGGTGATCCACACCACTCAATTCCTGTTGCTTCTTTTCTCCATTTTCCTGTGTAAACCTGTCAGAACAGATCTCAGATTGTTCCCAACATTTCTCTTGAATGTGACCCCAGACACTGTCATTATCCCTTAGAAACTCACAGTTCATCAGAGAGACAGTCACATCATGAATAGATACCTATCATGTTTATCTGTAATTATGGTAGGTAACATGAAGTCCAAGTGTGGAGCTTACTGACTAACAGGGAGGCCTAACCTAGTTGGTAGGGTCAGGGAAGGCTTCTCCCTCCATGTGACACTGAAGAGATCTAAGAGATGAAGAGAGGAGGGGTGTTTCACACAGCCCTGGTGCCAACCAATAGGATGACCCTTTGGTAATTAGAAAAATCCATTTCTTATTTAAGACAAATCATTGTAGAAATTCCAGATCTGTGAGGGCAAATGGAGCCCCCTGAGGTCATGCAACCCATAGCTGGTATAGTATGAGTGGGGTTCAGGTCCTAGGAGGAGAAATAGCATATGTGAAGGTCTGGAGGTGAGAAGGAACACCGTGCAACTGGGGTGCAGGCAAGCCAGGAGGGTAGGCTGGGCAGGAAGGATGAGGGGACAGGCTGGGGCTGGGACATCAGCCCATGGCAGTTCATGCCTGAGGAACCAAAGGGCTTCAAGTTTTTGGAGGATTTTAAGCAAAGAGATAATTTGGTAATTTGTATATTTAAACAAACAAAAATAAACTCATGTTGCTATGTTGGGAATGGGTCAGAAAATTAAAGTGACTGTAGGGAGACTTACAGGAGGTTTTGTAGCACTGGGAGAAGGGCACAGGTCAGAGTGGAATGGATGGAACTCAGGGATTAATGATAGGTGTGTGAGAGGCAACTTCTAAAGGCTGTGCTGAGGTGTGGGAGGACTGGAACAGGTGAGGGTGACTGCAAGGAGCATCCAGAGAGACAGGAGGTGAGCCCAGAGAGCATGGTGTCCTGAAGTCAAGAAGGAGATCATCTGTGGAACAAGAGAATGGTTGATCACAGTGTCAAAGAGAGATCAAGTGAGGGGATCACTTGGACCTATCAACATGGAGGGTATCAGAGACTTGGCAAAGTTGTGCTTGGCGGAGACAAGAGTGTGTGAGTCCGGCTGGAACAGGCCGAGAGGGATGGAGATGAGAAATAGAGAAAGTGCTGGCAATTTATGAGATGTTCATGAAGGAAAGAAGCAAGAATGGACAGTAGCTAAAGGGAAATGAGGGTTTTGGAGTCAGAGAGGATAAGGTTCTCCTGAGGATGGACCTCCTTAAGGTCATCTTAGGATGCAAGGATAGAGCAGAGACCAGAAGATAGACACAGGGCACAGAGTGCGTAGCTGATCATGGAAGATTCTGGAGAAGGCAGGAAAGGTGGAAGCTGGTTCTCCAAGGCAGGGTTGGCCCTGGTTGGGGAGTGGAGGTGTCCCGGTGGAAGCAGCAGTGAAGGTGGACAGGAAGAAGTGGATGGTGGACAGGCTGTCGATTTGGTGATGGGAAACTGGGAGAGTTCCTTTCATATGGATTCTATTGAGTCTGTGGGGTGAGAGGCAAGACTGTCTGCCGAGAGGCTGAAGGTGAGATTTATGTGAGGGTCTAGCACCAGATGAAGAATAGGAGGAAGTCTGCAGAAAGAACAAAGGAATGAGTCGAGTCACTAATATCCATCTAGCACCTTATAATTTGCCTCTACGTGTCTCAATCCGTTTAATCCTTATTTCAACCACATGTGAAATTATTCTCCGGCTTTAAAATGAGAATAAGGTTCAAATTGGGTTCAAATTATTCTGGGGGCCACGCCTCTCTCAGAAGGACTCTGCAGAGTTCACTCAGCACTCAACCTGCTCAAGGAATTTTGTCTTTTTTACGTCTGCAGTGCATCAGAACCCCCTTCCTGCATTTGGGGAATTTCCTGTCATGTGACTCTTGGGGTGATAGGGCTAGCTTCTCAGTGGAGAAGTCTAGAAGGCCGACACCTGCCATCCCCACTCTTGCTCCTTAGTGTATGGAATGCATGTGGATCCCAGTGCTCCAGCAACCACGTGACCCTGTCTCAGGCTCCGAAATGACACCTGGTGAATCCAAAGTGTGGGGACAGTGGGGGATCCTCTGGGTGGTGGCAACAGCAGCAATGGCAAGGACACTGGGTGTCCAGGGAATGATGTCATTTGCAGTGCTGACAGGCTTGAGGGACTCCGCAATCTTGGTCCACAGGGAGGCTGGGGCTGTGGTTCCTGGGACTTAGCTTTTTTTGGTGTCTACTAGTCCCTGAGCCTCTTCCTTCGGCCATCCTAGAGAGTCTGTGAGCTGCCTAATATCTCTGTCAAGTCTTTTCCTCCTCAGTGTAGCCAGAGCTATTTGTGCTGGTGACAACCAACAGCCTGGACTGTTGGTACACAAGCTTAAACCAAAATCATATTTTTTTTCGGGGGGGGAGGATGACTGAACCCAAGGGTACTTTACCGTGGAGCCACATCCTCAGCCCTTTTTATTTTTTATTTTGAGACAAGGTCTTTGCTAAATCATTGAGGCTGGCTTTGAACTTGCTATCTTCCTGCCTCAGTCTCCCAAGTTGCTGGGATCACAGGTGCCCATCATGGTGCCCAGCCTCACCTTGGTGTTCTCAAATTCTTAACATGTAAGCTACGTGGAAGACTCCAGGTAGAGGAGTGGGGCATGGGCCTTAGTTCTTCTTGTTCAGAAAAACATGCTTCACACAGCACACACTGTCTGAGGAGAACGGGAATTCTCACAACATGAGATGGCACCTAATTCGTGTGGTAAATGTTTCCAGGTGAATAAAGGAGTTTGAGTGGAGTGACCCAGGTGTCTGGGGCTTGGAGCAAATCAGGAAGCAATATTGAGTCACTGGGCTGATTTTTCTACCTGAGAACCAGGTAGAAACACAGCGCAGGACTTCCTGACCAATACTATCAAAAAGAAAAGGAACAGGGGGGTGGATGAGAGGGGAAGGATGACACTGTCATTATTTGCAGATAACATGATCATCTATGTAGAAAAATATAAAATATTTAGGGACTGAAAAAAATAGACAAAACCTCTATAGAAGAATTACTAGAATTCTTAAAAAATATGGAAAATTCTCAATAAATGGTTGGAGTAATTTCTACGTATTTGAGTTGGGTGACAATATAAGATTATGTCAATTCTCCCCAAATGAACCTATAAAGTCAAGGCAATTGTAACAAAATTTCAGTAGTAATTTTTTTTAGGAGCTTGATGGATATATTTTAAAAGTTATATGGCAGATTAAAGGTTCGTGAATGACAAATAAGCTTGAAAGAGAACAGATATTAAGACACATTCAAATATTAATATTAAGATAGTAAGACGTACACCTTAATATCTGGGTGTGGTAAGATACAGACAACTAGAACAGTGTTAACAGGGAGCATTCATTGGATAGCCCACGTATAGGTATAATTTAACCAATATAAAGATGACCTACTAAGAGAGTTGGATCCTGTGGCACATTCTATTTCCAAAGATGATGGCAGCATTATTTTCCCTCCCACATGGGCTTCTTACAAAGTGACTTTGACTTCCCCATTGAGGAGGGGGGCTGTGTGTTCCCTGGCCTTGACCCTGGGCAGGTTCGTGACTGCAGAAGAGATGATGTTAAGTGATTTCTGAAGCAGCATCTCGAGCTGATATAGCCTTATCAGGGCATCGTATAAAGGTTGTAAAAAGTGATAAAAACCTTTGACTTGGTTTTTCTTGGTACTCGGCCATCACAATGGGAGGAAGCCCAGCACGAAGTGAAGGGGTCCTCATAGAAAGATGCGGAAGCTCCCCAGGCCTCATCCTTGGCTGAGTCCCCAGCTGACAGCCAGCATCAAATCATCCACCATCTAAGTGAGCCATCGTGGAAGTAGATTCCAGCCCTTGTTGAATCATCTCAGCTGACTGTCCATGTCACAAAGATGAGCCATTCTTGCTGATCTCTGCTGACACTGTAGATAAATGAGCAAAACAATTGTTTTAAGCCAGTCCATTTCGGGGTGCTTTGTTACACTGTGGTTTGTTTTAAACGGTTCTGTGTGTCACACCATAAACATAGGTGGATGCTAAATGTTAAAGATAATGCAGATCCTGGAGACTTACGTAGGAGAATATCTGTGCAACATATGAGTAGGGAAGGATTTCTTAAGCAAAACCGCAAATGTATAAATCATAAATGAAAAAAATTGATGATTTTGATTAAATACCAGTTAGGTGATTTTGTTCAATGGGGAATTGACAGACGAGGCAGATACTAGTTTGGGAGAAGATGTATGTAAATATGAAACTCTAAGAGACTGATATTTAGAATTTACAAGAAACTGTTGCAAATCAATAATAAGGCAGGAACCTCTATGAAAAAGTGATCAAAGGGCAGAAATTGGCAGTTTACAGGGACCTATGTGACTAAAAAGCATATGAAGACAAGCCAACTCGCTAGGAAGTAGAAAAAGAAAAAGAAAAAGATATGTTTTGACCACCAGCTTGGCAGAACTTGCAAAGTAGAGTAAATTATATATTTTTTTAGGATGGCTGTAACAAAGAACCAAAAGCTAGGTGGCTTAAATGACAGAAATTTATTGACATGGTTTTGGAAATTAGAAATCCAAAATCAAGCCACTGGCACGTTGGTTCCTTTGAAGACTGTGAGGGAGAATCCATTGTAGGCACCTCTCCTGGCTTCTGATGGTTTCCTGGATGTCTTTGGCACTCCTTGATTTGCAGATGCACCACCCCAATCTCTGGCCCGTGTCCAAATATTCCCTTCTTATAAGGACACAAGTCATATTAGTGTAGGGCCCTCCCTAATGGCCTCATCTTAACTTGACCACATCTGAAAAGACCCTATATCTAAAAATGGTCACATTCTGAGCTCCTGGGATTTAGGAGTCCAACATATCTTTTCTGGGGGACAAATTCTAGCACATGCCACTGGGTAGTGCTCAGTGATGGTGGGGTTGTGAGCTTCAGAAGACCTCTGGCATTGCTGGTGGGGGAGGGGACAGGCACAGCCCCTCTAGAGAGCACCCTGGCAGTACTTGGTCAAACTCACACTATGTGACTCAAAGTTTTCTTTTCCTGGGAACACATGCCACAGAATTTCCCACACAGATTTGTTTGGGACAGATGAGGGTGTCCCTCAGGGCATTGCTTGTGGAAGTGGGGAGTTGAAAATCTTCTGTCATTTTCGTTGGGGGGCTGGATATGCAAATAGAGTGGTCACAGATGTTGAAATAGTTTGTAATATTAGGAGAAATAAACTTGCATATTTGGCAAGATGGATAGATTAAAACAGGGAGAGAGAGAGAATGATATCTATCGTGGGAATACACAATTTCTATACATTAAAATATAAGACAAGACAACAAAGATGTATATGTATAAAATGTGATAAAAGATTGTCAGTTGAATGGGGAGAAACTGGGCTGAGGGACGGAGAAAAGAGGGAGTTTAAAAAGTAAGACAAGAGGGTTGCCTATGAACCCCAAACAGTAATGTTTCTTGGTCTGAGAAATTTGTCCTAATCAAACTTATTCTTGAAATACAAAAATACCTCTCCACTAAATATTCCACTTTCACTAATTTAATGCTTGCCACAGATATTTAGTGGTGCTTCTGCTGCAATGATTGATTGATTGATTGATTTTTGAGATGGGATCTCCCTATGATGCCCAAACTAGCCTTGAACTTCTGGATCCCAGTGATCCTCTTGCCTCAGGCAGAGAATAGCTGAGACCACAGGTGCATGGTGCTGTGCTCGGCTATGTTACTGATCTTAATCTGTTTGAAAATACTTTCATCCATTGGTGAGTCTTAGGATCTTAGGATCTTAGAGTCTCAGGATCCTGGCCTGGTGTGGCCTGTTGGAGATAGAAGAGAAGCAAGATGCATTCCCTGTCCTCAGGACAATTCATCTAGATGGGGAAGAAGCATGCTCAGGAAACCTCTGCAGTGAGATAAGATAGTGCACCCTCGTGGTGGGACAAGCCTGCGGCCCAGCAGAGGGAGAGGTGCTGGAAGAACAAGATGTCTGTTCAAGATAAAAGTAGATTAATTATGGAATTTATTGACTTTAGAAAAATTCGTTGAAGTGGAGCCATTACAGCAGGATTTCCCTGGGCCCCTCAGCTTGCTGCTCAGGGCCAGGAGCCATGACTCTCCCTCTGTGATACCAGGAAGCTCCCAGGTACCATGTAAGGAGGCCCGCAGAGAGTGGTACTCTGGGCTCTCCTTACCCCTCCATCCTCCACTGGGTTAGTTTTACACACAGGGCTCTAAGTTAAGATTTCCCCCAAGGACACACACACACACACACACACACACACACACACACGTGTGTGTGTGTGTGTGTGTGTGTGTGTGTGTTTAAAAATTTGAAAACCAGAGGCCTAAAGGATTAAAGTCCCAGGGCCTCAGGCTGTGTTCTTGGTCCTTTCTCCCTGACCTGGCTCTTGCTGACTGCCTGGGCCTCCTCTGATCCCAGACACTGCAGTTTCCTGAACACCTACTTGCCCTCTTTTTTTTTTTTCTTTTTCTTTTTGTGGCACTGGGAATGGAATCCAGGGTCACTCTATCACTGAGCTGCAACCCCAGCCCTTTTTATTTTTTATTTTAATGTAGAGCTTCACTAAATTGCTGAGGATGTCCTCCAAATTGCAATCCTCCTGCCTTGGCCTCCTGAATTGCTGGGATTATAGCTGTGTAATCTGTAATTCAGATTTTCTTATGAAGATTTACACAAGTGCAGGATTCCTCCTTGTCCTCTCATACCTTTGTCTATGAGCAACCAAGAATGAACATTTCTTTCTCCCATTTTTTTGTACTGTGGATGGAATCCAGTGCCTCATGCTAGGCAAGTGCTTTTACCACTGAGCTATGTCCCCAGCCCAAGACTGAGCATTTCACCATCTTTGCAGAGGTGGCTTCCAGAGGGCTCCTGGCACTTAATAAGTGATAACTGAATGTCTGCCAAGGGAATGTGTGAATTGATGCATGTGTGTCTTTCTGAATTCCTGTATGGTTAAATAATAATCTACAGCATTTAAAATGGGGCTTTCTCTTTTGGTTTAGCACAGGGTTAGTGAACTATGGCCTGTGGGCCAAATCCAGTCTGTGGTTTGCTTTAGCCCACAGGTTACAAATGGCTTAAAAAAGAAAGCTAAGATTACATGACAGAGACGATAGATGGCCTGCAAAGCCTAAAATATTTATTATCTGTCTTTTTACAGAAAAAAAAATTACCAACTTATGGGCCTCTCTCAGAAGACACTATGAGAGTTGTTGGAAGCTGTGTATAAATTATAGGTTTGTTTGAGCCATCATAAGGCAGGCAGGCTACTTTTCTGGGAACTCCTAGGTGAAGTTCCCTGGTTCAAGAAAGCCCAGATCATCCTGGTGCCCTGCCTTAGCTCACAGCCCCAGCGTCCAGGAGATGGGCGTAACCTGCCAAGTCCCAAACAACTTGTTTTCCCCATTCTCATCCTGTTTGCCTTAAGAAGCCTGCCACACTGAAAACTTTTGATGTATTTCCTTAAATAAAAGATTTGGGCCTTTCCCCCTTGTTCAGTTCCAGTTCCTATCAGGGCTGGAAGACCCACCCAGTCACCCTGCTTTTAAAACTATTTTCTGTCTGTTGTCTTCTGTTCCTTATTGATTATTTTCAGACTTTTGATTTTCCCATTCAGTTCACACCTCCAAACAGGAATCTGCTCTTCTGGGGCGTTGGTGACCCCAACAGAGAGTCATGGTATTCTTTCTTAGGTTATGAGGAGCCAGCGAGTATGAGTACTAGTTAACAGTGTTAATTAGTGTATATATGTGCCCATGTGTATGTGTGTGTAAAAGGGGTGGGGGAGAAAGATGGGATGTGAAAGGCTGGGGGGAGGATGTGCAGGTGGGAGAGAAAAAGAGGGAGAAAGTGTGTGTGTGTGTGTGTGTGTGTGTGTGTGTGTGTCTTCAGCCATTAGCAATTGTCAAACGTTGGAAACAGGATGAGATGACTAAGGAGGGCTGGTTGAGAAGAGTTTTGGGTGAAGCACTTGCATAAATCTTTATAAGAAAAATCCCAAGATTGTTAGGGCTTTTAAAAACTTCTGGGATCATATTTGTGTTTTCTTGAATTCATGATGAGACGGGATCACCTGGAGGCCAGAATTTACATGGGTCATGTTGTGAGTTGAGTGAACATGTTAACTAGTATTGGTCTCTCCCACCACGATCCTGACTGCTCTTTAGCTCAGAAATTGACAACCATGTCTGAAAACTATTCTAGAAACAGGCTGGTCAGCAGAAAAGTTTAGGAGTTACCTCTAGAACTGCTGCCATATGTCAAAGGTGTTGGGGACATTTTAAAAGCTCTGAGTCACAGTTGATATGGTAGAATTAGTTTGTACCACTTTATGAGAGTTGATTGTGCATAGATTGACTATAGATACCCCCAACTCTGCCACTCAGTGAAATCACTTTGTAGCTTGAAATTGGCCATAACATATAAGGAAGTTAGCAGATGCTAAAAATCAGTTCCCCCACTCACTTCAAGCTGGTTGTCAAATATTTACCAGCACACACCGCTGCAGACATCAGACTGGCCTCTCTGAGCAGTTCCAAAATCCTAAGCTTATAAGGATCATGGTAGCAAGGGCAGACATATGAGGAAATTTATTTCAATGGTGAAATTTTATTTTTAATAGATAGGATGAATAGTGGTTTACAGGTTTGAGGGACTTTTTAAATGTTGATTGATCTAATTTTGCTGTTTTGATATAAAAAATATAGGAAATCATAGTGGATTTAAAATTATTGGGTTTTTATGTTTAAATGGTGTATATGTGTGTGGCTATGTGTGTGAAGAGAGAGAGATGGAGGAAGGGAGGGAGAAAAGGGTTTGAGAGAGTTCTGAGCAGCAGAGAGATGGTAGGTGGTCAGAGTAGTTATTTAAAAGAAAGGAATATGCTGGTGTGGTGGTGCACACCTGTAATCCCAGTGGCTCAGGCGGCTGAGGCAGGAGGGTGGCAAGTTCAAAGCCAGTCTCAGCAACTTAGTGAGTCCCTGAGCAACTTAGCAAGACCCTGTCTCAAAAACAAAAAACAAAAACAAAACAAAACAAAACAAAAAAGAAGGGCTGGGGATGTGGCTCAGCTCAGCTCAATGGTTAAGTGCTCCTGGGATCCATTATTCCTGGTATGGAGAAAAGAAAAAGGGAATATGTTTGGCTAATTATTTTCTATTTCTTGCAATTTTATTTTTCCAAATTCTGATTTGGATTTTTTGTTGTTGTTGTTGTGCATTGACTCATCATGTTTCCACTAGGATATTAACAGGGAGAGAAGTGGATTTTTAAAAAGCTTATTTATTTAATGCAGTCCATCCAACTAGGAGGATGAAAGACTACTGAGCTGTTATCTGTGCAATGTTGAATATTATCTTCAGAATTTTTGATGACAGCTCATTTTCCATAAAGAGATTATCTTGTAAAATTGAAATGAAATTGGGAAGGAGTCGTGAAAGTTTCACACGGTGATGTTGTAGAAGTTTGCTATTAATAGTGATCATCTCTAATTAACACAAAAATGTATTTCAGATGACATCCACGGAAGGGGTGAGTGCCATTTTTTGGTGACTGTTGTGGAAGAACCAACTCTTGTGGAAAATGTAGACTTGCAGCCATTGGTGTATAATTATGTGTGTTTTGTTTGTTTTTATAGAACAGATGCAAGACAAAGAACATAGTCTGAGATATTGGAATGCAATTTTGAAACATATGTTTCCAAAATTAGGGAAACGTTCTGGATGATAAATAAATCCTTTCAGCCTCAGAGGGTAGAGGCTGAGGGAGAGGCGGGTGTTGGACGGGGAAGAACGTGGTTTAAGTAACAGGCTGAATAGTAAGCACATCAAAGCCATTAAAGCATAAACCCCCAGATTTAAAAACGTGAGAGGCGAAAGATTATGTAGCGTGGTCTGGCGGCTTTATGGAGCCCGTTTCAAATGAGGGATAGAACAAAAGAATGTGCGATTGAAGCTCTTGAAGAGATTTATTTCAGGAGTGAGGCAAACATTTTGCTCTGATACCAATTAGCCAGGAAAAAGCACCACGTCATAAATGCCAATATTAAAAATGTAAATCCCACACCCGAGGGTGTATTGAAGACAGGTCACAGTGCTTTGAAGATGGAATGCGTGAAGAGATAGCAGGAAGAGAGCTTCCCAAATACTCAACCTACCTGTTCAGCTCTTTGGGTCCTGTCTGCTGGAGAGATTGTCCATGGGGAAGTCGGCTCTTGTCTGGGGTGGTTTGGCCACTTGACCTATTATGTGGGATTTAGATCCCCTTCAAGAGAATTCCTTACAGGAACTCCAGAAAATCCTCTTTACAGTCCTGTTTTATCTGTAATAGCTTGGAGATGCCCTGGGATTTTTCTATATTATTTTGGATAGCGTAGTTGACAGAATGGACATGTAGGGCTATAAACGAAATGCAGAGTGAAAGCTAGCGAGTGAGATGTATAGCATTTTCATGCCATTTAAAGCATATGCACATCCATCAGCTTAATTGTTTCTCACTATAATTCTGTGCAAAAGGAAGGACTTGCAGTCTTTAGAGCTTGGGATGAATTGGGATGATACAGCCTTGGCCATTTTGCAGTGGACAAGAGGCCCAGAGAGGTGAGAAATTTTTTCCCCATTCATTAGCCTTGGGAAACTGAGCAAGGAGAGATCTGAGCTTCTCAGTCACTACCAGCCTAGGCGTTGAGTCTTGGATTTTTCTCATTTGTACTGAGACACCCCAAATTTAAAAACGTGAATTTCTTCTCAGGAAATACATTAAAAAATCAAACAAAAATGTTGTGTGGAATAGAGATATCTGTTTCTACGAAAATATCCCAACTCTCTGACACTGAACTGGGATAATAAATCTCTCTACCTTTTGTATTTTGGTGCATTGAAACATTATCTTTTATGATCATAGGTGTTGCTTCATTATTTAAAGCACACTTGTTATTGCAGGGAAGACAAGCTCGCATTTGATTTATAATGGAACGATTGTGCTTTGAGTTAAATGAAAGTTCAAAGGAAAATGAATTCTAAATAAGAATAATTGAAGAGATTCAAGGTTCATTTGAGTTTATATTCATCAAGGCCATTGTCTCCAGAAATCCTCTTATTTAAAGCAACAGGACAGATCATAACTTACAAACTTCGCCTTTATGACATCACTTTATTCTATATATCATAATCAGAAATGTTAAGCCTCAGCAGTAATTTATACAATACGTATTGTTACAGAGTTATAAATGTCATTAAGTGGTAGACTTATGCCTCAGTGTCATGCAAGTTGAAGCTTGGATTTTAAAAAAAATTACCCACAATGCAAGTATTCTATAAAAATATTCCTAGTCCTATCTCCTCTGGAGCTGCCTCATATTAAAAGTTCAGTTTCATTTTACACCTGTACTCGGCTCTGGGAAGTGCAACCTTTATTTCTCCTTCATGTTTTTAAAGTCACCTTCTTAATTCTGGTAGAACATAACTCAAACAACTGAAAATGTTAGGAATGGATTTACAGTCCCTCTGGCTGCTCTCGATCTGGGATGGGAAGGAAAGTGAAGCTGGAGATAACTTTTCCTGCCATCAAGGGACATCTAGAGAGAAGAGACGATTAATTGTAATGTGCCAACTAGTTTTGATTGTTCAGGGACTTGTGATGGAATTCGTGGATGGCTCAGGTCCTTGGTTTTCTATTTTTGGCTAATTTCACTTCTCAGTGGCACCTGTGGTGGTTGGGTGGGTCCTTAAACGGTGGGTCCCCAAAGACAGGATAGCAAAGGAACAGTCCTGCTTTGAGCACCTACTCTGTGCACAGGGAAATTTTTTTTTACATATATATTATTTCATTAATCTTTACAACAAACCTACAAGGAAAGTGCTGTTATTTTATAGATGATTAAAAACTCAGTGTAGTTCATTCATTTCTCAAATTTTTATTGAGTATATTCTATGTCTTAGTCCCTGGGATAAAATGGCAAACAAGAGATGTGGTTCTGGCACTCTCTGAGCTTAGCATGCAGGAAGGAAAAAAGAAATTAGACAGGGGCTGGGATTGTGGCTCAGTGGTAGAGTGCTTGCCTAGCATGCGTGAGGCACTGGGTTCGATCCCCGGCACCAAATAAAAATAAATAAAATAAAAGGTATTGGAGCTGGGGATGTGGCTCAAGCGGTAGTACACTCGCCTGTCATGTTTGTGGCCCGGGTTCGATCCTCAGCACCACATACAAAGATGTTGTGTCTGCCGAAAATTAAATAATAAATATTAAAAAATTCTCTCTCTCTCTCTCTCTCTCTCTCTCTCTCACTAAAAAAAAAAAAAAAAAAGGTATTGTGTCCAACTACAACTAAAATAAAAAAGAAATTAGACAAATCATCCCACATATAAAATCTAGAATGACAAACTGTGATATGTGTTATGAATAAAAATGATAAGGGATTATGAGATTTGTTTTGATTTTGTCTGATCTAGTTTGTGAGGTCAGAGATGGCGTCCTGAGGATGTAACCTTTGAGCTGACAATTAAAGTATGGAGAAGTCATCAAAGGAGGTACAGGTAGTCAGTGGCAGAGCTAGGATTCAAACTTGGGTCTGCCTGATGCCAGATTCTGTCCGTATTGTACCACTCCACACAGTTGAAGCCAACATGAAATCAGACCTTTGCCTCTTGGCCACCTGCAGACTGTGACCCCGTGGGGTTTGGGAGTGGTGGATTGTAGACTGGCAACACCAGGCAGCCTCTGCTGTCTGTGAATTCTTCTCATTTTCTTCATGGTTCTGTCTAGATTGGATTTGGGCATTGGCTGTACAGGTGTCCACCTGGCGTAGCTCCTAATAGGAACAGAGGCCAATTTCCAACACCTGGGCGGGGCTTGATGAATGACCCAATCAGAGTTCAGAGATGTTGCCTGGGGCCTCTGTGAGATGCTGAGTGCCGGCCTCTCTGTCTGTCTCCCTTTGGCTGAACCCTGCCTCCCCAACTGAAGCCATCTTGAGACTGGCTACCTGCCTGAGACCTCCCTGACCTGCAGAGGAGTTGCAGCCTGGAGTCTTGTTAGCAGCTGTGTGTGTGTGTGTGTGTGTGGGGGGGGGGTTGGAATCCAACCAGACATTCCTCGATCATATTTCCACCCACTCCATGTCTGTGGGGTAAGATGACCTGTTGGACTGGGTGTCCACCGAGAGCTGACCTTCAAGGGGGCCTAGGGATGAGAGGAGTGGAAAACAGAGGCAAGAAGTTTGGGAAGTGGCATGTTTCCTGGGGATCTCTACTGATTTTTTCCCCCCATCTCTGACTGATGATAGCGGGGACAGTGATTTATCAAAGAAATGGAGGCATCAGGTGACTGTTCAAAGGCACCTGGCCAAAAAAAAAAAAAACCCAAAAGCCAAATCAAAAAGCCCAGGCAAAATCCTCCTCCTAAGGCTAAATTTCCACCACTGGTGATTTACTGTTTTGAGTTGCAACATTATTCTCTTCTCCCTTCAGTGCTTTTGTTAAAAATGCAAATCATCTGGGGAGAAGGTGTTTTTTCTGAACTTGGTGAAAGAGAAGCCGGAGGCGCCACAAGTATCTTGGGGAACAGGTTGTTGAAGTGAGGGGAAACGGAAGGCAGTCACTTTCTCTGTTCTCAGCTCCCCAGCTTTCCCTTTGCAAAAAGTAATAATACATTACGGTCACTAGGGGGCGGAAGTAGGCCGGCAATCAGCCCCTATGACTTGTTAACGGTTCTGAAAACCAAAGTTGGCAAATATGCATTATTAGTGTTTTCTTAGGAATCTGGAGTACTCCAAGATGGGTTGCTTGTGCAGGTTAGTTTGCTGTAGTGTGATGAAGCAAATGCAGAGAAAATAAAAGGCGTGTGTAGGTAAAGCAGATACCCTACAGATCCTATTGATGAACTTTGATATTGTTCTTCAATTGTTTTTATTGTGAAAACTGACTACAAATTTCTCAGAGCTAAAATTCAAACGAGGACATGAGAACCAATCTGGCTTATCAAAGTAGAGGCCTTGATTTCACAAAAGGATGAAAACTTGCATACAAATATAAAAAAAATATATTTTTTTTCTGATTAAAGAGAACAAAACCTCTTGAAGAAAGGTTAAAACCAAAACCAACCAACAAAAAAAAACCCCCAAACCCAAAAAAACTCCCACATGGTCAAACCTATATTGCACTGTTACGGATGGCTCTGTTCTTACTGAGTAAATCTTGCTTAGCAACTTAGCTCTAGAGTAAATAATAAATCACTCCGAAAGCTCCAGGCATTTAGCTCTATCTGGGCAGTAAAACTTTGCGATGGTCTCGACAGCATTTTGTAAAATCATAATTGCTTAGGGAAAGTGATTTTGGATGTCTTAAAATGTTCAGAATTAAAGAGTAGCTGTTCCTTTGAGGAAAATTATCCTAATGCCCTGTGCATGTGTGTGTGTGTTATTCTTTATGTACATTCTAGATTATAATCTACAGTCTCTCATCATTTCTTTAAAGGACATGTAAGAATTTGACTGGAAGTATAGCCACACGCATTATACTCAGATTTTTATATAAAACCTTGTGCTGATTCAAGCAAAGATGCTTAGTTATCTGTGCATTGAATACTCTATGCAGTCCTACCTACAGGTGCACACCTGTTATTCCAACAGCTTTTAAGGCTGAGGCAGGAGGATCACAAGTTCAAAGCCAGCCTCAGAAAAAGTGAGACACTAAACAATTCAGAGAGACCCTGTGTCTAAATAAAATACAAAATAGGGCTGGGGATGTGGCTCAGTGGTCGAGTGCCCTGAGTTCAATTCTTGGTACCCCTCCTAAATAAAAACCTACCCACCACCCCCCTCCCCTCCCAAAATAAAAACCACAGAACTATGGGCTAAGTTGCGCCCCACCCCTACCATTTCATATGTTAAAATTCTAAACCCAAGTACTAAAAGTGTGAATGTATTTGGAGATAAATTCTTCATAGAGGTACAATGAATTATTAGGGTGCTCTCTAATGTAACTGGTGTCATTGGAAGAGAAAATTATAGTGAACATACACAGAGCTTAAGACCATGTGAGGACATGCAGAGAGGGAAGACTTTCCTTCTGGAAGCCAAAAGAGAGGCCTTGCAAGAAATCAACCCTGCTGACACCTTGGACTTCTCCAGAACTCTTTGTTAGGAAATTATTTTTCTATCAAGCAGAAATTTCTCTTCAAAATAACAAACATGACCTTGTTTTCAAAAGTCATTGTTCTGCTGCATGCCTGTAATCCTAGCAGCTCAGGAGACTGAGGCAGAAGGATTGCGAGTTCAAAACCAGCCTCAGCCACTTAGCAAGGCCCTAAGAAACTCAGTAAGACCCTGTCTCTAAATAAAATATAAAAAAAGACTGGGGATGAGTCTCAGTGGGTAAAGCACCGCTGGCTTCAATTCCCTGTGCCCCCCCCCCCAAAAAAAAGTATTAAAATGATATTTCTGCATATCTGATGTAGAGGTCATGGATTTAATAATTTAATATGAGTAATTTAAAAGTAGAATTACTTAAAATAAATGAACTCATTAAAGAAATCACATTATTGAATTGATGGCCCCTTTGTAAGTTGCCCATAAACTTAGTCAACTGAATTTGTGGCTGGATTCAATGCAACAGCTTGCCTGTTTCAATTTTCCATCCTTAGAAATCAGGAAGGTATATTTGATATTGTTCTTTTCTGTCTTTCCCCCAAATTGTCCTAGGACATTTTGCTCCAGGTCTTGCAGAGTAAGTGGAGTCTGTTTCTTTGTCTGATTTTCCCCAGCCAAACAACAGGGCATTGTCTCTGGCTGGCCTCTGGGATGGGAGACGGAGGAAGATGGTCATCACCAGTAGCTCCTCTCTTTCAGTAACTCTCTTGAGAAATGTCAAGATGTTATATCAAAAACCCAGAGGGCAGGATGTAACTGAGTGGTTAACAACATTAGACCCTGGAATGGAGCTCCTTTTTTTAAAAAGAGTTTTTGGTCTTGTCACCAGATTTGCTCATTGAAATAGAACTTGGGCCAGGAGTCAGGAGTCTGGGAACAAGCCTAGCCTGAGTCATGGCGACCTTCTGGAATCTTGGCATCTTCCTGTAAAGGGCAGGTACCTCTCTGAGCTTTCTTATAGCACTCACATTCTCAAGAGTAACTGAATTTTTGAGGCCAGTGGGCAAGTGTTGGGTCAAAACAGCCCTTGGCACAACTAAAAAGTTCAGTAGAACTGTTTGATAGGAAATTATTTTTATTTCAAGCAGAAACTTCTCTTCAAAATAACAAACATGACCTTGTTTCCAAAATCATTGTACTGCTGGGTACGATGGTGCATGCCTATAATCCTAGTGGCCCCGGGCGTGAGTCTGGGTGCTTCCTTTCCAAGGCTGTATTTACATTCAGGAGACCCACTCACTTTTAAGTACCACCATTCTCCTTTCCGTCTCTGCCTCTATCAAAACTGGTCCTCCAGAGAGGACTGGGTGGGAGTCATTTACAACATACTACAAAATAGTTTATTTTGCTCCCTGGCAAGAGCATTTAAAAACATGTCCCTATGTGCAGGACCTCTTATTTTTGAGAGTAGTTCCAAGCATCTAGGAGCAGGTGGAGAGGCATCTTTAGGGAGCAGGAGCTTCTTTCCCTGCATCGCGTTTGGAAGGCAGTTCCTTTCTTTGCTGGAGAAGGCTAACTGCAAATAGAAGAGCCAAGTTCAGTAGCTACTTTGAGCTCACGGTGACCAGGACATGACTGTAATCAGGATGAGGACCCGGATCTGGCTAACTGCTTACATATGCATCCTCTTGTGAGTGGGTGGGTACTTGGTTGCGTATTTGCTCATTCTGGGAAACTCAGTGTTATACACAGCAGCCTGAGTCTTGTGGGCAGTGGGACAGGACAGGGGATGACCCGCCTCTGAAAGATTCTTTACTGTTTCTGTCTGATGTAGTTTGGGCAACAAAGCATGGTGCATGTGAAGAGATCAATAAATTATATTTGTTTTGGATGAATCAATGGATTAATGAATGAGTCCTAGGAGCTCACATGATGGACTGCACTTTGGGTCTTTCATTTTGCTTTTTTAATGTCCTCACCATTAAGTGTGACTCCTCAGTGCCATCAGTACTGTGCTGCCTGCCCCATACCTGCTATGCCAGGTACTGCATAGTATATCGTACCTATTTACATAGTTACATGGCACAGTGCCTAGTACATATCCATGTACATACTGCACATTCTAAAACATATACAAAAATTAGAATGTTTAAAATAACATGAAAAAAATCAGTATAAACAGAAGTGCAAATATTGCTTCCTAACCCCCAGGGCTGTAAAAGCCCACCTCTGGAGGGGGCTTGGGCCCCACTATGGAGACCATTTGCTTAGTGCAGTGGCCCAGACATTTGCCTGACATTGACCAGAATCTGTTACATCCACTAGATGAATTTGATTAAATAAATATTCACTGAGAACAGGTCTTGTGGTGGATAGTCTGTTCAGTGCTCAGGGTGATGGTGACCTTATGTTCTGGATTCTTCAAGGCAGACTTGATTTAAAATACCCTCTCCCACTTTCCCACAAATGCACTCACACTGGCTGGTTGCATGCCCAGATTTTGAGTACAGAAAGTATCGTGGCAAGAGCTTCGGAAGACATAAAAGATGCAGCCAACTCTTCTTGTTCTTCAGGTGTTTTTGTGGGTTATGTAGTTAGGGGAAGGCACCATCAAGAAGACCAGGCCACCAGGGAAGGGGACACAGGAGTCTCTGATATCTTGGTACTGTCTGTTTCTGAATCCAAGAGGAGAGTGCTCAGGTTCCATTTTACTCTTATCTAATTTATACGTATATGGCCTAGGTATACTATTGAAAGATGAGCTATTTTATGAAAAGCAAAAGGAAATATAAAAAGGCATTAAGAAGCACCAGGCCCTCTGGGACCAAGTACAAATAGAATGAAGCAGACAGTACCTTATGCAGATCAATGGTCCCGGGGAAACTTGGCTAAGGAGGCTGCCTACGCCAGACCTGGAAGTACAGTGGAATGTGGGTAGTGGAGAGAAACCCGGGCACAATCCAGCAAGTTTAATAGTGAGAGCTAAGCCTCAGGGTAGGGCTGAACCTGGAAGGTGAGAGCACCCGCAGAGGGCAGCCAATGGGCATCCATGTTGGGTTATAGAGGGATCTTGTAGGAGATGGGGTGAAAGTGGATGGAACATGTTTTGAAAATCAGATAAAAGAGTCTTTTCAATCAAGTTCAAGTTCGAATGCTGCAGCAGGACAAACCTACCACAGGCTTCTGTCCTGGTCATCCTCTTCATCACATCTCCCACTTTCTGCTCCACCCAAATGGAAGCACAGTGCTTCCTGAACTCTCCATGCCCCCACCTTGGTACCTGGGTGGTGGGACTCTTCCCAGCCCCCTTACCTGGCTGACCTGTGCCCATTCTCCAAGACCTGCTCTAAGACCCTTGCTGATCTGCGGGCCTAGGGTTTGTTAAAGTAAGAATCTCAGGCCTCACCTCGGACCTCCTGAGCCCAAAGTCTGCCTTTAAGGAGAACACCAGATGTGTTTGCAGAGAAGCCTGCTTTAGGCAGCTTGATCTGCCCACCTACAGGTCGCATAGTTGAGCCTCATGCATTCCCTGGAAATCTTTAAAAGCAGCGTTGTTATTTTTAGTTTACTTCTCTGTCTTCCATACTAGGCTTTGAATTCTTTGAGGGCTGTGACTATATTTGTCAATCTTTTTTTGACTCAGTGATTTTTCCAGTACCAGCATATAGTAAGTGTTCAATAAATACTCCCTGCGTGAGTGGCCAGTCAGTAATGTTCACACACTGGGAAGAAAGGGTGTCTCTTCCTCATATAACATTACCTTTCTCTTTGCAAGCATCTGTTTATTTTAAATGAACCATGTGGCCTGCCAGGCTGATGGTGCCTGCCAGAGCCCAGAGCTGGTACTGGTGACTGACCCGTAAGGCCAAGAGACTCTCCCACTACGGGGAATGCTTTAAAGTGGCTGCCCCACGGGGGAAACACCAACTGCACCCAAGAAGCAGCAACATATTTGTCTTTTGATCAAAGGTCCACTTTGGAGACTTTTAAATCTGGCTTCAAGTGAGGATTAAGGGACCAAGTGACATGGGGCATCACCTTTGACTCCTTACCCTGAGGAGTACTCATTAGGACTCTTGGCATTGTACAAAGAATGGAGAGACCACTCCAGCCCCAGAACTGGGCTTTCTCTCTTTTATTTGGAAGAGGGAGATGGGTGACCTCCTGCCAGAAAACCTTCTTTCAACATTGGATTCCAAGGGCCCTATTCATGGCCCAGTTATAAGATCCTAGAGCACTATCCCAAAAGGACTGGAGGGGGGGCAAGACTTGACCCAGTCCTCCTTGAAAGGCTTCCTGACTCTTTGCTGCAAAGCACATTTTTTTTTTTTTTTAATTCTTCTCCTTTCTGCTCTCCCACCCTGAATTTTTCCTCCTTTCCTGTTCTTGGACTCAGAATAGTGTACTCTATTAGGGGCGAAAATAACGCTTTGCATAGCACAGGACTTAACTCCTCAACTTTCCAATCTTGCATCTCACTGGGCCCTCATGAGAGGTGGTAGCAGAGTTTCACAGGCTTCTTTGCAGACTTCACATGGGAATGAAGGGACAGAGAGGGGAAGAAACTGACCCCATATCATGCAACAAAGTGGGGCTAGAGCTGAGTTTGGGGCTCAGGCGCCTGTCTCAGCCCAGAGCCCTTCACAGCCCCTTCCTGACTTTGAGAAATAGATGCCCGCATCTGGGTGTCATGTGTCAGGATTCAACATGCTCTTTTAATTCTCACTTCTGAGAAATGGGTAGGTACTCTATCTTCCTCATTTGACAGACGAGGGAGTCAAGATGGACAATCCTGTCTCAGCCTTGTCAAATTTCTTCTCTTGCAAGACCCAGCTCAAATCTGACTCTGGGGCTTTCTTTCTGATTTTCCCAGTGGCCAGAATCATTGCTCCTTCCCTCCTCCTTTGAACTCATTTTTTTTTTCTGTCCTCTACAGCCTCCTTCCTATGGGATTATAATTGTTTGGCCTATGAGTGGTTTGAGGATATCATTTTTTTTTTTGGACAAGATTCAATGCTGGGTAACAATATTCTTTCTCCTTCCTATGAAATTTCATCTAAATTTTTGTTTCTTTGAGTTTCTCTGGAGTGAAGGAAAGTGTATTATACATCAGGGCACATTTGACAGATGTAAGTGATTATACTAATAGTGGGATTATTTCCCTGTGTGTCTAATGTATTCAGGCTTATTTCAAATGAATTGAGTTTAAAACTCATCTCTAAAAATGAAATGAGGTCTTTACATTTTTCCTATCTCTCTCCTTCTTTTATCTGGGTTTTAAAACCTTTTTTTAAAAAATATATGATGAGGATATTATATTGCCTTTAATTTATTTTAAAATGCTTTGACACAGACAAGCTGGGTATGTATGTGTGTGTATATATATATATTTACACGCATACATATGCACAAACACACACATATACCTCTCTCTGTGTATATAAATGTACACTCCATGTTGGCATATTTTATATGTATGTATTTTTTTGTGTAAATTTATTTTGACCTATATCCTGGAGTCAGTCTGGTATCCTGAAAGGGAACACACACTTTTTTATTTTTATTTTTTTAAATTTTTTTTTTATATATATTTATTGTTTTTAGTTTTCGGTGGATACAACATCTTTGTATGTGGTGCTGAGGATCGAACCCGGGCTGCACGCATGCCAGGCAAGCGTGCTACCACTTGAGCCACATCCCTAGCCCGGAACATACACTTTTTTTAAAAAAATATATTTTAAGTTGCTGATGGACCTTTATTTATTTATTTATTTATTTACTGATTTATAGGTGCTGAGACTCGAACCTAGTGCCTTACACATGCTAGGCAAGTGCTCCACCACTGAGCCACAACCCCAGCACAGGAACATACACTTTTGAAAGCCTCTATTTAGGTATAGACTTCAGCTAAATTTATATCTAATTAATACCAGAGGCTTTGTTATTTTTCACAGGTGAAAATTGTGGTGTTCAGAATCTGGGATTGGCTAGAAAGATTGCAGAGACTCTCTACCCTGGTGTACGTGGGGCTCAGGGATCTAATCTGGTGGTTTGTGTCTTTGAGAATGGTGTCCAGCCCTTATCTTGAAATTATCCTGTGTCTAGCCACTCATCAGAGAATTTTGGTCTCACATATCTAAATAAGTTTGGCTGAAGCTGGCTACTAGGTTATTTGTTATATTTGCCTTTGGTGAAGCTCAGTGTTTCTATCAGGGCAAGAAAGATGAAACTTCTTTGAGCCTGAAGACAAGGTTGTCTAACTGTTTTGGGGTCTACTTGCTGAATGAATGTATATGGGACAAAATCGCGCCTATGACTTAATTTCATAGCTATCAAATGGCAAGAGGAGGGGGTTGTAGCTTCAACTACCTCTAACTATTGGATGCCACCAATGTGTGTTAGAAAGGACATAGTTATTGCTAACAATGACATTTGCTTCGGTAAGATCACCACAGAAGGCTATGGAGTAACAGTTCTATTTCTCAGAGTGGTCTGTGGCACACTCTAATGGACTTTATTTCTATTTTTATGGTACTTAATTAAGTAATTAAGTCTTTTCATTTTTGCACGGGAGGCTACCAAAGTATCCTCCAAACCAACGACAAGAACACAACACCTTTAATTAGGTCTTAGCCTAAGTTTGGTGTTGAAAATACAGGGGAGCAGGGGATGAAAGGGATGTCCAGGGGCCAAGCATTGCTGTGTTCAGAGAGGCAGGAACACTGGACAGGGTACAAGAGGCAGTAAAGATGGCGGTGCTAATGTCAATCCAGGACCACTGGGGAGAGACTCTTCAATCTCTTTAGCACATTTTGCCACATGGGGCCCATTAGGTGGAGAGGAGGAAGATTGTTGCAGATACTGTGGGAATCTTTGCTAAAACTCATGACAGTTTAGGATGGGACAGTTGATTGGGCAAATCTTTCCTAGCCAAGATGGGATATTCTCTCATTTCTAGATCATACAATACAGGTTTATTTATTTTTCCTTTAAAATATAGTACAATGATAACACAACAAAAAGAAAAATAACCTTGGAATGAAATACACCAACTGTTAATTATGGTTGTCTTTGGATGATGAAAGTATTGATTGTATTTTTAAATTCAATTTTTTTCCCCCAATTTTGGTTCCTTAGGGTATTGTTTTGGAATGTTCAGCAAAGAGAACCTATATGTCCAGTTTTTTTTCAAAAAGATTTACTGACACAGTCAAATGGAAAAGTTAGCTAATAGCAAAATGGGGACACTCTTCAATGACCTTGTGTTTAAGAATGGTGCTTAGGGACTGCCACTGTGAGGCCTGCCCTCAAGGTGAGTGCTGCCGGCTCCTGAGGCTACCGATTATTGCCCTAGAAGTTGATGTTGACATTAAGGTGCTCCCGCCTTGACTCCCAACTTTAAGTAAGCCTACCCCTACCCAGGCTTAAGACCTGGGTCCAGAGGCTGTGTGTCCCCGGGATTGTAATCCTTCTTCTTAGATTGTAGCTGTCCTGGTACAGCCACTTCCCCAGTCCCCCACCAACAATGATTGTTATCAATGTTTATATAACAAGTATTTCCCATCTTAACAAACAGACTTCTACAAAATCACCTGTAATAGAAGCATAGTATTCTATTATGTGATCAACTAAGTTCTCGTTGGGTGTTTAATCATTTCAATAGTTCATCACTTAATTTTTCACAAAACCCAATTTTATTACTGTTGTTTTTTTCTTTATTGCTTTCTAGTGAAGCATACTAATATTGACTTTCACTAGTGGTATGGAGAAAGCGGTTTCTCTGTTAGTCAACACAAGATGCAATTACAGTTTAAGAAATTGTTTGCCTCTATGATATGTGGGAAATGAGATTTTTGTGATTTAATTTGCATTATTTGATGATGGGAAAAGCAGCATGTTTTTCACACAATTATTGACCATTTGTACTTCCTCTTTGCAAATTGCCTGTCCATAAACTTTGCTCTTTTTGTTATTCATGTGATTTGCATTTTATTATTGAAACATAAGAGCTTTTTACATATGAAGAATACACATTTAGTTTTAAATGAAATTAGAAGAAAATTGATGCAGAGAAAGTATGAACAGTGTCTTGGCTGATCCCTATATTATTTTTCTCTAATTCATTGTCTCTATGGAAAGGAAAAAAAGAGGAAACTCTGTTATACTGTTTTTCCCTTACTAGCTCCCATTTGTACTTAGGAGCAATGCCCAAGCATACAGCATGAGGTCTTTTATGATGACCTGCTTATCTCTCTTGACTCAATTCTAATCCTTGATACCTAATTCTAAGAGTTGTTCACACTGAATTGTTTTAGTTTCCAGGAAGTACTAACTTCTCTCTTTTGGGCCTTTGGTATGTGCTGTATCCTCTGCCTGAAACTCTTCTAATTCTTTCTCTGATACCGCAGGCCTATACTGACCACGACTTCCTTTAGCCCACTGGTTCTAAACCAGTGATGACGTGTGTCATCCCCGAGGGCATTTGCCAATGGTCATCACACTGGAGGGGTCTTAGACTACTGAAATCTAGTGTGGAGAAGCTAGGGATAGAGCTAAATATTCCTCAATTCATGGGACAGCCCAAGACAACAAAGAGTTATTTTGCCCCAGATATCAATAGTGCTGAAGTTGATTCCCTGTGCCCTAAATCTAAACCCACTCCCTGCTCATACTAACATGGATTGAGTGTCCCTCCTGGCACCTCCAGGGACCGTCCTGTGCTTACTTCCTTCATGGCCTATTACACTGTTTTTTTTTTTTTGGTACTGGGGATTGAACCCAGGGCCCCTTAACCACTGAGCCACATCCCCAGCCCTTTTTTTTTTTTTTAACATTTTATTTAGAAACAGGGTCTCACTGAGTTGCTTAGGGCCTCACAAAGTTGCTGAGGCTGGCTTTGAACTCACAAATCCTCCTGCCTCAGCTTCCCAAGGCGCTGAGATTATAGGCGTGCACCACCTCGCCCGGCTTACTGCACTGTTTTGCGATTGTCTTCTAGGCTAGAAGCTTCTTGAGGGAAATAGCATGATTGGTAACGCTAGGGCCCAATCTAGGGTCTGGAATATGACTGTCAGAAGAAGCATAGCATAGAATGGGCTGGGAAGACAGTACCCAGATTTGAATCTCAGACTTGCTACTTACTAGATATGTGACCTTGGGCAAACTAGTACCTCTCTGAGCCTCCGTTTCCTCTTCCATAAAATGAGAATGTTATTTGGAGGAATACATGGGATACTATTTGTAAGTTGCTTAGAGAAGTAGAATTTACATAAGGGTTAAATACAAGAACAAGAGTGACATCAGCACTCAACAAATACTTGAGGAATGACAGGTGCTGGTCTCACTGTGATTATGGACATTTATCTGTTCCTCCTGTCTCACTTAGCCTGCCATGATTTTTTAAAAAATATAATTTTAGATGTTGATGGACCTTTATTTTATTCACTTATTTATATGGGTGCTGAGAATCGAACCCAGGGCCTCACACTTGCTGGACAAGTGCTCTACCACTGAGCCACAACTCTAGCCCAGCCTGCCATGATTTTTTTTCTTAACAATCTAAAACGTCTCCTTTCTCTGTAGCTCTTAATTTTCTTAGGCTCACATTATATCTTCATCTCTTTAGACATGAACTGCTAATATTCCTTAAAGAATATTACTGTCTCCATTGTGGAAAGAGGCAATTGAGAGCCAAATACGGAGTCACACACATGCATGCCCCCGCTTAGGTAAATAAAATGCATACGAAGTTCCTAATCTCCTCTGTGGTGTGTACTTCAGAGACACTTTTACAAATGAATCTATTAAAAAAAAAAATAGGCAAAGAAAAGAAAAAGAAAAAAAAAAAAAAAGATTTGCGCAAGGTACTCGGAGCACAGCCTGCCGCGGCTTCGCCCACCGTGTCAAATCAGCGTCTGCTGTTACATAGTTGAAGTTAATTTGACGTTGAAGTAAACAAATCAAAGTGTGTTTATAGAATAATTAGGCCCTATTCTCAATGCTGTGGCTAAGAAGTTTTGTCACAATTACCGATCAGTGGCTTTCTTTGTTTTGTTTTCGAAATTCCATAGCAACACACAAAAATAAAGCTGTTGTTAGCACACTTAGTGCTTATGTAATCCCAGGCCGGTGGAGGGAGCCTATCAGAGGACGAAGTCAACAAATTCTTAGTTGAATCTTCTCATCGTGTTTCTTAGCGTGTAACCTGGTTGCATCTTTGGAAATTGGTATGGAAAGGGAGGCTCTTGGGTAAGCATGGTCCAATCTTCCAAAAGAGCTTTAAAATGCACGCGCTCACACGTACCTTGCGTGCATGGGCCTCTGCGTGTGCTGTGGCTTTGGCTTCTAGCTAGCCTCTGGGGAGAATTGGTCCAAGGTCATCCAGATCAGCAACAGGAAACTTGACAGGAGAGAATAAATTGAGGGAGCATCACACTTCAGGACTTTAAAAAAAAAAAAAAAAAAAAAAAAAAAAAATATATATATATATATATATATATATATATATATATATATATATATATATTTTAAGGAAGCACATTAAACTCCTTAAAGGAGTCCACTTGGTCACATATACCTTAGAGGGGTCTTTCATGGGGGTACTAGCCAACTGTCTGGAGACAGAGTCTTCAGGGAGCTGAACCCACTCTGGAGGGTTTAAGGTGGAAGATCTCTCTTAAAACATCTCCCTGGAGCCATCCAGATCCATCAGATGTTCTTATGCTGATCTTAAACATCTCTTCGGACCCTGTATCACTCGTCACTCCAACCTCAAGCCTCTCCTCTTGGCTTACAGCCCCTGTTTCTCTACCATGTCCCTGTTCCTGCTCACAGCTCGCTGGAGGACCTTGGGTGATAGTGGGCGCTGTGTGGCTGTCAAACTCTGGGGTCTGCTGCTAAGTGTTATTTTAATTTATCTTCATCTAAATTCCTCGTAGAGCAGCTTTTGAAACATGAGATTGTCTTATTAAGAGGTACTTATTGTAAAGTAGAGTGGGCTCTACCTTTGATGAAGACAGAAGAGGCCACGTTTGATGGGTTGGACATTGCGAGACAAAGAGAGTAATTAATGACTTAATTGCCTCTTCACCCTTTCTTTCTTAAGAGAAAAAAAAGTTTTTCTTCTTTTCTTTCAAAACTCAGCCTGGCTGAAAGCTGGCATTCTCCATGCTGTTTTACAGTTTAGTTAAAAAAAAAAAAAGAAAAGAAAAGAAAAAGAAGAATAAATCAGAGCCTCATTTTTTTTTTTCTATTACATTTTTCTGCAACATCTTCCTCACTTTCTGGAATCATCGTCTATTGATTTTACCTTTAGCAGCTTTGGAAGTTGTGGCCATCTGTTTGTGGAGAGTTTAATACCTTGTATGGATTTCCTTGTGTTAGTTTAAATGCCGATAAGAAACGTGGCAAATTAATGAAATAAAAATAGCTTTGTCAATAAACAGAGGCAAAGCCACTTTCAACATTGGTTCAGCATTTGTTGCTTTTTCAGGGCCTCGACAAAATTAGTGGGTAGGATTAAAGAATATATTCGTCTTTTATCCCATGTTTGAGTACTTGATCACAGAGGCATGGTTTAATCCAAACATCAATAGCACCTCGTCAATTCCGTCAGAGACAGCTGTCAAAGTGGACTTTGGGTTTGTTGGAGCTTTGTGTTTTATCCTTTTTTTTAAGGTCATGGAGTATTTTCTTTGATTTTTGATGCTGAAATCTTTCTTAATCTTCCAAACTTGAGAAACATCTGTTAAGATTTAATGGGATGGCTTTTGTCTTAAAATTAGAGCCTGTCTTGCAAATCTTTCCACCTTCCTTCCCTTTTCAGCCCCCAATTAGGGAAAAGCGGGCAGTTGGGGCAGGAAGCACTGTCCATTATCACCGGCCAGAGAACAGTGTGCGAGTTCACTGGCCAGTGGCTGAGTGTTAGCGTGAGTATCAGGCAGGGCGGGATGGCTTTTGAATGCCGAATGCTGTGGTCCCAGTGTTCACTTTTGTTTCCTAGTGACATTAGCAATTTCTCTGTAGCACATCACTTAGCCTGGGATCTGAGTGGCAGATTTATGGGTCCCAGTGAATAATAACGAGGTAAAAATGATGTAGGGAAGAGAAACAGCTGGAAACAGGGATTTGAAACCTTTCCTCCTAAGCTTCCTCGATGCTGGATTGCATGGTGTCAACAAAATTTGTAGTTAAAATAGCTGGAGGTACAGTAACAGCATCCAAAAATATATGCCTCCAAATCTGTACAGACAGCTGTCATGTCTGTTGACAGAATATATTAGTCATTATCCTCATTAGGAGACACAAAATCGTAGCAGTTTTCCTAATGTTCCTAATGTTTCATATCATGTAATTGCTAGTAATGTTGGAGGGTCTCTGATAGTTCCCACCACTGGAATCAGGGTGTTTTCCTTTGGCCTGACATATGTGTGTGTGTGTGTGTGTGTGTGTGTGTGTGTGTGTATTTTTGTACCAGGGATTGAACTCGGGGATGCTTCATCATTGAACTACCTCCCCAGCCCATTTTTTACTTTTTATTTTGAGACAAGGTTATGCTAAGTTGCTGAGGTTGGCTTTGAACTTGTGATCCTTCTGTTTCAGCCTCCTGAGTTGCTGAGATGGTAGGCGTGAGCCTCCCCCGAGCCTGGCTCTGCCTTTTAAATTCTTAACCTGGATGGGGACACACTGTCAGAGTCCCTCCCAGGGAAGCATTCATTATAAAGCTTCTGCTCATGGCCTGAGACACTCCCTCCAACCCTTAGCATGAGCTGGAAACTTCTGTTCTGAGTAAAAAAGTTGGACCAAGACCTTTTACCCCAAAGGTACCAATGTTCGCGAGTTGGAACCTTCTATAACTGTAGTATCAGAGATACGTGTCCAGCTGCTGGGAACTGGGTGAATACAGCTGTCCCAGGATTTCTTGCCCCCTCTGCCAAGGCAGGAAGGAATCCCAGTCTGGAGCACGTGGGGGCTGGTGGCAGGATCGCAGTGTCAGGAGTCAGAGAGGACTCTTAGGAACCTTGTGCTTTGGGGGAGCTTATTTAACTGTCTGGAGCCCCCAGTTCTTTGTGGGAAGTTGGGATGATCATAACTACCTTATGGCATTGTGCAGACACACCACGGAAGTACCTCAAAAGTGCCTGCTAGGTAATGGATATTTGAAAATGTCAGCTCTGCCTTCTTTCCCTGTGCCCCTGGTGTTCTTTCCTCCTCATTCTTAGGCCTTCCTGTCCCCTGCTCGGCACAGGCGTGCATTCTTGTCCCCATATCATTTAAAGTCTTCCAGAGACTTGGAATCGGATGTACTTATGGAATGGGGCTGGAAGAGCAATTGCATCCCTCCCTCCCTCCCTCCATCCCCTAACCTTGCTCATTCTCCAATTTGGCCAGGGGAGAATTCTCATTGTTATAAATAAGAGCAAAATATTAAAAGTTAATAGTAATAGGCACTGCATTGGATATTGCATGACATATTTATATTTTCACATTTAATTACCACAATGAAGTAGGTACGATTCTTACCCCCATTTTGTAAGGGGAAGAGATAGAAACCCAGAGAAGTCGGATCACTTGCCCATGATCACACAGCTGAGAGGAGTGGGACCAGGATCTTGCGCAGGCGGCTGGTTTCTAGAAGCAGCAGGCTCCCTATGCTTATAATCAAGAAACCTCACAGAGCAGGGCAGGGATCTCAAGGACCATTAGCTGCACCCTTGCAGCCTTTTGATCTGTCAGGCACTGAGGCCCCCCGAGCCTGGCGGAACGGACCCATCTGGCTGTGGTGGAGCAAGGCCGCCCCTCTGGGAAGCTGTGCTGCTGTTCGTAATTTAGAATGGGACCTTGCAAGTGGTGTTGTTTTTCCTCCTTGGCCTCTTCCTCCCTCTCCTGACAAGGTCTTCAATTAGCAGCTTGTAGGGGTCCAGCTGGAGGTCCCCACTTCATGCAGGATGTGGAACTGAATTCCCCGGGGTCGGGGGTGAAAGGGCAGAGGAAAACGGGGGAGAGGCGAAAAGAAGCCCCTCAAATGGGAGGGAAGAAATGTGCTGTGGGGAGGCTGAAGCCAACGCTGGCCTCTTCCAAACTCCTTCGGGGCCAGGGTCATTTGGGAGGTGGCTCTGGCAGAGATGGAAGGGGAGGCTGCTACAGAAAGTAGAGCCAGGTATCGGCTCATGCCCGTTAGTATCTTTCTCCTTCTGGAAGGTGAACGATTCTCAGGTCCCTGGTGCCTCCTCCCAGTGGAAGTCCTTGGTCATCTCTAGGCCTCGACTATGTAAGGCCTGGGCTGCATTGAACTGGGTCCCTCTGTCTTGCCGGGCAGGGGAGGATGTTGTTCCTTCTGCAGATAATCTGCTGGTTGCTCTCTCTTTGCTGCTAGGCTGTGTGTACCCTTCACCTGGAAGCCATGTTATCTTTCTTTTCATCTGTGAAAAACAGGTACATCATCTGAGGAAGAAAAAAGTTAAAAAAGAATGTGCTTCCCAACACAAGTGTGACATACTTGCCATCTCCTTCATGATCCACCTGAAAATAAAGCATTATTTGAATTGAAGGGCAGAAACATGCTGTGGAACAGGCTGAAAGGAATGACTTGTTTGAACTTAACATGGGGTCAGAGATCATCTGAAAAAGATGAGGGATCAAAGCTGTGTCAGTCTATTTTGTGTCACTATAACAAAATACCCGAGGCGGGGTAACTTATAGAGTAAAGAGATTTATCTGGCTCACCATTCTGTGACTGGAGAGCCCAAACAGCATGGTGGCAATATCCCGACAAGGGCCCCCTGGCTGTGTCACAACATGGTAGAGAAAAGGAAAGAGAACCAGTTGCAGGTTCAGGGGGACAAGGCCATAGGGCAGTCTCACTTTCTAACAACTGCTGTCAAGTGAACTAACAAATCCATGAGATCAGCAGTAGTTCTTTCTGAGGGTGATGAGCTCATGACTGGTTTACCATCCACCAGGTCCCGCCTCTCAAAGATCCCACCACCCACTACCACCAAACTGGGGATCAAGCGTCCAGCACATGAAACTTTAAGGGGAAACAAACAGCATCCAAACTATAGCAAAACCCAAATTCTATGTAAAAACAGGGGCACAAAGAATTTTTTTTCCTCGATAACATAGAAATTTGTATTTTTTTCCCTTAGTTATAATGTTGTAATTTCTTGTTAGTTATTTTTATAATATTATTATGGTAAATAATATATATTATTAAGACACATCTTAATATGATATTAAGACATATACATACTAACAATTTAAACCAAGAAATGTGTAATTTCTTTTTTTTTAATTAATTTTATTTATTTATATATGACAGGAATGCATGAAAATTCTTTTTACACATATACAGTACAATTTTTCTTTTTTTTTATTGGTTGTTCAAAACATCACAAAGCTCATGACATGTCATCTTTCATACATTTGATTCAAGTGGGTTATGAACTCCCATTTTTGCCCCAAATACAAATTGCAGAATCACATCGGTTACACATTACAGCACAATTTTTCATATCTCTGGTTGTATACAAAGTATATTTACACCAATTCATGTTTTCATACCTGTACTTTGGGTATAATGATCATCACATTCCACCATCATTTCTGACCCCATGCCCCTTCCTTCCCCTCCCACCCCTCTTCCCTATCTGGAGTTCATCTATTCCTCCCATGCTCCTGCTCCCTATCCCACTATGAATCATCCTCCTTATATCAAAGAAAACATTCCGCATTTGTTATTTTGGGATTGGCTAACTTCACTTAGCATTATCTTCTCTAACTCCATCCGTTTACCTGCAAATGCCATGATTTTATTCTCTTTTATTGCTGAGTAATACTCCATTGTGTATAGATGTCACATTTTTTTTATCCTTTCATCTGTTGAAGGGCATCTAGGTTGTTTCCACTGTTTAGCAATTGAGAATTGTGCTGCTTTAAACATTGAGAATTGTGTCCCTGTAGTATGCTGCTTTTAAGTCCTTTGGGTACAGACTGAGGAGAAGGATAGCTGGGTTAATGAGCCATGTGAGGTCACATGTGCCTGTAATCCCAGCAGCTTTGTGGGGGGCTGAGGCAGGAGTATCATGAGTTCAAAGCCAGCCTCAGCAACTTAGTGAGGCCCTGTCTCTAAATAAAGTACAAAAAAAAGGGCTAGGGTTGTGGCTCAGTGGTTAAGTGCCCCTGGGTTCAATTCCAGAAAAAAAAGAGAGGTTGCATGTGGCCTTTCAATCTCTGGTATGGGGTTTGTGTCCTTTTCGTAGGATCCACAGGTTCAGTTGTACTTGGGGTGGACCATTGGTGGTCCTCAGAGGGATCGGTGTTTGGGTGGGTCAGAGAGAAGTCTGGAGGTAGGAACACATGCTTTTCCTCGAGCATCTTTCAGGCCACCAGGTAGCAGCTATAGGCATGTAGTGAGGATTCAGGCCCCTGCACCTGTTTTTGTGAGAGAATAAAAATTAAGGAGAGTGACAGGCTGTGAAGGACTGTGGCTCCTGAATATGAAGCCATCTCCACGGCTGGATCTTCCATCAGAGCGTGGAGTCCCAGCTCCTTTTTAAATTTTCCTTTTTTCTTTCCCTGCCTCGCTCCCCTTCTGCAACATCGGGAACACATCACCTTTCCCAGTCAACTTCTGGCTGAGGGCTGTTTGGAGTAGCTGCTTCCCCACAGGAGGGATCTGAGTCACCCTGTACTGGGCAGAGAGTCATGAAATGGGAACATGTGAGAACAGGCCCCTGGGAGGAGCTGGACTCGGGGCTGCCCACTGCCAACAGTTTCTGGGTGAGCAAGACCCATGCACAAGTGTAGGCCAGACCTCTGTGTGTGGGGCGGCGCCAGGCAGGAGTTGCTTGGGTAGAGACACTGAGACAGTAAGGTGAGCAAAGACCCACTTTCCAGTGAAAAGTGACTCTCCATCTTGATGGGGTTTTGCTGGACACGATTTCAGCTTTTAAAATAGCCTGCGACAGAGGCTTGTCGGGCACTGCAGGATGGGGCTCTCCCTCCTCCTGCATCTGACATCCCTGCCCCTGCCAAGTGATTGGGCAGGATGATTTGATGGGACATTCACCAGGAGGTTTGATGTCCCCAACTAGTAAATATGCTTGCTGTTGTGAAGCCCATGCATAAAAGGCAAAGTATCACATTTTCCTCTGGATTCTTGAGGAAATTGCTCTCATATACAACACCAATCTTTGGCTGCGTGACAGAGACGGAGTTGTCATTTGCATGCCATTACCAGGCTGTAAAGTCTGGTCAGAGCTGCCTTTTCGGAGTTTCCAATCTTTTGGGATCCTTGGAGGGTCACCCCGCGGGTCAGGTTTGTTTAGTCTGGTCCGTAATGGTGTAAAGTGGCCTTGACTTTGGAGCCTACCTAAATAATGCCCTATCTGTTTGATACGTCGTCAGCAGTCTCTGGAAGTTGTATATATGTTTCGCTTTCTAATATTCGAGGCTGAGTTGGGTTTCGTTCTTAATAGATGGCAAATTGTTTCTAAAAACAACCTCATCTTGCTTTGAAAGCTAGCCAGAGTTCAGAGGGCCTCTGCCTTTTAAGGGGAGATCTACGTTTTCCTTGGGAAAAATCACACCACAGCTTCTATTTGTGTATGCACAATACCTACCCTTTGCATCTCTTTTAGGAGACTCATCTGAGCATAATGCTATTTTAAAAACATTATTTTTTTTTTGAGTAGAATAGACTTAGAGAAAATCACATACATCATAAATGTGTAGTGAATTTTAACTTTACACACAGTAGCAATTGGCTCCTAGAACCCGAAACAGCACATCAGTACCAAAGAGCTCCCCACCTGCCCCTCCACTTGAGCATACACAATTTTAAATTGCTTTTAAATTTATAATTTATCCAAGTTTTTCTACATTGCAATTTATTCCCTCTTTCCCCAACATTCTCTGAATCATCACGTACAGATGGGGAGGGGGAAAGAGCTTGTTTGATTTTCTGGTAACAATAAACAGTGCTTCTCTAAAACCCTTGAATATAGCTTTGGTATGTTCCACTGAGCTTTGCCAGTTCATCTATATCTTGTAAAAATGGGGTTCATTTGTATATGGATCCCCATAGAAGATCCAAATCCTGCTCCTTTATGTATTTCTTCACAGTAAAAACCTGGTTTCACAACGTTAGCATACTTGGTATGGGTCTCTCTCACTCATACCTTAATTTCATGAATCGCTTTTGAACCCATTTTGTGAATGTTACCTGCCTAAGGCCTTGGGGTCCCGAGGATGGTGGTGGGAGAAAGATGCTCATTGTAAAATTTTTGGCTTAGAGACGTTGAGGAGTAAATATGTTCTCCTCCTTAACCCTTCTTCTACCTTACAAAAGGAATCTCCTTCAAAGCCCTGTAAATGGACTCCCCTCCTCATTTTAAAAACAGTTTAATTCCTTTTTTCCCCCCAAGCTCTTTAGCACCTAGAACATCTTTCATTACAGTAACATAAATTAAAAGTGACATAAAATTATACAGCCCTGTGTAAAGTAGTTGAAGGAAAATGTCTTTTATGGCCAGCTTTTATGGTTTCAACAATTAGTTATTAGATTTTTCTCCATTTTTAATTTACTGTTCTGTGTGTACATTCTGAGGGGTGCCTTCCCTTCTCCCCTCTCTTCACTGGTAATAGGGCTGAGGGCCTTGGGACCCCTTTAGCTGACTTTCTTATTTCCCGAAGGCATTTCATTACAGCCCCGTTGCTAAATGTGGGCAAAGCAAACCCCTTGGGAGAGAAGCCAGCCTTGAGCCGTTTTTAAGTGAACAGAGTTTCTCTCCCTGTGTTTGCCCCATGTCCCCTGCAGCCTTGGGCCTGTCTCCCCCTGAGGGTAGAGTAGCAGCAGACAGGCTGGGGCATCGCATCTCAATGGCTGGGCCTTAAGCTGATAAATCCTGAGTTTTTAGTAACTTTCCAAACATTCCCGGGGAGTGAGAATAACAGAGATTTACTCCTGCCAAAATTTAATCATGCAGAGAAAGTGAAATTTAGATCAGTGTATAGATTATTTTTTAATGTGATCTCTCGACAGCGGAGGGCAAGGGTGCCAGAAGTCGAACCCTTAGAGCAGTCGAGTCTAGACCATTGCAATTTGATTCATTTAGGGGAATTGTATTCGGTTTTAGGCTTTGGCTGGGGTTCGGCTATTCTTTTTGGGAGTGCATGATGTCATTGTGTCAAGCGTGTCACAGCCAAGGCATTCTGGTATTTATGTTGGCCCCAGATCTAGCCCAGAGTACATGGCAGCCTCAATTTATTGCTACTTTAACTTTGTTTAGTCATGCAGAGGTTTTATTTATGTTGGTAAATTTCAAACAGTGGCCAACAGTGACCGCACAATGAAAAGGCCTGCAAGATTCATCATCGATAAATCACCTTGTTGCTGAGTTTCTTTAATTAAGGAAAAACTCCGTCTGTTGATCCCTGTGGTTGCTGGAAGGAAAGCAGGGTGGGGAGTGCTTTGATTAATCCATCTATCAGCCCCGCTTTGGAAAGTGAGTCTCCTGTTTCTGATTGTAGCTGGGCAAAGACCTAAATAAAAATTTATCTTGTCAAAACCTATGGGCTAACTGAAAGCAAATAAAGAAGTTTTATGGTATCCACATAAAGTTAAATAAATAGCGAGAAAGTGCAGTGCGTCCTACAGACATTTTTCAGTACAGTACGTGGCTGTTCTTTGGGGAGAGCTCATTAACTTAAAAAAAATTACCTTTAATGGGCCACTCATTATCGTCATCATCAAATGCTTCACTTGTCTAATGTTCCAGGGTTTAATACCTGATTAAAACCAAGGACTGGGGCTCGAGGCTGGGGGCCATTGAAGCTACCCAGGCTAGAAGGCACAGTGCGTGCTTCTAGAAGGGTAAAATGTGGACTCTATAACCAGCGTTGCAAGTGTCATGGGATCTTTTTTTTTTTTTTTTTAATTGATGCGTCTGGAAGGTAGTGAACCTTCCTGAGGACGTCAGATTATGGGAGCAACAGGGTAAAACTATCATCTTTGGTTCAACTTAACTTTCGGGTGGGGGCTTCCTCTGCTGACAAAGCCCAGTAAAATGGACTGGGATTGGAAGGCTCTTTTTACCAAATGCAGTTGAAACAGACGTCTCTGTCTGAGCTTGGGCTTATGGGGGAGTACATTTTATTTCGAGTTAAAAAATTTCTTTGAATCAGACAAAAGACAGCAGCTGGTGATGGAGAAGGCCAATTCTGATACCAGAATGGGCTTAAGATGATTTGCTTTTCCTTTTTAGGTTATGAAAAGGGTGCTCTCTTGACACCAGGCTTCAGGATTCATTCACAGGAAAGGGCGATTTCTCAAGTGTCAAGTCTTGGCGCCGGATGCATTTGGCAATCAGCCCCCGTCTGTTTGATGGAGTTCTACAATAAGTGTGGGCTTGGGGGAATCGGGAGCATTTCGAGAAGCATCTCCTGTGGGATGCTGTGCTGTGGGCTTCTACTCTGGGACATGACATCTTTGTGTTGACAGACTAAAGCTGCTGGTGGATGTTAGCTGATGGTTTTGCAAGTTTGTGGCTTTTTTCCTGCATCCTGTCATCGTGTCCTGTCTTTATTAATGGAGCAGGGCTCCCAGTGACTAGGGGTGGTGGTCATGGTAATGGTGTGTGAGGAGCTAGACTGCCCTACCAGGATCTTGTTAGGAGAGGTGAGGATGAGTGAGCGATGGACAGACAGGCTCTGACCTGACCAACTGGATCAGCTTCACTCAACTCGGTGGGCTTGACTTTCACAGATGTCCAAGCCTACCCCTTGGACCTACACGCCATGTTGGCTATTTCAGCTTTCTGGTAGACGACCTCTTAGGTTGGTGAGGTAAAAAACTGGCTCAAATTTGGAACAATTTCAATATAGAGGTTCCAATTTGGACACAGATTTTGGACATAGGTTGATGAAAAATGTCTAACCGCTTCCTAATGACAGTATCTTACGGACCCTTTATCTTCTTCACTGATTCCAAGAGATAGTTCAAGGCTATCTTGGAGTCTGCTTAGTTTTCCCAGTGCATCAGGAAGAACACTTTGATTTATCCCAGCATTGAGATCAGAGGTTAACAGCAGGCCAATAAATACATATATATATTAATCTCTTACCATGTAGCAAGTACTGGGGGGTGTGGAGACCCAAGGAATCATGTCATACCCTTGAACTAAAGAGGATTCTAATCTCCTTGAAGGAGGTAGGATTGAAAGGGGAGTCTCCTACATGGTATAGTTGTAAAATGCTGACATAGTTTCCTTCCAAGCTTGGGCTGTAGGGCTAGTTCTCCATCTCCTAGGTGTGACCAAGGAAAAGTTTCATCACATTTCTAGTCACTCCACGATCTTTTGTTTGCAAAAAAATATTCTTAATTCAATATGACCATCATGGTTTTCAACCCAAGCTGTCCATCAGAATCTCCTGGGCAGCTTTAAAAAAATGTTGATGCCCAGGCTGCCCCCAGATCAATGAAATGAGAATCTTTGGAGATGAGGCTCAAGACATCAGTAATTTTAAAAGCTCCCTAGGTGATCCCAGTGGGCAGCCAGGGTTGAGAAATACAGAAATGAAATATGCAAGTCCAGATAAATTATGAAAACTTTAAATTCTATTTAAAACTATAGCTTCTCTTTTCTTCCTCTGGTTTGCAGTGCTGAATTGGAGAGGAGGGCATAGGAAGTCTGTGCTTTTCACCCTAACTTACTAGTGTTTCTTCCCCTGCCAATTTGCTCACCAAAGTTGCTAACTGCTCTGTGGTTGAGGTGGGTGATGCAGAGGGAGGATAGGTAATGGCTGGGAGGGTCTGTGTGCAGCCTCCATGTTCTTTTCCAAAGTGTGATCAGCATCAATGCCATCTGACAGGGCTTCTCACAGTTGCAGCAGATAATTTGTTTTAGAATTAAAAAAAATATTTATTTTTTATTTGTAGTTGGACACAATACCTTTATTTTATTTATTTATTGTTACATGGTGCTGGGGATCAAACCCAGGACCTTGCATGTGCTAGGTGAGGGTGCTACTACTGAGCCACAACTCATCCTTAGAATTTATTTTTAATTGAAATAATTGAAATAATAAAAAAATTGTGTTTATTTTTAGGTATAATATGATGTTTTGGTCTATGTATACATTACAGAAAAATTCAGTCAAACTAATTAAGTATTCATCGTGTCACCAACCCCCTTTTTGTGGTGAGAATGTTAGAAATCTATTCTTTTATCAATTTTGAGACACACAATACATTATTTTCAACTATAGTGCCATCTAGTGCAATACAGAACCAGAAGTTATTCCTCCAGTCTGACTTCACACCCTTTGATCAATACTCTCCTAGCCCCAGTCTCAGGGAACCACCTTTCTACTCCATTTCTATAAGATAGACTTTGTATAATTGAGATCATACAGTGTTTATCTTTCTGTGCCTGGCTTATTTCACTTAACATAATATCATCCAGTTCCAACCATGCAGTTGCAAATTACAGAATTTCTTTTGGTATATAGTGCAGTATTCTATTGTGTGTATGTGTGTGTGGGTGTGTGTGTAAACATTTTCTTTATCTATTTATCTGTTGATGGGCATTTAGGTTGCTTCCGTTTCTTGGCTATTATGAATGATGCTGCAACGAAGATGGGGACACAGATATCTCTTCAACATTTCAACATGCTGGTTCAATTCCTTTGAATATACACCCAGAAGTGGGATCATTGAATCATATGGTAATACTGTGTTTAGTTTTTTAAGCAGTCTTCATACTGATTTCCAAAGTAACTGCCGTAATTTCCTATGGCAGATGTTTTAAGCTCTGGGGGTAGGAGTGAGCATTTGTGTATTGTGTGTTTTTCAGATACCACCTTCCTTCTCTACAAATTTTGACTGCGGTTCCCTTGGGTTTCCAGCAATCTGACTTGTACATAGACTCTGCTTATGTCCCAGTGGCTCTCCAGGGGACTGTCTGAGGCAAAGTCCCTCCAAGATGGTACCGGGATGGTGCTCCCTCAGTCATGCAGGCCATCCTCTCCTTTCTGCTTTCAGACCTGCTAGCCTCTGTTGCCCTGTTAGGCTTGTCCACACAGCATTCTGGCACCAATTGAGAATTCAATTGGTTGAATTGTACAGGTTTCAGGGTACAATGGCAAGCTCTGATTGATCTCCTTGGAGCTCTTTCCACCAAGCTTGAGTTGAATGGAAGCACTAAACACTAGTTGTCCTTCAACATTTGTTCCAGTTTTTCTTTTTTTCAAATAGTGATAGAGTGATTTTTTAGCCACAAACATAGCTTTCAAGAATAAAGATGATTGGGGCATGTGATTAAATGGTCATCAATAAGCTGAAAATAGATACCTCCTGAGGACTCAGACATAGATTAACCAGTGAAACTTCCACATGGGAAGTTCCATAACTAAAACCCCACTATATATTATGGGTTGTTTGACTTTTACAAGTGAATTTAATCCTATCCAATTTAGAATTTTTTTTTCCAGAAGGGCTGGGGGTGTAGAGCACTTGCCTAGTATGTGGGAGGCCCTGCGTTTGATCCTCTCTCTCTCTCTCTCTCTCTCTCTCTCTCTCTCTCTCTCACACACACACACACACACACACACACACACACATTAGCTTCAGAATTTTGTCCTGAAATGGAATGCTTGTCATAAGTTTAGGCAGATGGTAGGCTACCAGTACATAGACATTATAGATGAGAAGGATGGTGACCCCTTTAATGTGGTAGTAAAGCATTTTTGAATTGTACCTTGGAAGACAGAACACATGTTTGTGGAAATGGTAAAGAGAGGTCAGAATGTTAGTTGTGTTGGTTGCTTCTTACTGCTTTTGGCAAAGTCCTACAAGGAAGAATTGATTTCAGGCAAGAACTAGCCAGTTTGCTGAGAGAGGCACTCTGTACCGCAGCTTGAATTCTAAATTGACTGAGTCTAGTAATTTGGAATATTGTAAGTGTTTAGTAAGCTGACTATGTCTGCACCCTAAATTTAAGAAGTCCTAATAGATGACTGCAAAATGGCAGCCTCATTAAGATGTAACATGATGGCCCTGAACTTCTTCAAGCATTTTTATTTAAGAGTTCTCTGCCATACAGTTAAGTCAGCTTAGCTAGGTGCAAAGATCAGAACCCATCCAAGAGTTTCATTTGACACTTGTTATGATTTGGGTGTGAGGTGTCCCCCAAAAACTTATGTGTGAGACAATGCAAGAAGGTTCAGAGAGAAAATGATTGGGCTGTGAAAGCCTCAACCCAATCAGTGAATTATCCCCTGATGGGATTAATGGAGTGGTAACTGGAGACAGGTGGGATGTGGCTGGAGGAGATGGGTCATTGAGAGCGTGGCTTTGGGGTATACATTTGTATTTGGCAAGTGGAGACCTCTTTGCTTTCTGATCATCATATGAGCTGCTTCTCTCTGCCACACTCTTCTTCCATGATGTTCTGTCTCACCTTCAGCTCTGAGAAATGGAACCTGCTGACTGTGAACTGAGACCTCTGAAACTGTGAGCTCTTAAATAAACTTTTCCTCCTCTACAATTGTTTTGGTCAGTTTCTTTTAGTCACAGCAGTGAAAAAAGCTGACTAAAACACCACTTTTGAGAAAGAGAGAGAGAGAGAGAGAGAGAGAGAGAGAGAGTGTGTGTGTGTGTGTGTGTGTGTGTGTGTGTGTGGTCAGAACACAGGCCTGTAAGTAAAAGGCTGAGACTTTAGGCCTGAAAACTTCATCTAAATAAGAATCTTTGGCTGTGTTTTGTACACATAGAGACAAACACACTGGGAAGTGACTAAAAAAATTTTATTTTTGGTGGGTACTGGGGATTGAACCCAGGGCCTATGTGCATTCAAGGCAGGTACTCTACCAATTGAGCTATATCCCCATCCCCCAGCAACTAAAATTTTGAGGACATTGTATTGGGAAACAAAAAGCCTGTGAGCATTAGCCTCTACAGTAGTTTCCAGGCTCCTGAGCTTGTGTTATCAGGAAGAGGTTGTGAAAGGGGTGGTGTGTGCTCTCTATAGCTCGGTTCAGCTGTGGCTGAGAGGATGATGGATAAAGGGGAAACTTCCAGAGGGGGACAATGGCCAGGGACAATGGCCAGGGGAATTATTCTCAGAAAGGAGAATGAGAGGGTGCCTGAGGGTCTCAGCAAGGAGCTCACTTCATATCAGGGAAGAGAATCTTCTAATTCCTGCCCAGTGGGAGTTGACAATAGTGACAGACTAGTGACTTCTGGGCGTTTCCCATTCTCCCCATTTCCAAATGGGAGACTTAAGTTGCAGTTTTCTTGTTTCTTCTCTACCATTTCTGTTTAGGTGATGGGAAGATTACTAATTATGAGTATATATATATATCACCTGACCATCAAGAGCCACATCTGGGCCTGGTGGATAGGTCCACCATAGCAGCTCTGAACCATTAATTTAGATATTTACATGAGAGAGAAACACAGCTCTCCCATTTAGAAGTTATCTGTTTTGGGGTTTGCTGTCACTTGCCGTTGACTCTGATGTGTAGTCCTTTCTTTGGAGTTTTTATAGTTCTTGGCAAAACTTGATCTCCATCTCCTTGACTTTTCTTTTCCTCTGTTTTCTGGAATTGTTATATACACTGGCACGAGGATGTCTTGTCCATCTGCCTCCTTTATCGAGGGAAAATAACACTGCTCAAAGTACCCTTCATCTATTTGTGAAAGTTTTTCAGGCATGGAAGATACAGCTGTCTGCTTTCCTCTCTGTTCATTCCCCCTTCCAACTCTAGCACCAGTACATATCTCTAATCCTGGTGTTTTTCTGCTGGTAGACCACAGTTTTGTTTGAGTATCGGGTAGCAACATTCTTCAGGGGAGATCAGATCTGCTATGTTTATGAGAGGTTTAAGTGCATCCCCTAAAGTTTCTTGGATTAGAAGCTTATTCCTTAGGTAATGCATGCATTAGAAGGTAGTGTGGAATCTGGAAGGTGGGGCTTGGTGGGAGCTCCTAAGGTTAGTTAGGGGGATGGCCTCAGACGGGGTTATGGAATATTGGTCAATTTCTGGCTTCCTGTTTTGTGATATAATGTCACAATGCCATTAGACTCACACCAGAGGCCAAACTACTGGGGTTGTCCCCAAACTGTGAGCTAAATAAACCTCTTTTTAAAAATAAAGTTAGCCTGCCACGGGTATTTCATTGTGGTAATGCAAAATTAATTAGTAACATCCTCATTCCAGGTTTGAACACCACTTGGGATGATTGATAATGGAATCATGTATTATTATTATTATTTTGGTAAAACTCCACCTTCACAGTGATATGGCCCTTTGGGCTCAACAAGACAGTCATACAACCCTAACAGTACATATCTCCAGATCCAGGTCAGTCAGTTTTAAAAATATTAACAATGCAACATCAAAAGCCCTGTCCAGGTAGAGGTTATGCCTATTCTCCTTTATTTTTCAATATTCTTTTATTATAAAAGTAATATTAAAATATTAGCATTTAAGACAATGAATTTTATATAAGTTGACATTACCTTCTCATTCTTGTCTACATACCTATTCAATTTTTTACATATTTCACTCAATATTTTATGATTCAATTTAACATTCTACATTTCCATTCAATATTACACTGAGATATGCTTACATTCCATTAGTCTCTCTGTCTCTTTCTCTCTCTCTCTTTTCTCCCCAAATCTATATTCTCCTATAACCTGTATTCACATAATTCTCTTGGGTAACTAATGGTAAAAACTTAATTTGCATTTTTTCCCATATTTTTTATTGGTGCATTATAGTTATAATAATGGTGGAATTTGTTGTTACATATTTATAAATGCACACAATATAACAATAAAATTTGGCCAATATCGTTAACTCATGTTTTTATATACCTGTATACATCCTTATATAAAATGTACATAAAAATGTACATGTCATTTTGTTTTTCTTTTCTTTTTACAAAAGTGAGATTATATTAAACATTTGTATGAGCTTGATTTTTTTCCCCCTGATTAACAATTCTGCTAATCTTTCCAAATCAGCAGGCATGGAGATAACTCATAATAGCTGCATAATATTCCTTAGTATGGATATATTATAGTTTTTTCAACTTTTTCCTTGTGTATTTAGGTTGTTTGCAGTTTCTCTTATTATGTTTCCTTACCCATAGAGTCTTACATACTGTTATTTTTACCTCTCTATATAAATGCCTGTGAAGGGTATTGGTGGAATAAAGAATATATAGATTAGAGTAAGCTAATTGCTGTAACAAATAGACCCTGGAATATGTAATATTTCAAACATAATAAAATGGTGCAAGTTAGTTTCAGGTTCTTCTCTACTCTTTATGGTCAGTTAGGGGTCTAGGCTGCCAGGAGTCTATTATTTTTTTTAACATTTATCTTTTAGAAGTAGTTGGATACAATATCTTTATTATATTTATATTTTTATGAGGTTCCGAGGATCGAACCCAGGGCTCACATGTGCTAGACGAGCACTCTACCGTTGAGCCACAATCCCAGGAGTTGGTTTATAACAAGTGGCTCTGTTATACCTGAGCTAGGACTCAGTCAGCTACTGCAGAGGATTCTCAAAACTGTAGTTTAGGGCTTCCCAGATGTAGAGGAAACATTTGTGAGTAGTTAATCAGTTTCTGCTACAAAGGGTCAATGAATATTTAATTTAAATATGTATTACCAGGTCACTTTTGCAAATGGTGGTAGCAATTAACATCCCACTAGCAATATATGAAAGTGCCCTATCCTGAAATCATTGCTAGTACTGTAGGTATCATTCTTTAAATCTCCAGATCTGATGAATGAATAATAGCATTGCTTTAATTTGCGTTGTCCTGAATATTGAAGGTTGAGTAACTTTTCCTAAGTTTAATAGTCGTCTGACCAATTCATTTCTTTTCCATTTGTCCTACCTGTCCTTCTAAGTTCCTTTTTGACTTGTACATCTTTCTTGCTTTATTTAGGATGAGTTAATTTTTATTATTCCACTTCTCCCTTCATTCAGATTGTTAAATCTACATTTTCTTTTGCTCCTTTTTTAGCCAGGACCCTAGAATTCAAACACATCCCCTAGACTTATCAAAAGTCTAATGTAAGGTTTCATGATGGGGTCCCCAGGAGATAGATTCTGAGATGTGGAGTAGAAATTCACTGGGGGGATGTTCTTGAATTAACACTGGGGAAAGGAAGGAAAGGAAACAGGTTTTGTGGAGGGGAAAGTGGGTTGTCATGCAGTTTTAACAAAGGCCTAAAGCTCTCTCTGAAGCTAAAAGGTCTCTTCAGAGTTGTTGGATTTGGTGGAGGGAGCCACATTTTTATATCACATAGCGAGTAAGCATTGAGTATAGGCTTGGGTAAGGTGGCCCTCTTCAGCTGATGGCAACCTCCAAAGAGAGGTGACAGTTGAGGGAATAGGTCCTTTAGTCTTAAAGAGGGGTCTGAGTGGTACATATTAGATTATGCTACATATAAAATGGTACTTTTATCCCTTCCCAAGCAGTTCAGGGACCTTCAAATACTTTTAACTTCACTGACTCTTCTCATTTTGTGTTATGATTGTCATTTATATTTATTCTCTATATATTTTAACTCCTGTGACATTATTAATTTTACATTCTAAATTCATTTAGGTCTGCGTACACACTAACCATTTTTTGTGGCTTTTTATCCTTTCTGCATCTCTGAGCTCCACTGGGGATCTTTTACTTCTGCTAGAAGATCTCTTTTCAGGATTGCCTTTAGTATAAATCGGGTGGCAATAAGTTATCTTAACTTTTCTTTGTCTTAACATGTCTTTATTTCACTCTCTGAGGACTATTTTGATTGATATGGGCTTCCATACCAATCCGAAATGCCATTATTTTACTTTTAATTCTTAAGGTATATTTTCACTGAATGTAGAATTCTTGGTTGACAGTTTTTCTGTTTCAGCATTTTAAATGTCTCTCACCTCCTAGTTTCAGATGGGAAGTCGGCAATATTTATAATCATTGCTTAGCTGTGCACTATTTGTATTTTCTCTGATTCTTTTCAAGATTTTCTTTTATCTTTGGTGTTCAGAAGTTTGAGTCTGATGGCATGGGTGTGATTTTCTTTGTATATTTCCTGTTCAAGGATTACTGAGTTTCTGGCATCTGTAAATTTATGTCTTTCACTAAATTTGAGAAAATCTCAGCAACTATTTCTTTATTATTTATACACCATTGTCTTTTTCTTCTGGATTCCAATTACATATATATTAGACTTTTTTGATATCGTTTTGAGGCTCATGTTCTTAGCTAGAGTCTGCCCTGTATACATGTGGTTCAAGTGTTAGTCTGGGATTTCCCTCTCTATGGGTAGGGTTATCATGAAATCTGTTTTTATATGTTTTTTTTTTCAACCAGTGAGTTTGTAGTTTCTGTGATAGTTCTATTGGATCCACCTTGTGAAGAACTGACTTTGGCCTATACTTAGGCAAAATGCCTTAAAAATATGGTGAGCTCACCCTGGGAACCCCAGACTCCCACACTCTGGCCTGTAACTGACATGATAGTGATCTTGTGAACTGCATCAGCAGCCTTTTGGGAAACATGAAAATGTGTTGACCAGCAGGTCAATATCTTTTTAGCTTCCCAACCCCTTCTCTCACTTATAGGTTATTATTAAAAGTTAAATATCCTTTAACAGGTTTTTTTTGGAAAATTTAGACCTTGGGAAAGTCATTGAACAAAAAATTTAGTTCCTTTAACAAATAAATTGCAAGGGAAAATATTAAGGAAGATCTATCAATGGAAGAAAGACTTAATTAAGAGAAAAATCAATCAACTGAAATGTGTGGACATTATTTTAGATCCTTACTAAAACAAATATGCTGTTAAGAAAATATGACATAAGACAATTAGAAATTTAAACACTGGTTGGGTATTTGATATTAAAAATTGTTTTTAAAATTTTAGGTGTGACAGTGGTGTTTATGGCTGTATTTAAAAAAATGAGTCCTGTTAGAGATACATGCTAAAATATTTTTAGATGAAAGGCAGTAAATGTTTGGAATTGGTTTTGAAATAATTGGATAGGTGTAAGTAAGTGGGGGCCTAGATGAAACAAAATTACCGATGACTTGATAGTAATAGATAAAGAGAAAAGGAGATTTGTTATATATTTTGCACACATTTGAAGTTTTCTATTTTGAAAAAGAAAAAAGATCTTTGCACCTCTGAATGACTTGGTAAGAAGAATCTCCAACAACCCAAAGTTAATGTAATTCAAATCCCTGCCCATTCTACTCTGTGTCGTATTCCCCCAATGCAGTCTCTAGCACAAGGAAGTTTCCAGCTCTGAAGAACATAGCACATATTGTGGGATGGATTTTCAATTTCACATAAAATGCGTTTTGGCTTGGAGCCTGCCCTCTTTTAGGATTAGTGCTTGCAAAAGACATTCAGGGTATGTGTGTGTACGTGCACACATGCTACTGTGTATGGCGAATACTGTAGGGCCTTTGAATGGGGTTCTACCACATGCCACAAGACCAGCTCCCTTGTTAGAGACCAGTCTGGATCCTGACAGAGAGTGAATGGATAAGATGGAAATTCATAGGATTTTTCTTTATATAGACAATATTAGTTGAATTCACACTAGTTGTCAGTTTGGATGCTCAGTATTTTTACATGCTCAGTGTTCGACGTGTAACATTTCAGGGAATTCTCATAATCATGAAAGGTACGATCATGATGCCATATTCTTGAGATGAGAAGATGGAAGTTTGGAAGATCTGCATAACCTCTTCAACGTCATGAAATTAGTAATTAAAGTACAGAACCAGATGGAGCTTGAAACCTAGGCTACTTGGCTCTGAAGTCTGAATTCCATCGTGAGTTCCATTTCTGTGGTACTTCAGTTTAACACAGATTAAATTAACTTTAGGTCCTTGGAAGTATGCATATTTAGGCAAAGGCAAAGGCAAAAAAAAAAAAAAAGAATCCAGACAAAAGAAAACGAAATGCCAAAGCTCCTAGGATATCTATATATTTGCTAGGATTTATAGATATATGGGGGCTGGGCCAGATAAAAGGGTTGTCATTCTGGGAGTGACCATCCATGAGGCCTTACGGAGTCTTCCTCTGAGCATGTCGCAATTGCATGTGGTGCATTTTCATCTCTTTCTAGGCTGCTGAAGACAGGGAAGAGATGGGCTTTCTTGAGCATCAGGATTGGGCAACCCTGGTGACGGCCTGAACCTCGTTTCTCATGTTGCATTGTTATTGGCAGAACACCAGGAGATGCAGGAGATGCTCAACTTCCTAACAGACTGTCAAGGTAAGGCTGCCTCCCTGGTGTGAGAAAGTGACAAGGGTAAGTACAGAGGGAAAGAAACTAGTCTCCAGGAAAGGCTCTGGTATCTCATAGGTTAGCTTCATTTTCTAGCTGCTTTGGGCAGCGCAAGTCCTGGGAAAGACAATATGTCTACCTTAGTGACGGTGGAGAAGCTCATAGAAAAATAAAGACCCATGATGGAGAATAATTTGAATACATGCCATTCTAGAAAATTCTGTAGGGCTTATATTGTAGGGCTCCAAGTGTGATCATTATTTCAGGGAATCTGGTCGCCAGGAGAACTCCCTGTGACTGTGTGGCTACTGCTCCAGGATGTGACTTTCCATCCATGAACATGCAGGCTTTGACACTGATAGGACTACTGACATTGGGAGTATCCAAGCTTGGAGGCACTGGGAAGGTGTGCCACACTAGAGTGGCTGCAGAGTAGACTTTGGGAGTCTTTTTTTTTGGCATCCATTCCAAAGACCCATATGTGAATTCCCTGTCACAAAGTGTGTCAATTCTCTGTGACCGTCTCAAGGTTACCAGGCAGAAGTCAAAACTCCAGGGGTAAAGAGAAGTATAGCTAGGTGGGCTGGCTCATGTTATTTTGAAGTAGGAGCAGCAGATGGTGTGTGGTGTGTTTATGAGGCCAGCTTCTAAAGTTGCTTCTGAGAAATTCTCAGATCCATGTCTAGAGTGACACCCATCAGGTGATGGAATTCCATGACTCCAGAAACTTATCTCTAGAAGTCTCTAGAAGGTTCTGTAACCTGTCAAGTTTACTTGTTGGCAAAGGTGGTCTCTAGAGGATCAGAATTGTTGCTCTCTCTTCCAGCCTTTCTTATTCTGTAGGGTACCTACTCACAGGAACCCTGGGAATTTCCCAATGGAACCCACCAAGATAGGACTATCAACAAAGTAGTTCTCTTTGTAATCGAATTGCCTCTAGATGTTTCTTGGTTCTCCAGCTCTCCTGTTAATCTGATTGTTATAGGAGAATCCAGAGAGCAAATCTCTCCCTTCTTTTCATCTTTGAGTTTCAGTTTAATTGCTTCTACCCCATGACTGGTACCACAGAAAAGTTTTTTAAAGAGAGCAGGGTTGTTCAGGGAAGTTGCTCATTTCTCTGTGCTGTGGACCATCTCATGACTCTGTTTTGGTCTCTTAGATTCATAAACAAATGGCTTTTTAAGGTGGTGCTCTCATGGGGGCAGGTAGAGAAGTGGGAAATCAGGGTAGAGAATAAAAAGAAGCTATTTAAATTGCTATGTCTGCCCTTAAAAATGATCCCCAAACTGAGTTGCTTAAAAATGTGATACCATTTAAAATGCCTACAAGTCTGCAATTTGGGCAGGACTGAGTGTAGTCAGCTCATCTCAGGTTCTAGGTATCAGCTGGAGTGGCACAAAGACTGGGGGAACAGGGCCATGAAAAGGCTCTGACACTCCTATGTCTTGTGGTGGAGGCTGGTTGTCTGTCCTATTATACCTCCAGTGCAGCTGTTGGCTGGAACATCTAAATGTTGCCTTTCCATGGAACATAGTCTATACTGTTTTTAGTATGATACTGTATATAGAGATCCAACAAAGACAGTTTATTATAGATTATCTTTTATAAAAATAGCATGGATTATTTATGGCTGTGTATATAAGAAGTAAAACTATGAACATAGACTTAGATACACGGTAAGTTCAAAAGGATTGTAGAGGTTTGAGCTTCATATGACATTTTATTTGTACAGGGAAAGATATGAATCAATATGATAAACTATTAACATTAATTATATATGGATAAAGAATCATATTGCTATTATTTGGACCTTTCTAACTATGATTTTTAATATTTATTTAGTATCAGGGATTGAACTCAGGGGCACTCAACCACTGAGCCACCATCCCCACCCTATTTTGTATTTTATTTAGAGACTGAGTTGCTTAGTGCCTTGCTTTAGCTGAGGCTGACTTTGAACTCATGATCTTCCTGCCTCAGCCTCCCAAGCTGCTGGATTACGGGCATGTGCCACGGTGCCTGGCAGTCTTTTTCTTTTTATAAAGAAAAAACTTTACTAAAGGAAATGAAATCAGTGTGTTGAAAAGACATCTGCACTTTCACTGTTTTACAATAGCCAAGAAATAGAAGCAACCTAAGTGTCCATCAACTGATGAGTGGATAGAGAAAATGTGTTACACCTGCACAATGAGGTACTGTTCCATCAGGGAAGGGATGAAATCCTGTCACCCATGACAACAGGGATGGAAATGGCGATCATTATGTTGAGTGAAATAAGTCACTTCTACAAAGACGAGTACCACATGATCCCACTCTCTCACTTTTTTAGAATCTAAAAAAGTTGATCTGAAAAAGAAAGTGAGAGTGTAGTGGTGGTTCCCAGAGGCTGAGAAGAACAGCAGGATGGGAAGGGATAGGGAAAGGTTGACCTATGGGTACTAAGTTACAGTCAGGTAGGAGTAAGAAGCACTGGTGTGTTACTGCACAATAGGGTGACTATAGGTAACAATAATGAAAGCTAGAAGAGACGGTTTTGAACTTCTTTTTTTACCATAAAGAAATGATAAAATGTTTAAGGAGATAGATAGGCTTACCCTGATTTAAACATTACACAATTTACACGTGCATTTAAACATCATACCATACCCCATCAATATGTACACTTTTTAAAATTTTTGTTTTTTTCTATATGAATTCTAAAATAAATTTAAATAAAATTTAAAACAGGAAAATTTTAGAAAATAAGAACAACTTTTTAAATTATGGATGATTATAGTTGTATTACCTGAAAAAGGCAATGGGGGTGAGGAATAAAAAGCATAGAATAAAAAAATAAAAAGCATAGAATAAAAAAAAATAATGAGGGGTTGTAAGAAGTTAGCAAGAAGTTAGTTAAAACCATAATGGTATTCTGCAGTGCAGAGTGCAGATTGTGGAAAATAATACTTTTCTCAGAATATAGAGGGGAAAAGGACAAAGATTAAAACAATGAAGGAAAAGGTAGAGAAGGAGACTGGAGGAAAGAGAAGACAAGAAGGACAATTGTGTATTGTTGAGAAAGAGCCCAACCTGCAAATTGCATAGAAGTTATAATCAAAGACATATAGAAAGAAAAGTTTCCCGAGGCAAAGGAAGACTTCAGGGGAGGCGGGAAAGACTCATAGAGGTCCTGACAAGGTCTGTGACAAGAAGTCTGCTCCTGGTTTGTAAGGTGAAAGAAAGACCCTTAAGCATTCAGGTTCTAAATTAGCTGACAAAGGAACAAAAGTTGGGTCTCAGGAGTTCTCCTGGGGAACTATGTGCTGGAAAGTCAATGGCCACCTGCAGAGCAGGGTTAGAGAAGGGATGTTGCAATCCAAGAATTGTCTTTTTAAATTTTTTTTAAATTAAAAAAAATTAAAACTGATTAATTGTGAAAATTAATGGGTTTAAATGTGACGTTTCCATACATGCATATATCCTGCTCTGACGCTGGTTACCCTCCTTGCTGACTTCCTCTCTCTCCCCATCCCCTGTTCCCTTCCTCTTCTACTTTCAGGTCTTTTATTTCGAAACTTAAAAAAAAAAAAAAAGAAAAAAAAAAAAGAGAGAGAGAAGATATGCAATAATTGTCCTTCTGGGTCTGGCTTATTTTACTTAACAAGATGACCTCCAGTTCTATCCATTTTCCTACAAATGACAGGATCTCATCAAGAATTGTCTTTTTTTTTTTTTTTTTTTTTTTAAGAATTGTCTTAATCTGCAAAGACAGTGCTAAGTCGGCTACGTGCCAAGTTGTACAGAACTTGAAAAGTTACTCTTGAGTTTCGCTTCAGTCAGAATGGTGATGATTAAGAACACAAGCAACAATAAACGCTGGTGAGAAAAGAACACTTGTTATGTTGCTGGTGGGACTGCACATGAGTACAACCACTCTGGAAAGCAGTTTGGAAACACCTCAAAAAACTAGGATGGAACCACCATATGATCCGGCTATCTCACTCCTGGGTATTTTTCTGAAAGATCTAAAATTGCCTACTACAGAGACACAGCCACACACAGACACAGTAGTTTATAGCAGCACAATTCACAATAGCTTTTTAATGAAATTTATGAAAGCAAACCTTATAGATGCCCATCAATAGAGGGATAGATTAAGAAGTTGTGGTATATAAAAACAATGGAATTTTATTCAGCCACTAAAAGGAATAAAATGATGACAGTTGCTAGTAAATGGGTAGAAAAGAAGAATATCATGCTAAGTGAAATTAGCCAAAATCAGAAACTCCAAGGTTGAATGTTTTTTCTCATATGTGAAAGCTAGAGTAAAATAAAGGAAAGGGGGAGGGAAGGATAAGATTACATAAAGCACCAGTCAAATTCAAATTAATAGATGAGTGAAAGGAAATCTAGTAGAGCAGAGGAAGGAGAAGGGGAGAGGGGGGATAGGAAGGAAAAGTGGGGGGAATCATAAACTGAAATAGATTTCCATGCAAATATGAGTTTGTTGGGATGAACCCAACTACTATGTATAACCATAAAGCTCTAATTAAAAAAATTTCTCAGTTGAACTACAGCTCATGAAGAAATAAAGGATTTGGAAATAAGGAAGCTGTGATAGGAAATGTCTTTTTTTTCTTTGTTTAGATGCCACTGTCAGGAACTAATTGTATCAGGTTTTTTCAAGTGGGTTTATAATCCAGGGGAAAAGCTGGGATCTATAATGTTTTCCTTGGTGTTATTATCAGTTTTTGCTAATTCAACATCAGAATATGCATTTGTTTTTTGTAATACAGTTGCCCCCTGTTATTCACAGGTTCTGTATATGTGGACTCAACTAATTGCAGATAACAAATATTAATAAAAGAAAATTAATCCGTACTGAACATGTATAGACCCTTTTATTGTCATTATTCCCTGAATAATACAGTACAACTATTTACATAGCATTTATGTTGTTTGAGGTATTGAAGGAATCTAGAGATGATTTAAGGTGTAAAGGATATGAGTAGGTTATATGCAAATAGTACACCCTTGTGGATAAGGGACTGAGCATCTGTGGATTCTGGTGTCTGAGAGGGTCTTGGAACCAATCCCCCATGGGCACTGACAACTCTTTACCTCATGGTTCAGATGGAATCGTCTGATACTTGAAACATAACAGAATCCACTTCTTTTCTAATCCCAAAGCAGGATTGCAATATGTAAATGGCAGGGACATTGTGTTCACAAATCACTATACTCAGTATTTTCTTCTCCCACTGAAATAGATTTTTATTCACCAGTATAAAAGCTTTGCATTGACAAGGAATTTGAGTAATAATTTTATGCTTCTTAGAACTCATTTTGAATGACCTGAGTGTATAGGGTTTTTTCCTTTTGTAATTATGAAAAATGAATAAACTCCCAGTGGCAGATATAATCTGTGATTAAGACCTTCTTTATCACATCTTCCAACTAGGACTTGTGAATGACTCTTCTTGGGTTAATTGTACTTAAAATCAGAATATGTAATATAATCTTAACTGTGTTAAATTATGCATAGAAAAAGAACTTTAAAGAAACAAAATAGTAAATGAAGATATCTCTGGGTGGTGAGATTCTGGGTGATTTTAATTTTCTTCATGTACTTGTATACTTAACAATTTATTATTGTCAGTTTTTTTTTTTTAAATTTTTGTGCCAGAAAAAGGTGTTACATATAATTTTATATATCCTATATGATATAAATATTGTACATGAGGACAAGATTGAAAAGACTACCCCATAGTGTTGAATTGTAGTCTGTGCTTTTCAGATGCTACAACTACAGTGAATTCTCTTTTTTTTAAAAAATATTTTTTAGTTGTTGATGGACCTTTATTTTCTATATTTGTATGTGGTTCTGAGAATCAAACCCAGTGCCTCACACATGCTAGGCAAGTGATCTACCACTGAACCACAACCCTAGCCCTGTGAATTCTCTTTTTGAAAAAAAAAGTTTTACATGTGACATGGCTATATATTTCTTTACTACCAAAAAATTTTATAAGCATTCTAAAAGATGAGGAAAAATATACTGTTTAAAATTAACTCTTTGATAGTAGAGTTTGTTAGAATTGCAGGTCTTTCCTTTTACCAATAAGTTGCTTTTAAAATCGAGGGGAGTCTGAGTAGCAAAGTTCGTTCCAAGACTCTTACCAATAAAATAATTTTAATAAAATAATTATTTGCATTTCAAAATAGCTACCAGAGAGGATTTTGAATGTTCCCAATACAAAGAAATCACAAATGTCTAAAATAGTGGACATGCCAATTACCCTGATCTGTTCATTACACATTGTATACCTATATTGAAATGTCACATCGTACTTTGTAAGTTGGTACAGTTACTGTGTGTCAATTAAAAATAAAAGATATCAAAATACTTGCTTTACATCAAAATAACTACTTGAAATAGCTACAATGAAGTCAGTTCTTTTAAATACAATTATTACAATGAAATAGAAGACCTGAATTTTGGACCTGAAATTCTGAATCACAGAGTTTTATAGAGAAGAGAGGACTTTTGAGTAAACTTCAAGCTTAACATCTTTGTTGCATGGATGAGGAAACTGATGAAAGGCTGAGTTTCGTCCTCATTTGCACTAGAACTCAGGGTTGTGGGTTCCATGTATAGGGATTTCTCTTATCATAACCATGCTCCTAATGAGGACTGACTCTGAGAAGTGATATGAAAGAGGGTGACATATGTGGATTAGTTATCAACTTATCTTCACGCACAAAGTAAAATATGCACCAATTTTGTTTTTACAACTATGTGAAGAACCTTTTGATTCCTGCATCATAGCCCATGGCTAAAGCTGCTTGGTGACCATTTGAAAGGAAACATACAATCTCTAGTGCTTTCCTTTTTGCTTAGAATTTCACTGTACAATTCCACTGAAGCAAAATCTACCAAGAGTTTACTGAAAATTGAATAGCTTCTAGGATTAAACCAGCAACAATGTATTAATTTCTTTTGATCTAGGTTTTAATTTAAAGTCAGTGCAAAATTTATTTCAAAAGCTATTTCAGGTATTATTGAACCTATAGACTTAGGAAATAATTAAAAAAAATTCTATCAAATGGCCAATCTCTTGATTCTAGAGCCCAGAAAATAAGAGAGGTACTAATTGTGATTTCATTTGCAGGGGGCAGGCATTCAAGGGTATTCTGGACAAGCCGTCTTTTCCAGGCCATGTTCTAGTCTCACAAAAGCACTGTAGCAATGTTTTTTGAGACATATTTCAGATTGGACTCTGGGATTGTTTTTCTGAATAATTGGCAGCCTACTGGCACATTATTTGGGATCCAGTCTCTCCTTTGATGTGCAAGTGATCAAATTAACCATTTCCACTAGATGGCATTAGAAACTTCTAAAGCCACAAACTAATTACTAGTCACCTTTGGTTGTAAATTACACCTGCATGTTTTAAGAAGTAATTGGCAATCGACTATCTTGTGCATTTTAACTCTGATGATGGAGGTACATGGTTAAGACATTAGTATCAGCTCTTTCCTTTGACAACAAATAGCTTCTAGGATTATCAGAATGTCATTCCACATCTCATATTCCAAGCAAGAGCCTTGAAAGCAACCTATACCCTCACCCCCACCACAAATCAAAACCAAGGGAGGCTGGCTCCTCTCATCCCAGCCAGGCAGTCAGTTTAGAGCAAACATGTGCTGTACACAGGGTAAATGAAAACTTCTGTTTTCCCAGCAGGTAGAGGTTTTCTTTTTTCTTTTTGAATGAGTACAGTGCTTCCAATTCAAGGAGGCAGAACAACAACAACAAAAATCTGAAGATCGATCGGCTTCCTTTCTGTAGTTGTTACAGGGAGGCTGCGAGGGTCTTTAAATTATAAATGAAAATTTCCAGTGTCTCGAATGCATACACTTCCCCGGTGTTTCTGAGAACTCTTTGCCTTTTCAGAGACTCGGTTGGGCTAAACCAAGACTCAGTAGGTGTGGCGAAGTGCACGTCTCTTTTTCTCTTTGCTCACAGTGGCGTTTCCACCGCGATTGCCTGCTTCCTAGCCGGCTTTCATCATTTCTTCCTGTTGATTGGTGTCACCTCGCATGCTTAGAATGTCTGCCTGTCTGTTCGGAGTGTGAACACATTCCTCAGAATGCTGATCTGCTCGTTTCACACCAGTGTCAAAATGACTTATTAAATTCGGCACCTCCTGATACTCCGTGGCTGATGTGTTGCTGTCCAAACAGTAAATGACAATAAGCATATGCAGCTGGTGGGCCTAGCAAACTCATTTAATTTGATAAAAATGTCACCGCAACATGCTTTAAATCGCTGTCCTTTTCATCATTGCTAATTGCTAGCTATAGACCTTTTTCCTATGCTTAATACAAGTGTTAGAATACTGCTCCTTCCAGCCTGATTAAGAATTAAAAAAAAAAAAAATGTAGAATTCCTTTCCAGTGGCAGCATTATTTCATCAAGAGATGGATTTTGCTCTTAATTAGCCAACATGCCACTAGGGAAGCTTCAGAGTCATGGGTGTGAAACAGCCTCAAGCAGAAGATCAATCTAAAGGAAAAAAATAGTGGCTGGGGAATAATTGGCAGCTCCGGTGAACGTGGGCTGGTTATAACAGTGACAATATGTTCCTGTGGAATATCACAAACCTCTCTCCCCTATTTCCAACTTGGCACATTTCAAGCTCAACAAAAGATGAACGATATATCCCATGGTTATTTGTCTATTGTTTTAAATTTTTTTTTTTTTTTTTTTTGCTGCTTCATTGAGATTTTCTCATGTATTGGCCTGACAATCTGGACACTTCCTCTGAAAGGATTAGGGGATTAAGAAGGTATACAAATTCAAAAAAAATAATAATAATCCTTCAGTAGCTGGATGCTTAAAAACAGATCTGGAAGGGAAACAGGCAAACCTGCACTAATTTGCTAAACCTGAATGCTGATTTAAACTCCCCCACCCCCGCCTGAATTGAACTCAAACTTTTTAAAGAGGTGCATACCAGTTTGAGTAGGGACTGTCTCTGTCCATATATTTAATTATACGGGCAACATGAAAAAAAATAGCAACATAAAATTTTTTTCCACAAGTGAAATGATATTTAATTTTGTTAAAACCTGCCTTTTGCTTTGCCCTTGTAAGATAAACTGTGTGTGTGTATTCCAACGCCTGAAGGGGGTGAGCTGACAGCCACACAGGCCACGGGCCCCTCTGCCCACCAGATAGTGCCTCCTCCCATAGGAGGTTTTTATCTGGGCCTTGTCTTGTGCAAAATGGGACGAACAAAGAAGGGAAGCTTTTGGAGCTTGCTGGTCTTCTCCCCTTTGCTAAAAATGGAGCATTGACCCTGGATTTTTGTCTGTCTGATTTACGGAGTTGAACGTGTTCTTTGAAGTTGATCCTGGAAGAAAACCATCACAATCATTTTGCTGCAGACTCCAAGTGATTTCCCTAGTCATCTACCATCTTCTGGCCTTGATTGACCAATCTAAATAAAGTAGTCAGTTGAAGACCTACTTTTAAATAAACTTTTGCTTTGATTCCTCTTCTATACGTAATGTTGAGAAGTATAATTCATTCACTAGACAATCTTAGGCTGTCAGAAGTCATTTCATTTTTTTTTCTTTTCTTTCTTTTTTTTTTGGTGTGTTTGTGTTAGTGATACCCTGGATGTGTAGAAGAAGAAATGTTTTTGTGATAGTTCCAGGAAGGTCCATGGAGGATCTTTCTGCTTAAATGAAGCAATGTCAATCAAAGTGATTGACAGCTCTGACCTCTTCCAGGTTTACATTGGTTTACCTGGACAGTAAAACATTGGTTTACCTGGACAGTTTCAAGTGAGAAAGACCCAAAGCTTTGTGCCCTGATCAATATGGGGAGTTGCCATCAACAGTATAAGCAACATAGCACCTGGTTTTGGGTGTTGATGAGGGCACATGTCCTATACCTGAAGTGCATGGTGGACAGCAAGGCCGAGGGCCTCTCTGGCTGACAGGCTAGGGCTGAAGGGACACATCTGGTTTCTCAACCTGTGTAGGATTCCCCCAGTTCCAGCTGCAACTCCACTTTACCTATTAGTACTTCACAGGGTCCATTTTTCAAATAGGGGTTGAGCCCATCTCAGTAAGAGAACTCAGACTGACATTATCCTGAATGAGAACCTTGGGTTCTCTGAGTTTTGGCTTCATGGTAACATCAGCTCTCATTTATTAGCTGGTGGAGACTTTTCTAGAATTACAATATTTATTTCCTGAAACAAGCTACATGGTAGTTTTTATTGGTCACATAAAATGAAATTTTATATACAAGCCATATATAAACATATACTCTTTTGAAATATTAAAGTAATAAAGTCCTTATTCACTTGCCCTGACCTAGTGGAGGCCTGCTCTCAGAGGAGGCCACCCTCATGCCTTCTTGGTCCACAGGCGTCAATCTATTCCTTTCTGCACTCTCTTGCATGTTTGTGGGCCTATCAAAATCACCCAGTATAGTTTTGGTGGGTTCTTTTTTTTCAAACATGAATGGAATCACCCTGTTTTGCTTCAGTTCCTGTCTTGCTCTTTTAGCTGAATGACGTGTCTGAGAGCTGGCTGTGTTCTTTGCAGGCCTGGGTTATTTCTTTGAAGAACTGCCTGAACTTCCATAGTATAAAAGGAGCAGAGTTTATTTAGCAATTTCTCTTCATTTCATAAGGGAGCAAACTGAGGCCCAAGGAGGTTAAGTGACTTATCCAAGGCCTTCCAAATGTGAAGTGCTGCAGTACGGGTGGGCACCCAGGCTGAGTTGATTGCCCAACATGCATAGATTCTTCTGCATGTTCCCCTGGTGAGACCACCTTTTGTCCCCTCTGTCTGCTCTCCTCTCTCACCTGTGTCATCCTTAAAGCTACATCGGACTGTAGGTCTACCTTTCTGACATAAGAGTTCTAATTCCTGGGGCCAGACCCATAAGGACCCTGAAAGTATTCCAGGATGAACATTTTGAAAAACATTTGACATAAGCACAGGGCAACTTTCAGCATTTTTTTTTTTTTTTTTTTGGTACTGGGGATTGAACCACCCAGGGCCACTGAGCCACTGAGCCACTGAGCCACATCCCCAGTCCTTTTTATATTTTTATTTAGAGACAGGGTCTCTTTAAGTTGCTTAGTGCCTCACTAAGTGGCTGAAGCTGGCTTTGAACTCGTGATCTTCCTGCCTCAGGCTCCTAAGTCGCTGGAATTATAGGCAAATGCCCACCCAGCCCGCCCAGCATCTTTTATCAGTATTTTCATGTTTTGATTCTACTTTGCCAACCAAGTAGTTTTGTAAACACTGGGCCATCCCATTCCTGCAAATCCTTTAAAGGGTTTTCCCTGGAAGATTCTGCTTCTCATATTCAATAGGAAGGTGTAGGAGAGACGGTGGGAAGGAATTGCTTCAGGAAATATTGTTCTCACAAATAAGAAAATGGAATCACAGTGGTTCCTAAACAAATGTTTATGGGGAGACTGGGTCAACAGGACTCTGTGGTTTTGAATGGTTGCAACATTGGGATAGGAGGGTAGGCTCAGGGACTGGACTGCTTTATAAACAGGTACTTTATCCTCCCCGAGGACTTCCATGGTATTTGGGACAGCATAGCTAGTTCTAAAGAGGATTTATTCTTGAAAATGGTCGATTGAATGCAGTTTGAGAAGCCATCAGAGAGTGCTAATGGATGAACCATCTCAGAAAAAGAAATTGTTGTTAAAAAATTAAAAGTCCTGAGCGGGGAGCAGTGGCACATGCCTGTAATCCCAGCAGCTTGGGAGGCAGAGGCAAGAGGATCTCGAGTTCAAAGCCAGCCTCAGCAACTTAGCAAGGTTCTAAGCAACTCAGGAGACCCTGTCCCTAAATAAAATATAAAAAAGGGCTGGGGATGTGGCTCAGTGGTTGAGTGGCCCTGGGTTCAATTCCCAGTACCCTCACTCCCCCCATCCTCAAAGTCCTGTTTATAAATTCTGCTTACCATGGAATGAACTAATTTTTACATCTCAGTCCTAAGATTTAGAACTTCACATAGATGTATTTGAACATAAAATTTTAAAGGCATTTTTGCCCCCGCTACATGCTACAGACCCCCCTCCACCGACCACCTGGTTAGTTTTCTGAACGTTTCTGCGGGAAAGGTTTACAATGGCTGATTCCTGGTTTGATGTCATATCGATAAATTATGGTGCTTTAAACAGATGTGATCTCACGGTGTGGAATTCTTCAGGGTAAAGCTTGTGAAGAGGTTTTTTCTCCCCCTCTCTTGGTTTCATCGTAGTTTTGTTGTTTGGAGGTTTTATGTTGTTCATTTAGTTTCCTGGCTATTGGGGTTTTATAGTCATATTTCCTTTGTTTAATATAATTTCTTTTTTTTTCTTTTAGCTATTTTTGTTAGGGTGCCCAGAGGCTTCAGTTATGAGTGGCTGTAAAGTAAAATATATTATGATTATTACAATGATAAAGTATAAGCTTTTAAGAGTCTGCTTATATTGACCCATATATTCTCTTTTTCCCTCTCTCCAAGATATACACAGAAGCACATTGAAAATGCAATAGAAAACGGCTGCCAATTTAAAACCAGAAGTTAAGAAAAGCAACTCCCAATGTACAGTGAGAGAGCTTCAGGCTGGACTGGCTCCCAGCAGAATTGGGTTTGGGAACCTTGGATTCCATTGCCTGTTCTCTCCTTTGCAATGTGGTGGAAGATTTCAGCACCATAGTTTGAACCTGTTTCTCAGCCTTTTATAGGCCACCTGAGTCCCTGGAGCTTTGGTTTCTCATCTGTAAATGGGGAGGCAATCTGTCCTTCCTCACAGTGTTGCTATGAGCACTGAATGAGACAATGTGCAGAAGCACCAAGCATGGTCCTTGGCATAGATTAGGGGGGCGGGTCAACAAATGTGAACCGGAGTGGGCATGACCTGCACTCCCTCTGGCCCCTCATGGTGGTGCTGGGCCCTACAACATGGTAGGCTACGGAAGTAGGCACTGAGTCCACGTCTACCCTTGGTGCCACCTGCTTCCTTGTCGTCACAGATCCCAGGCTACATTCCATCAGAAGCTTGCTTCTGCTAGATGTCATGCTTCAAAAAGGGGCTAATGAAACCCTCAAGTGTGAGATGAAGGTGCTTTATGAATGCCATCCCTCTAGACAGTGTTTGGACTACTACAGACTTTGCTTTTATTTCATTTGGCATTGAAAAGGCATTTAAAACCAAAGGAAAATCTAATAGAGGAGTTTAGGCATCATAGCACATATTTTTCTTTTCTTCTTCTTCTTTTTTTAATGGATAGAGAGAAGTCTATTCATCCTGCAAATTTTCAAGTCATCTCCTGGAGGTATCTTCTGAGTCTACTCATACTGATCTCTTCTGGGTATCTGGTTGAAATAGTGTCCTCCATAAACTTGTGTTCATTTAGAACCTAAGAATGTGACCTTATTTGGTAATAGTGCCACTCCAGACATAATGAAGTTAAGATGAGGTCAGAATGGATTATGGTGGGCATAAACCCCATAGGCATGATGTTCTGGTAAGAGGAGTGATATTTGGACGCAGAGGAAGACATACAGGGGATCAGGTCATGTGAGGGAGAGGTCGAAATTGGAGTGGTACATCTATAAGCCAGACAATGACAAAGATGCTAACCACCACCAGAAGCCAGATGAGGCAAGGAAGGATTCTCCGAGAGCCTCCAGGGGGAGCGCATCCCTGCTGACACCCTGACTGCAGATTCTCCAGACTTGGAGAGTATATAGGGCTGCTGTTTTAAGCCCCCCCACTTTGGTACAGCTGCTCTAGGAAGCTCACACACTGACCGAGCCGGATGCTTGTTGGATGATTGGTGTTGGTCTAGTGGGCCCCCCAACAGGGAGCAGGGTGGGCAGTTTTGGTGGCCGGCAAGGGTATTGACTGGAACTGTACTGAGTATAGCAACTCCCAATGTACAGTGAGATGTGTCCCCTCCAGTTGGAGGGAGAATGGGTGTAGGCTGTGTGTGTGTGGGTGGGGGGACAGTAGAACAGGTGTTTCTGAGAGCAACTCAAGTGCTAAGTGAGACATTCCCTGTGTTTAACGAGATCATCTCTTATTTTCACAACAGCTAAATTCTTCTTGAACTTCTCTATAAGGAAGTAAAATTTGAAGTTATCACAAATACTTCCAGGAACTATAAATCTTTTACAAAGGGAGAGTCCACTCCCTTCTCACCTGGGTATTGTTTATTTAGTAGGTTTCCAGGTCTACCTCTGTGAAAGACAGGCTTTCCTTTAATGCAAGTGAGAGCCCAAGAAGCCTTGGGAGAGAGAAGGGAGGCCGACTTTCACTCATTTTCTATAGGGAAGAAAAAAAATTATGCAACTCTTCTAAATCAAGAATTTGAGAATGATCTCTTTAAACACTTGATAATTTATTTCTGAATGTTAAGGGATAGAATTTAGCAAGAAGAGGCTATTGTGTGTCAAAATAGAGGAGGCCCTTACTTGATCATTTGAAATAGCAGGGAAAAATAGTGTTGTTGAACTATCCATTCAACAAACATTTCCCAAGGGCCTGCTCCATGGGAGGTACTTGTTGGGCATGTGGGAAGAAAGATACGAATGAACTTGATCATCGCCCTTAATGATTCATTGGGGGAGGGGAGCAGATAGACAGGCTTGCAAGTATGATGATGGAAATAGCTCACATGTTTGAACGTCTACAAAAATGCCACTTGGTGCCAGGACCAAGTGTGTTGGTGGGACAGCATCCCTTGTTCCCCTTTAACCCTATGAAGTGGGTTCTATCACTCATTCCATTTTGTAGATGAGGATGCTGAGCCAAGGAGAGGCTGGGTATCTTGCCTCGTGTCCTTCCAGTAGGTCAGTGGTGAAGCTGAGATTAAACCCTGATCTGGGGTCCTGGAGACTCTACTAGGAGAGGCTAGGGCATAACCAGGGTTGGGCTCAATAATTGAACTTCCTTTGTGTGAATCTTGTACCTACCAGGTGCTAATTGTGCCCTTGAACAAGTTATTTACTGGTTGGTTTTTCAGATGAGGCTAATGGCAGCACCTGCCTTATGGGGCTGTTTTGAGAATGACATGGTCTAATGTGGACAAGGTGTTTAGCACAGCAGCTGATACGACCAGGCAGTCATCTTTGGTTATTAACATTTGCCAGGGGCTACAGCAGGGGTCTGATGAGTCAGCCATGGGGAAAAGAAGACCTCCCAGATTTTCTTTTTGGAACACAGTTTGCACACCAGGTTCTGTCCCCTCTTGCAAGGTGCTTTGGTCCTGCTCCAGGTATGGATCTCTTTCGAGGTCAAAAGGGAGATGGGTGTGTGTGGAAGCTTTGGAACCACAGGAAGACAGTGAGGGGGAAGAAGAAACATCAGTGGGTTGAGCTTCATAGAGTCCCATTTTAAAAGTGATTTATTTATATGTATTCCCCTAAAGTGTTTGACAGACAGGCCACAATCTATGGGGTGTTTGCATAGAGGTGTGCTGGAAAATTTTCCCTAGTGAAGTATCTCCAGGCTCGGTGGGTGAAGGAGATAAGGGCTTTTGAAAAAATATGAGTACAAGCACAAAGTTGGGTTGTGGAAAAAATGGCAAGTAAATTTACACCATAGGTAATTTTGCCTGACACTAGGAATGAGTATGTGTATGAGTACTGATGGCATTTTGAAGCAATGCCTTGGGAAGAGGTTCCACCATTGATACCAATAGCTTCACCTATTACCTCTATATTGTGCTTTTCCAACATGGCAGGTGGTCAGGGAATTATACACTAATACTTCAGATCAGCTGTATCTCCTGGGGACAGCTCTATCATCTGTGCCTGAAGTGCAGAGCCTTGAACTTGAAGCAAGCGCTTGGCTAATTTCTATGTAACCTTTAACATTTGGCTCAAATATCACTTCCTCTAGGAAGTCTTCCTTGATCTCCCCAGAGCTATTTGAAATAGCAGGGTAACCCTCACCAGCACTCTTCTAGCACATTCTGAATGCCTCTGTTGTAGTATTCACCGTGTTTTGTTGGAGTGATCTCTTTAAGGAGTCTGTTTTCCTTATTCCCTTTCCCATCATGTTTCTAACACCATGAATCCAGCACATGTAGCTACCCAAGTTGTAGCTGAATTTTCGTAGATATTGTTAGGTTTCAGAGAAGAGGGAATAGAAAGAAAAAGGGCAAACTTCAAGGCTGCTGACAACAGTATTATTTCATAATTTGGTGTCAAACACACCCTGGTGATACATTATTTGCATTGAAAATCCAATGTACTGCCAATGTAGGGCCCCTTTGTAATAATTCTACCTAAAGTAATTATTTTTTTTCCTATCCAGACCTAGACCAACCTCAAAACTCAGGCCGTTCCCTTTATGTTTTTGGAAGCAAAGTGAACATGGCTGGCCTGTGTTCAGGAGACAGGAAATTGATCCATCTTTCCTATCCTTCAAGAAAACAAGAGGGATGCCAGGCAAGCTTAGACAAGATCCACTGAAAGGCAGAGAGCAATGCCTTGGGAAGAAGTTCCACCATTGATGCCAATAGCTTCACCCCTTACCTCTATATTGTGCTTTTCCAACATGGCGGGGGATCAGGGAATTTTACACTAACACTTCAGATCAGCTGTATCTCCTGGGGACAGCTCTGCCATCTGTGCCTGAGCGGTTCAGAATGATTCTTCTAAATATCTTCTTAAGCAGCTCTGGGATCATTTTGAACTTGAGAAAAAAAAGTTGAGGTAGAAAATAATTTTTTTAATCCTTTTTTTTTGAAGACATACCATTTCAAATCAGAGCAGACAGGCTGTAAAGTTCTAGAATTTGTTTGAAATTCCTCCTGTGTAGAAAAGCATCCTTGTTTTGTACTAGCAGAAGCAACCCTTTCCTTAATACAAGCCAAGATACAGTCATAAACCAGGCCGACAGGCATAATGTGTTTGGCGAGTATTGTTATTTGTTACTGGGAGGGATTAGAGCACACAACTCACCCTAAACAGATGAGCTCTAAATGCCTGGATTACACAGTGCTATAAATATAAACTCACTCAACTTGTCTTTGTGAGACGTGCTTCCTGCAGATGGCTTCTCACTTGACTGGTTACTGCTCCCCAGTTCTTTGAGGGAGATTAAAAAGACAAACAAAACAAACCTGAAGAAGATGGTGCCTTGGAACACCTTCCCCCCAGATCCTGAGCCACTAAAGGGGAGATCTGAGAGAGGCAGCAGGGCCCCCTGCACCCAAGTCAGGCTAACGGCAGATGCTTGCTTCTCTGAGTTCTGTGGGGTGAAGCAAGCACTACAGTGTCAAGAACATGAACTTGAACTTGGGAGCAAATGGACTTGGGTTAAAATTCCAGGTCAAGCACTCACTAATTTAGGGACCTAAGTATTCACATAGCTTTTTTTTTTTTTTCTTATTATTTATTTTCTGTTCTTGAACATTTTACATGTTGAAGACTCAAAAAGTATGGAGATGTAGGTGCTTAGAATCTTCTTGTCTCCTCCATCACCCATCTTGCTTTCCCTCACATCAGCAATCATCAGTAGATTCTTATCATTCCCTCTGGTATTTTATGCAAACATATGCATAAAACTTTTATTTTTATTTTCCTTCCTTCCTTCCCCAAAAGGTATCACACTATAAACATTGTCTAGCATTTTTTTTTTGCCTGCAATCTTTTAATATTTTTTATTCCCCCATCAGAGCCCATCCAACTCTTTACATATTAGCAAGTTGACTTATTACTTTTTTTCTTTTTAAAAATTTTTTATTTTTTACAGAAACGGAGCACAACTTTTCATTTCTCTGGTTGCACATAATGTAAAGTCACACCATTCATGCAATCATACCCATACATAGGGGTAATAATGTCCATCTCATTCTGCCATCTCCCTCCCACCCCTTCACCCCTCCCACTTCCCACCCCTCATTCCTTTTCAATCTAAAGTTCCTTCATTCTTCCCTTGCCCCTGTCTTGCTTTTTTCATTCAAAACAGCAGACATAAAGATTCTCCTGATTTGTTTTGCAGCATGTTATGCCATTACATGGATGTACCATAGTTTTGTTTTTTTTTTTTTAAAACCAGTACCTACTGCACTGTTTCTAGTCTTTTGCTGTTAGAAATAATGTCACAATGAACAACCTCTGTATCTGTGTCCTATATGTGCTGGTATGCCTCTAGGAATACCTTTTATGGGACAAAGGATAAATGCAGTTATGATTTTAGGTGAGTTTGAACCTCATTGTGCTGACTTCTTAAATAATTTGCTCTAACCCAATGGTGGTTGGAATGATGCTGTCATTTCATATAAAACAAATTTTAAGAAAGAAGTCTATGATGCTTACCATCATGTTTACTTCTAGGTAGCACATATAGTGGCTAAGAGCATAGACTCAGTCAGTCCTGTGGGAATCTTCGCTCTGTCACCTGCCAGATGTGCTGTGTTAGGACAGTTGGCTATCCTCTCTGAGCCTTGGTTTCCACCAAGAATAAAATACCTACCTTGTTGGGTCTTTCCCAGGATGAAATAAGGCAGTGGGTGGACATGCTCAGCACAGAGTGACATTCAATCATAGTATCTGTTAATTGTCATTGGACAGAAGGTTTCAAGTCTGTTCTTTCTATTGTCTCCAGGATCTTTGGAAAAGAGTTGACCTCATAGTAGGGGCTCAGTACATACTCACTGATTGAATACCATAGGGATACTGCCAAAGACACTGTTGCTCGCCTCATTTCATGTCTTTATCATGGGGATCCCCAGACAAATCTCTGATGATCTGTCTCAGGATAAACTGTGCTTCTAAACAACTGGTTTGATTTACCTTATGGATTGTGAGGATTGTGTAATGGATTGTGTTTCCTTCTTTTAGAAAATGTTTTAATTAATGCCTTATAGTTATACATGATAATGTCCAGTGTTCTCCTTCTTTTACTTTACTGGTATTCCTTCTTTTTATTTACTTTTTTTTTTTTTTTTTAGTACTGGGGATTGAATTTAGGGGCATTCAACCACTGAGCCATATCCCCAGCCCTATTTTGTATTTTATTTAGAGACGGGTCTCACTGAGTTGCTTAGCACCTGAATTTTGCTGAGGCTGGCTTTAAACTCATGATAACTCCTGCCTCAGCCTCCTGAGGCACTAGGATTACAGGCATGCACCACGGTGCCCAGCCTATTTGTTGTTTTTTTTTTTTTAAATTGGTGTTTTATAGATATACATAAAGGTAAATTCACTGTGGTATATTCATATATACATAGCATAATTTGGTCAATTTCATTCTGATCTCTCTTCTATTTTCATGAGATTTCCCCATTCCTTTTTCCCCCTTATTTTGCTCTACCTTCTTCCTTTGGGAGAAAACAATTGATCCTTGATTTTCTTAAACCTGGCTTATTTCACTTAGCACGATATTCTCCATTTCCATCTGTTTGCCAGCAAGTATCATGATTTCATTCTTTCTAGCTGAGTAGAACTCCACTGTGTATATATACATCCCATATTCTTAATCCATTCATCTATTGGTGGGCTTCTGGGCTGGTTCCACAACTTGGTTATTGTAAATTGCTGCACAAAAACAATATACTCAAAGTGGATTAAAGACCCAGGAATTAGACCAGAAACTTTGCAACAGCTAGAAGAAAACACAGGGTCAACATTCCAACCTATTGGCACATGCACTGACTTCCTTATCTAGACCCCTAAAGCTCAAGACATAAAACCATGAATCAGTAAGTGTGACAGCATCAAATTAAAAAGATGCACAGCAAAGGAAATAAGAGCTCGAAGAGAGAGCCTACAGAATGGGAGAAAAATCTTTGCCACCTACTCCTCTGGAATTAATATCTAGAATATATAAAGAACTCAAAAATTAACAGCAAAAATAAATAAAACACTGAAACCAAATAACCTAATCAGTACATGGGCAAAATAACTAAACAGACATTTCTCAAAAGAAGAAATATATGGAAACAAGCATGGAAAAATGTTCAACATCCTTAGCAATTAGGGAAATGCAAATCAAAACTATACTGAGATTTCATTTCACTCCAGTTAGAATAGCAATCATCAAGAATACAAAGAAAACTGTGGAACCAACCTAGATGTCCTTCAGTAAATGATTGGATAAAGAAAATATGATATATGTATATATACAATGGAATATTAATCAGTAATAAAAGAGAATAAAATCATGGCATTTGCAGTAAATGGATAGAGTTGGAGAATATAATGCTAAGTGAAGTTAGCCAATCCCCCCAAACCAAATGCCAAATGTTTTCTCTGATATAAGGAGGCTGATTCATAGTGGGGTTGGGAGGGGAGCATGGGAGGAATAGATGGACTCTAGAAAGGGCAAATTGGTGGCAGCATCAGGCTTCCCAGCAGGAGTCGGAGGGGAAGGGAGGGGGCATGAGGTTATAAAAGATGGTGGAATGTGATAGACATCATTACCCTAACTACATGTATGAAGACACGAATGGTGTGACTCCAATTTGTGTACAACCAGAGATATGAAAAATTGTGCTCTCTATGTGTAATATGAATTGTAATACATTCTGCTGTCATATATAACAAATTAAAATTAAAAAAAATACAAAGATTAATAGATGCTGGTGAGGATGTGGCGGGGAAAAGTATGTTCCTAAATTGTTGGTAGGACTGCAAATTAGTACAACCAGTTTGGAAAGCAGTGTGGAGATTCTTCCTCAAAAGACTAGGAATGGGATGACCATGTTATCCCACTGTCCCACTCCTTGGTATTTATCCAAAAGAACTAAAAATCAGCATACTCTGGTGATGCAGGCACATCAATGGTTCTTCTTTTAACCTGTGGCTAAGAGGATCAGAGGATCAGTGACAAATTTGCTGTTCTCCTGTAATGAGTATCTGGACCTGGGGGTGGAGATTTGTAACAAACCAGTGTTTCCCAAACTTGGCTACATGGGTTGAATCATCTGGGACACTTAAAAACCAATCTCAATAGCCAGATAACACCACCCCAATGAAGTCAGGATCTCTGGGGTGGAACTCAGGCACCAGGGCATCTTAAAGCTCTATACAGGGTGAGAACAGGTGTTTTAAACTAAGTACCTGTAGCTTTATCTCATTTGCCCTATTTGTGTTTTTCTTTCATGCTAATGAAAATGAGCTCTGTTATCTCCTGCATTTCTCCTGTCACCTTCCATATAAAAGAAAATCAAACATGGCCTGTAGGAATTATCAGCAAATGGGATGCTTAAGAATAAAGAAGGCGAAGGAACAGAGAAGAAAATCAGCTCTCTCTCTCTAGGGAAAAATTCATTTATTCATTTATGCATGCATCACTCATTTATATTCAAGAAATATGAAGTGTTTTGGGTGCAGCTCCATGTTTTGGGGATGGGAATTGCCTTTACATTTGGTAAAACAAATGTCTCAGACAGATTCTTCCTAGCAAATATGATTTTGGGGGTATCATTTCAGGTTGTTGAATAGGAACTGTGCTTCTGACATTTCTCTTACCCTCCAGGGAGAATCTTGGCATTTACCCAGAGAAATATCCTAATGTGTATGACAGCCGGGCGTGGTAGAGAACCTGGAAACATGTCAGTCACTAGGAGGTGTCTTGCTTGGCCCCAGGAAAGCCAAGCATTTGTATGATGAGGTATAGAGTTGATTTTGGCTTATGTCTCTCATCACTTGGCCAAGTCCTTTGTCAGATGGAAAGGTAGTAGCTGAGAGCATTAGCAGAAACAATCCTCAGCCTAAGCTCCCCGTGAGAGCAGCAGACTCCACGGAGGAGGGCCGGGAGCCTGGGTGTGGGCTGCCGGAGAAGTTCTGCTGAGTTCAGAGGTAGGGAGCCTCTTAAAAGGCAGATCCACTGAGCTCAGAACCCTGTCATGTTGTCATATCATATCCCCCCTCCCCCAGCAGAAACCAAGACACTTCCTGACTGTGTTCAGGTCCTGGGAAAGGACCTTCGATGACAGCAATCCTGGCTCAGAGGCCAGGAAGGAGACACAGAGCAAAGAGGTGCCAGCAGGCAGCCAGTGACAGGCTTGAGATTGATTGACACAAACCTCTACTGAGAAGAGCCCTTCACAGAACAAATGCAAGTGGGCAGACGATGCCACACCTGTGAGCATTCAAAGACCAGCTTCGGGGTCTCACCTGTGTGTCCGAAGGGCGTAGTTTCCAGGCTGGAGGGCTACGTTTTTCTCAAGAGGTGGAAAAAAAAAAATTAAGTATTTTAAGATTGTGGCTGAATTCAGGGCCAAGGACAATTTGGATTTCTTCTCCAAATGTGGACTCTTTGATTGGGTGTTGCAGGCTTGGCTGCTTTGCTGGAGGCGACGGTGCAGTAGTAGAAGCCAGTCAGCTGCAGCGGCCACACCTAAGTGGGGTCGCACCTTCCCAGCAGGTGTCGCTGCCAAGGTGGGAAAAATCTGAGATGCTCCCTAGTGAGTGCAAATATGCGGGAGAAAATTGAATAGCATCCCTCCCCCCATCCTCCTGGGATGTGTGCTTCCTCTCGACTCTCCATTTGATTCTCATTTTCAGTTCTTCTGTGTCCAGTCAAAGCCTTTCTGTGGTTAAAAATGAAATTAGATCAGAGAGGAAAGTGGGGGAGCAGTTGTGGCCAAAGTTGACACTGAAAACAGGTGGAAATTGGTGGCAGCATCAGGCTTCCCAGCAGGAGTCGGAGTCTGAGATAAATAAGTAGAAATCACTGCTCCTCTGGAACTGCGGCTCTCTTGGGTGAAGCAGAGTGGAAGGGCCACTTGGGATCCTGGACTCCTGCTGTAGGGGTGCCACTCAGACCCCAGGGATGGCTGCAGCCCTACCCCTCTGCCTCCTCCAGGGTGGCCACCTCTCTTTTAGCACTATGCATATACCCTTCCTGTTTTGGGAGGATTTATGCCCTTTGGAGGAGCTGGTTTTAAACCATGTGATATATAGAAGCACAGATGATTTTGCCTAGGTCTGGCCACTTGATAGAAGCTCATGCTGGTCAGAATTGTTGGCCACAGGGGTTTGGGGGATGAGGTAGGGACTTTCCCTGGACCCTAAACTGATCAAGTTATTTTTAAGAAGTGAGGAACAGAGTATATGCTCATGTTTTCCTCACCAAGGGGCAGAGCTGCAGGGAGAGGCTCCTGGCTAGCACCCTTGAGGAGGTCTGCCCAGAGCTGGGCTCTGCCACAACACCATCTGAGTGCTCACTTCAATGCTAATGTAAGAAAGTGATTGTTTATGGCTGGAAACTTGAACTTGAAGCATGGTCTCTCGGGCCTAGGATACTCCTAGTGCACCTCCCTGGGTGAGATGGGCTTTCTCAGCTCCAAGGGAGGCTGCACAGTGAGGTGGGAAGAGCACACAGTTGGGAGGCAGGAGTTGTAGGCCTGACCTGGTCAGTCACCATGATAGCCCTTGGAGCATCTCCTGCAGCATCTCTGGGCCTCAAGTAGGTAGGAGTCTCAGCACCTTTTCACCTCAGAAATGTAATCAAGTGTGTTCTCCATTGGGTGTTATTCTTTGCCCATAGTTTATGTAGAAAGCAAGTGGAGTTGTGGTAAAAAGAAACCGGGTGAAGCCAAAACACACATACACAAAACCCCTCGGCATCTCTCAGTTGAGTTTCACTTGTCAGAAAGTGCCGCAAAAGGACAGCTTGATTTTTCTTTATGCAGCTTGTCTGCAAATGGCACTTGAACTAAAATATTCCCTTTCATCTTTGTGACAGAAATATGATTCCGTAATTCTTTGTGAAAATGTAGATGATACGCTGCCGTAGTTACAGTGAGTTAGGTTTAAGTGGCAAATGCCTACTGATAAAGACTTAATTAAAGACACAATAGCAGTGGGAGGTCATTATAGTAATTACAGTCCCGGCTTTATTGTTGGGGCCCAGTTCTGAATTGTAGCAGCACATTATCACCACACACGGTCTTGGTTTGATGAGCCGGTTATCCAATTCCATATACTGAGGCTTTCATTTACCGCGGGATTGGTGCTTTTTGCAGATGCCCCGGTTCCACTTTATTTTAGTGTAGACTTTGTGCCTCATTTAAAATATGTGATAAAATAAGTCAGTAATCTCCTACGGGGGCATTCTGTTTCATCTTTTTCTGGACACATATTAGAATGGCAACAGTGGAATGTGAAGGATTGAAAAGGTGTCCTTGAATTTCATTCATGGCCCCTAAGCCTTATTGTGGGGAATTCTGAGACCTCAGAGAGCAAAAACTTGTGAGGCCAGCAAGTTTCTCCTGGCCTGGGTGGTGTAGTGTGAGGGCTTGGAAGGGCCTGACTTGGGGATGGTTGTGAGGTGCCTAAAGTCGTTGTGTCTCGTTTCTGAGCAGAAGCCCAGAACGTTCAGCATCTCCCAAAGGCCCTCTGCTTCTGGGTCTAGCACATGACTTCAAGGGCGCCTCCAAGCCAGACTTTGGGCAGAGTGCCTTTGTGCATTTGAGGGTGTACCCCAGACTTGTAGGAAAGGGCCAGGGCCTCATGCTGGATTTCTTGTCCTGTGTGTTGGAATGTTGATATCAGAGCGCAAGTACAATGGCAGCTGGCAAATATGTTTAGGAATATTGTCATTGTCATTGTCAACTGACTATGGTAATGGTGCGGTGGGTTAAACAGGAGGGTGTATCTGCCTTTTTAAGGTCTGAGAGAAGTGGTTTGTGGTTATTAGATATTTTCTTTATCAGTTGAAGTTGTAGAAGGTTTTATCTTTTTTCCTTAAGTTGCTCTTTCTTCTGATCCTATCCCCGAACATTACCTTGCTTAAGGATCCTTCAAAAGGTATTTAAGCTCTTGACAGGGGCTAATGAAGTGAGACTCACATAGAATTTGTATTTATTTTTTATGCCACTAGGCTATATCCCAGTCTTCCTATAGAATGATTTTAGAATATTCAAAAAATATACCTTTAAATATCTTCCACACTGTTCCATTGTTGGTGAAGGAAATTATCCCAGTAGCAATGAATTTCTTTGTGTTACATTAGAAGTTATGGATACCTTGGATTTTACATAGTTCACCAGTGGTCAGGGCCTTGGCTCAAAATGCTAATAATCCTCAAGATGGTGGCTCCTGTATTTTTTTTTAAACTTTTTAAAACATTTATATATGACAGTGGAATGCATTACAATTCTTATTATACATATAGAGCACAATTTTTCATATCTCTGGTTGTATACAAGTATATTCACACCAATTCGTGTCTTCATACATGTTGGCTCCTGTATTTTGAACAATTCAAGTGACTAGTTTCCAGAAAGGAAAGTACTGTTGAGGAGTGGGACTGGGATAATTGGGATTTCAATACCCCACACTCAGGAATTGATAGAAGATGGAAAATCAGTAAAAATACAGAAGGACTGAACCATATCATTAAACAATAGGATCTAATTGACATTGCAGAACATCTCACCCAACCACAATGGAATAAACAGTCTTTTCAAGTACTGACAGAACATTCACTAAGATAGGCAATGTCCTGATTCATAAAACAAACTTGAAAAAGTTTCAAAGAATTAGAATTGCAGAGATTATGTTTTTGGGTCATAATGGAATAAAACTAAAAATTAAAAACAAAACGACAACAGGAAATCTCTAAGCACTTGGAAATTAAATAACATGATTGCAGATAATGTATGAGTCGAAGGAAAAAAACACAACTGAACAAAAAAATCAAAAAAAGAACATATTTTTGGGATATAGTATTGAGAGGGAAATTTATAACACTAAATGCTTACATTAGAAAAGAGACAAGATCTCAAATAAAAAACCTAAATTCCCACCCCAAGAAACTAGAAAAAGAAAAGCAAAACAAACCCAAAGCAAACAAAGGAATGAAATAAGGAGAAGAAATCAATAAAACTGGAAACTGAAAAATATTACAGAAAATTAACGAAAGAAAAATATCTGGTTTTTCAAAAGACATCAGTGAAATTGATAAATCTTGCAATATTGGCAAAGACAAGAAAGGGTAAAAATACTCAATTTGCCAATACCAGCAATGAATCAGATATCACAATCTGATACAGATCCTGTAGCTATTAAAATGATAATAGAGGAACATTATGAACAAATTTGTGCTTAGAGAGGAGAATCTTGGAAGAAATGGATCAAGCTGGGTATGGTGGCACATGCCTGTAATCCCAGTGACTTGGGAGGCTGAGGCAGGAAGATTTCATGTTTGAGGTCAACTTTAGAAAGACACTAAAAAACTTAGATCCTAATTTCAAAATAAAATAATAAAAGGTTCATGTTCAATCCCAAATAAAATAAAATAAAATAAAATAAAATAAAATAAAATAGGCTTGATACTGGGCATGGTAAAACATGTCTGTAATCCCAGCATTTTGGGAGGCTAAGACAGGAGAATTACGAATTAGAGGCCAGCCTCTGCAATTTATTGAGACCTGTCTCAAAATAAACAAAATAAAAAGAGCTGTGTCTGTATCTCTGGGACAGAGAGCCCTGGATTCAATCCAAAGTTAGGAGGAGGAGGAGGAGAAGGAGGAGCTGGAGGAGGAAGAAGAGGAAATGGATCCATTCCTCAAAACCTACAAGTTACCAAAACTCAGTGAAGGTTAAATGAATAACCTAAGTAGTTACATTAAACTAATAGCTTTTTAAAAATTGAATTTATGATTAAATAGCTACTGAAAAAGAAATATCTAGGTCTAGATGAGATGGTTTTAATGAAGCATTTTATCAAACATTCATAGAAGAATTATTATCAATTTTATGTAATCTCTTGCAGAAAATAGAAGAGGAGGACACACTTTCTAACTCATTTTGTGAGGTGTTGCCCTGGTTCCAAAACAGGCAAAGACAGCACAAAAAGAAAACCATAGACCTATACCTGTCATGAATTTAGTTGTAAAAAATATTAAAAATTTTAGCAATTAATAATGTATAAGAAAAACGCTATGCTACGATCAAGTGGGATTTATTCCAGTTATTCAAGGCTATCAAATATTTGAAAATGAATTATTTGGGGGACATAGATAAGTGAAATAGGATGTGCTTAGCATACATGATGACTAGGGTTCAATATCTAGCATTAGAAAGAAAAGAGAAAAAAAAAAGGAGATTCAATGCAGTCCACCATTTAAGCATCATTGGTAAAATCAATGGAGGCAGAAAAAAACCCAATAAAATTCAATTTCTGTTAATAACAACAGATTTTCAATATGCTATAAATAGATGGGAATTTCCTCAAACTCAAAATGCATCTACAAAAACATAGAGCTAGCACTGTATTTAATGATGTTTTCCCTCTAAGATTGGGAACATTGGGAACAAAGCAATGATGTCTACACTCAGTCTTATTAAACATACTATTGCTAGTTCTAGCCTTTGTGATAAGGTAAGAAAAAAGAAATAAAGGGCATGCAGGTTGGAAAAGAAGAAGTAACACTGTTTTAAGCTATAGATAATATGATTGTGTACATAGAGAATCCAAAAAAATCTACAAACAACAAAGATGACAAAAACCTTCTAGAAGTAAGTGAGGCTAAAGGACACAAGATCCACACACAAAAAATCAATTGCGTTGTTTTATATTGTCAATGAACTAAAATAAAAAAGCAATCATTTATGATTGCAAAAAATGAAATCCCTAGGTATAAATTTAACAATATTTATGTAAGAACTATTTGTTGAAAATTTCAAAATTCTTATGAAAGAAATGAGAAAATTCCTAAATATTTGCAGAAACATACCATTAACTGGAAGACAACATAGTAATGTAAATTTTCTCTATGTTAATCTATAGGTTTGATGTAATTCCTAGCAAAAGCTCAGCAAAGTTTTTTTGAGACATAAATAAGCTTGTTCTAAAATTCACATGAAAAGGGAAAGGTTCTATAGTAGCCAAAACAAATTTGAGAAAAGAATAAAATGGGAGAAGTTATGTCAAGGATTATTATATAGCCATGGTAATCAACGTAGTATGGTATTTGCAGAGGGAAAGACCCACAGATTAATGGAACAGGATGAGGGACCCAGAAACAAATCTACATACATATGCCCCTTAATTATTGACAAATGAGCCAAAGCAATTAAATGGAGGATGGGTAGCTTTTTAAATACATGGTTCAAGTGCATCTGGACTTCCATAGGCAAGAAACTGGATGTCTACCTAAATCCCATACCTTATATAAAAATGAAATTAAAATAGATCATGGACATAAATGTAAAATATAATAAAATTTCTAGAAAAAAGAGGGAATCTTTGTAATCTCAGACTAGGTGAAGAATTTCTAGACTTGACACTGAAAATATAATTCATAAAAGGAGCAATTGATAAATTGTACCTTATCAAAATGAAAACCTTTTTGCTTTGTGAAAGACCATATTAAGAGGATGAAAAGACAATTATAAAAAAATGTGCAATTTACTTACCTGACAAAGGACTTGTATCTGGAATGTATAAAGAACTCTCAAAACTCAACATTAAAAAAAATCAAAAAGATCCAGTTAGAAAATGAAAAAAAAAGACATGAACAGATATTTTTGATAACAAGCACTTGAAAAGATGCTCACTATCCTTAGGCATTAGAGAAACACAAATTAAAACAACAATGAGGTACATCTCTGAGAATAACTAAAATAAAAAGTTGTGATAAAACTAATGGCAAGTTGTGGAGAAACTAGGTCACTAACATATTGTTGATGGGAATGTAATATATTGTAGGAACTCTGAAAAATAGTATGACAGTTTCTTAAAACATGAAACATGCCACTAGCATACAACTCAGCAATTCCACCAGGGCATTTATCCCAGAGAAAGGAAAGCTTTTGTTTACTGAGAGACTTGTACAGAAATACTTGTAGCTCCTTCATTAGTAGCCTTAATCTGGAAACTACACAAATATACTTCAGTGCGTGAATAGTTAAACCAATGGTGATACATCAGCCCATGGAACACAACTCAAGAATAAAAACGAACAAACTATCGACATGCAATAGTCTGGATGAACCTGAAGACAATTATGCTAAAAAAAAAAAAAAGCTAATTCCAAAAGTATACATACACCGCAAGACTCCATTTATAAAACATTTGTGAAATAGTGTAACTATGGAGATGGATGGTTGCCAGGAGTTGAGAATGCAGGTTGAAGAAGGACAGGGCAGATGTGTCTACTGGGTGGCACAAGGAGACTTGTGAAGATAAAATAGTTCTGCATCTTGGTTGCACTGGTTACATGAAGCTACCATGTGGCAAAATTGCATAAAACTACACACACGCTGAGCGCGCGCGCGCACACACACACACACACACAGGTTCATGTACTACTAGTGAAATTTTAAAAAATATTGATGTTGCACTGTGGTACTACAGTTCTGTAGGATGTTGATAACTGGGGAGTCTGGTGAAGGGTGGGTGTCCAATACTGGATTGTACACTTCTTTATGACTTTCTGTGAACCTATAATGATCTTAGTAAGGAGTGGGAAAAAATTCCCACAATCCTTGAAGGGTGACTTCAAAGTCTTAGAAGAAAGAGTATTGATTCTTGGGTGGAGGCCGGGACTGCGGTGGTAGGTGGGAGAGAGAATATTGAAAAGACAGAAGGGGGCGGAATGGTTTCCAAGAAAAATCACAACGTTTCCCATTTATATTGGGGCCAGAGCCAGCCAGGATATTATATTGGAGTAGTTTCTGGATTGGGGTTGTGGGAATAGAACTTTGAAAGGCATGGCACATGTTTTGAAATTTTGTTTATCTAAAAAATTATTTCTCAAACAATTAAGTAAATACAGAACAGTAAAAAGAAGAAAATTAAATCTATCCATATTCTCAGTACCCAGAATTATCCATTGTTAACAGATGGCATTTCTAGTCTTCTTTTTGCATTTCAAAGAAGAATCATTCTATTGTTTTCCCAGGGAAGTTATAGTTGGTGGGCAGAAGCAAGGATATATGTGTGTGTGTGTGAGAGAGAGAGTGATGGGGGGAAGGAAAGAGAGAAAAACCAAAGTCCCTTCCCATCTTCTTACAGTTTTGGCTTCTGTCTTTTAAGGGCCTCCCTTCCCTTCCCCAAGAAAGGGAGACTGAATTACTTGAGCTTGCAAAGAGCTCCTTATCCACGGTAGGTGTTCAAAGAGTTATTTTATGGGCCCACAACGATCTGGTTTACTGCTAAGGAGCAGATGCCTGTGGCAGAAAACTTGGGTAATGACTGAGTTTAGAAGCTCAGTGAAGACAGATAATTTTGAATGAGCATACTATTTAGAGATGGTTAACCCACAGAGGGTGTGGAAATCATCCATTATGAACGTGGGCCAGAAGGTTAATTTTTTTGTTTTTAGATATTTCCCACTTCAGCAATTTACTTTTTAATTTTAATAAAGCAAATTGAGAATTCTAAACATGACAAGATACGTGAATTTTTAGTATCTGAAAATAAGAAAGGATATTGTGCATTGTTGAGTTATCTGTGCCTGGGTCCATCCTTTTGGACCAGCAGTTTTAAAAGATGGAAATTTGATCTCTTTAAGCTTTTCATTCTGATCCTATTGGAATGAGTTGCTATTTATGATTGAGATACCAAAAATCACCTTGTAAAAAAAAAAAGGATAGAATACTGGAAAAATAAAATCTGTCTTAATGAGGAATGAGAGGGAGAACTGTGGATATACAGGAAATTTGAAAGGCCAAAGGTAGAGTCTGAATATGACCTTGACCTAGAAGGTTAAACAGAAGCCACTTGTGCATCACACATAGACCTCCTGGTAGCTCAAGTTCCAAACAGGGAGTGTTTCAGACTGGGAAAGAAGATGTGAACATTTAAGGGACTGATGTTTTTTCTTTTTCTTTTTAAACAGCTTTATTGAGATACAATTCACACACCATATAATTCACTCATTTGTAGAATACCATCTACTTTATTCACAGTTGTGAAAACATCATCACAATCAATCTTAAGATATTTTTAACCACTACCAAAGAAACTACCACTTCTTCCCCTCTCCATCCCTCCGACCCTAGACAAATCATCTTTTTATCCCTATAGATCAGCATCAAAGACTATGTGGTCTGTAGTCACTGGCTTCTTTTATTTAGCATAGTGTTTTCAAGGTTCATCCATCTTGGAACATATATCAGCCCTTCATTCTTTTTAAATTTTATATCTTAATGTCATTTAATATTCCCTTATGTGAACATTTCGATCACCTAGCTGTGGGATGCTGGTGGCACCAGGAGGCGTCTGTTGTGGTCAGCACAGATTGCTGTTTGGTCCTGTATCTGCTGTCCTGGGAAGCTGTGGTTTCCCTTGTGACACAATTTGTGCTTAAAGGGTAAGAACTTGGTCACATCCTTGAAGGGTGGGGCAGCCTGTCCCTGGCTGGGCTGAATTGCTGGTGGTGGAGAGCCATCTTCAACAGGCTGACCAAGGGGGTGCCTTAGAGATCACAGTTGAACCAGGAGGACCCTGATGACTTTGCAGAGCAGAGTCCCCAGAAGTTCAGACTTCATGTAAGAAATAAACCTTGATTCAACCACCATAGCTTTGGGCTTCTTTTATATACACATGTACAAACCTATAGCCCAATGGACGAAAGGGAGGGAATCAAGCACTCTGCCCAGGCCTGAGAAACATGAAGTCTTTCAGCACTTGGATATGCAAATGAGAGCCCAGGGAAGGGGGTGGAGACAGAAATCCGAGGATCATTGGTTTGTAGTACCCAAAGTCCCTCCTTAGCTACCTGCTTCTCCAAACTCACTTACTATCCAGTCTTAGCTTTTGGTTTCAGCATTTGTCACAAACAAACTATCCACAGATTTCAGACCCTTGAGAGCCACTCAAAATACAGCCTGGTCCTGGGATTACCTTGTCAAGAGCTTCTAGGCCCCCAAACTCTCTTTATCCCCTGTTGAGGGCCCTGTGTACTACCTCCAGCTGGCCCCACTTGAGTTGACTCCTAACTATGAACAGCTTTGAGTTTCTGTGGAGTTGTTCCAAGATCTACAACTTGTCTCTACTCAGGACAGAATTAGTCCTGAGAGATCATGGACCACAATTTTTGCTTTATTGTGTTCCTTCTTTGGATAGCACACTATGCCTATAGGCACAGCTCAATAAACATCCCTAATTATGAAACAGATCTTAAATAGTCCTTGCAGAAAAAAGAAAATATTTTCAAGGGATCTAGACATGGAAACATCAGAATGATTTCTCTGCTCATCTTACCAATTCTATAATTCTGAGTGGAAGCATATTTGTTGGAATGCAATTAGATGGAGAGCTATTAAGGGCATAATTAAATATGGAAACGGAGTTACAGATTTGCCTGTGTCTGGGCATGCATGTGGGTGTGCACATGGCTGCGTCAGGGAGGAAGGGCAATAAAATGAAAAAACGTGGAGCAAATGTCATTTGCCTTCAGAGAGACACAGATGCAAACTCACTCTTTCCTCCTCCCAGGGGACACCTGGTAGGGCATTATTCTCAGTGAAACTACTTGGGATGGAAGTAGGGATCCATGTATCTGAATAGCCAGCTAACAGTGTACTTAGCGCCCGGTGTCTAGGAAACCCACCATTGATGGGGGGAGGGAAGTAACTAGACAAATTACATATGTTCCCCAAGTGCTTCCAACTGTAAACCCAGTGGAAAACATTCCACTTTATTGGTTCTATCCCCCCGGGGTTTGTGATTGTCTCTTTTCATGTGCCAGGCACTTTGCTCAGATCCAACAATATCCTCAAAAATCTGAGAGAGAAACAGCTGCACACCCATGGGTTCTAGACTGGACTTCTGGTTGAGAAGAGAGGGTATAAATGCCAGAAGCAGCCTCTACCTTTGTTGCAGAGACACTTGACTTTTCTCCCAGATGTTCCTGTTTCTTAAACTTCCTATTTTTCTTGAATAATGTCTTAACCTCTCTTCATGGACAGAGAACCTGTGTTTAGCACAATAGATCACATAGAGAATTTGGGGAAATAAATGTGAGAAGGGAAGCTGTTGGAAACAGCTTGAACTGGGTTTCCATCCTGTCCCACCTTGAGTGGGCAGGACCAGATATCAATGATAATGATCGGGCTGGGGATGTGGCTCTAGCGGTAGCGCGCTCATCTGGCATGCGTGCGGCCCGGGTTCGATCCTCAGCACCACATACACATACAAAGATGTTGTGTCCGCCGAAAACTAGAAAATAAATATTGAAAAATTCTCTCTCTCTCTCTCTCTCTCTCTCTCTCTCTCTCTCTCTCTGTCCCACTCTCTCTTAAAAAAAAAAAAAATGATAATGATCGTATTAGTTTTCTATGGGTCCCATAACAAAATGCTACAGACTGGGGTTTCAACAATAGAAACGTATTTATAGTTGTTGGGGATGGAAGTCCAAGATCAAGTTTGGTTTGGTTTCTCCTAAAACCTCTCTCTTTGGCTTGCAGATGGCTGTCTGCCTCCCATGGTCTTTTCTCTGTTCACTTCCATCCCTGGTATCTCTTCTTCTTCTAAGGACACCAGTCATTTTGGACTAGGGCCTAACTTTATGATCTCATTTAATCTCAATCAACTTTTTAAAGGTCCTGTCTGCAAAGCATACTTGGAGGTAGAACTTCAACATAAATTTGTTGGGGGAAGATACAAATCAGTCCAGAACAGTGATAATAATATGATGATGGGAGAAGCCTGCATTTATTGAGTTGTGACACATCCCAGACACTGTTGTAGTTGCTGTCTATGGCTTACCTCATTTAATTCTCACACAACTCTATGGAATAGGTTGTACTTTCATCATCTGATTTTTCAGAGGCACAAAAACTGCTCAGAGAAACACAGCTGGTGAATTATAAGGGTTAGGATTCCAACTCCAGAGTCCTAGCTCCCATATCCTAAGCTATATTATCTCTAAACACCTGGGGGACTCATATTATCACATGTACAAAGGGTTGGATATCACTTGGGGTCTTTTACTTCTTGCATTCAAGGCTTCATTTGATTTCCCTGTACTGTTTATTGAACATGCACCTTCTAAGGAAGGCCAGGTTCTAGGTGATGAATTGGGGCTGGTTTTACTTTGAACTTTCGTCTCTATGTTCTTGGTATCTTGCATTATTATTATTGATGATGAATTGGGGCTGGTTTTACTTTGAACTTTCGTCTCTATGTTCTTGGTATCTTGCATTATTATTCACAATCTAGTCTCCTGCTTGGATCCTGGTGTTTTGGGGTGCCTGTGCCGTTCCCCCTTGCTACAGGATTGTTCTTAAGGGATTTGAGTTCTGTCTTGCTTTCAGCAGGGCTTCTTGGAACAGAAGATCTGCCCTGGAACCCAAGCCTGTGCCCCTGGTGACTCTGTCTCTGTGGCCACAGGTCTGCCTGCACTTTTACCACTCTTCAGCTTGAGGTTCCAGAAGCCCCCCCTTTTGGGGTACTAGTTGGTGAAGCCTGTGCAATGCCTGGCCCCCGTTCTCCTAGACTTACCCCATTTTGGCAGCTGTATTATGCCTTTGTGGGGCATTCAAAATGAGGAAGAGAAATTTGTTAAATGGGGACCAAATATTTGGCTTTAAACTTACAATACCCTGGGTCATTCATACAATGGCATTAGAGTCTAACTTTCAGCTTTCTGCAAGATTACATTTCAGGAGTGTCCCAGTTGCCTGCCAGTTACCGCTTTTATGTTTTGGGATTTCTAGCAGCCCTTCTAGCACATGCTGGCATTTCAGATTCACTCGGTGCAATTAAAGAAATTGCATGACTGCTAGTTTCTCTTCTTTTTTCCCCTCTCAGATAAATTGTACGATCCAACTTGATTAAAACATTTATTAACTGAGATTTAATAGATTCCAGTAATGCCTTGTATATGTGTGTGTGCGCGCGAACGCGTGTGTATGTGTGTGCTCGCACACATGCATTCATTATCCATTTCTTCCACGTGTGCCAAGAATGGCCATGTGCATAGAGAATTGTTCATGGAACTTGTTTTATTCTGCAATTTACCAGCAATGTCAAATTAGGGGGGTTTAATGGATTCCTACACAGAAATTCCTAGTGTGGTTGTATCAGCAGCAAGTTTCATTAAAAAGGGCTATTTTTCTCTACTGGGATTTCAATAAAGAGACAATGTTTATTTTTTCAGTGGAAAATTGATTGTAACTAAGAGGATACTTGGCTTGAAAGTGGGGAATTATCATATCATATGATTAAATGAAAGCTTACCTTGTTATAAGGTAACTAGACATATCCCAGTAGAATTGAGACAATGTTTGATTAAGCCAGATTTTCCTACTTTATATTCAAGGAACAAATTAAAGAATAATTGAGATCCTTTTCAGATCTTTTATAAGCTGCATATATAAAGCTTCAGCTCCAGGTGGCAAAGCAATTAGCTGATGAATAAAATCAACCCCACTGTCATTCGTCAGATGTTTAAATTCTATAAACCAGATAAATTAATGTGTTCCTTAAGCCAAATAAATGGTCATGCTCTCCATGTTACCACTCAGTTCCCTTGGGGAAAGGTTGGAAGCATGTTCATAGACGGCCTAGGATCTACTTAATCAGAGAGGTTGAAATTAAGTTGCCCATTTGATTTTCTGAAATAAATGTTCATCTGGCACAAAGCCTATTTTCCAAGCGAACTTGTTAGACATGATGATTTGGTTTGTTTAGTAAACTAAGAATGGGGCTGGACTCAGCCTTGCGCTCTCCTGGCTGCACCATTAAAGATCTTTCTATTTCCTTGAGCTTGGCATTGAGGTTATTTTATAAGTAAATGCAAGTGCTCTAGTTTCATTTGTTCCTTGCTCCTGAGTATTAATATAGAGAATTAGAATCTCTGTTGCCTTTGTACTTCCAGATTTATTCCTCTGAGGTGGGTTTCCTGCCAGTGCCATTGCACGGTGACACGTGGGCTTTTCTGACACTGACAGCACACACATGATAAGGTAGACTTAAGTCCCAGAGGACATTTTTTAATTAGCTGGTGACTAATTTTTGTCAGCTAGTTCTATGGCTTTGCCATTTTCATTGTAAGTATTGTTTTCAGGGCCTTCTGTCTGGGCTTTTACTCTTTGCTCCTTGGTTTGCTTTGCATGGTGAGGACAGTCGGGTCATTGTGGATGGTCCTTTAGAATCTTACTACTCAAAGTGAGATCCTATAACCAGCAGCAGTGAACTCACCTGGGAACTTACGGGGAAATGTAGAATCTCAAACCTCACCTGACCTACTTCATCATGACATGCCTTTTGTTGGAGTTGATGATATTGAAACTCGAGAAGCATTGTGTTAGAGGAAGTCTCCTTCAACTATGGTCTGTGTGAAGTCAGGAAGTGAAAGCGGGTAGCCAGTGGGAGTATCTAGTTTGTAGATTTTCTGATCCTTAAAGTCTCATTTATTTTTTTCACATTTCATCCCCTTTATTCACTAGCTCTTAAAGAGGTTAGCAAAAAAGAAGAGCTAGAACTCATTTATCATAATATTGATTATTGGTGTCCAGCATTCTCCGGCAACTGTGACAAAAATTATCAATTATTTATTGAAATTGAATTTAGATCTTGCAGTCATGATCTAGAGAACTCTGGAGGAGTGTTTTTTTTTTTTTTTTTTTTTTTGTGTGTGTGTGTGTGTGTGTGTGCCAAACTACCACCTAGCTATCAATTAAGTGCCAAATATTGGCTCCACTAAGGCACAGTAGAGAGACAACTGGATTGGATACTCAGGCATCAACTCATCACTTGGCTTATGGGTAAACTGTTGCACTGAGAGTTTAATTGCCTTGTCCATAAAATCGGGGATATGGAAGCAGATGATTCTAGGGTGTCCTTGAAGTTGGAATGTTTATGATTTGGTGTGATTGGGTGGAAGTCTGCATAAGACACTCTGAATGCATCTACTCAGAATTATTCCAGTGGCTAGAAATAACTCCACACATTCAGGTTTTCCTGGTGCTGTTTCAGTAGAATTATCCCTAGTGTGGATTTTACAGTGGTTTGGAAATTACCTACTCCATGATTTCCCAGGAATCTAGAGGCTGACCTCTGGGTGTGATGTAGGCATGTGTGTACCCCGTGTGTGCATTTGCAGACTATAGAGGCTACTCGAATATTCATGCTACATAGGGACTGCAGGGAATGAACAGCAGAATAAATATGTTTTAATGTAAGGAAGAATATGAAACTCATGAATAGCAGAATGAAACAAAACTCAACACAATCTTTGCTATAAATGAAAACTTGATATTTTTCTAACCCCTGGTGTGTTGTATGCTGTTATTGTGTGTGTGTGTGTGTGTGTGTGTGTGTGTGTGTGTGTGTGTTTAAAGCCACAGTCTGTCTTCTTTCTCTTTCTTTTCCTTCCTCAGTATGTTTTATTCTGGTTTTCATTTGGAGGTTCATTTTGGGCTGTGTGTGCCGAAGAAGTTGATGTGATTGTCTTTTGATGCAAAGAGGTATGGATTCAAGGCTTGAAGAAGTATTATTAAGAGAAGACAGGCAGTTAAATAAAAGTCCTTTTTGTTGTTGCATTTGGAGAGCAGTGCTGTCCAAAGCCTGTGTGGGACAAGAAATGTGCCGTGAGGCTCTTTCTCATTAGGGAATTGATTTGCTCACTAATTTCTTCAAAGCTTCCTTCTTCAGTGTGTAATTAGATTAATCACCTACTATGTGCACCAGACTAGAGATACAGAGAGGAACAGGATGCCATCCCAGCCCTTAAGGGCTCATATCTAACCAAGGAATGCATGGTCTGTAATTTTCATCTCCACTGATAGCTCTCACTCTGAATTTTATTGTAATGTGAGCGCATAAGAAAAGTCATAATGGTTATTTGAGAGCAATTTCATTTTCTTGTTACACAGTGTTTACTCAAATTTGTGTAAGGATGTGAGAGAGTGTGTGTATGTGTGTGTGTGTGCACGTGAGCCTGTGTGTTGGGGGCTTTGAATAACAGCTTAAGTGATATTAATAAAGCAGATTTCTGGTCTCTGGAGGAAGGCAGATTCTCACTGCAAAGTATGATATATTCTAGTAAGTGGGTTTTGGTCTAAAATTGAGTGTGTTAAAATATATCCAGGGATCTTTAAGGGGCTACCTTACTGGGGATTTTCTGGCACTTAAGGTTGATTTTTGCAGTTTCTCTATATTGCAGTTCTGGAGGGTCAATTAATTTTTTCTTCAACTTTTGCAGGTAGGAGGCTGTGCTTTGTGGATGCAAAGGTGGGCAATTCTAGGGGAGTGATTCTTGAATGTGGGTGGGCAAAAGAATCAACTGGGAAGCTTGTTCCCTGGCAAAGTCCCACCCTGGCTGTTTTTTTTGCATCCCAAATTCTGTCATGATAGGAGTGAGACAGACAGAGATCAGGAACCTGCACTGATTTTTTTTTCATTTTTTATTTTTTAGGAACCTGCATTTAAAACGTCCCCCTAGGTGATTCTGATTTAGGAGGTCTGAAGCCATCCTTTGAGAATGGTGACATATGATTTCTCCTTTCAGATTGTGTGTAGACATTAGCCTATATTCTATATACTTTGAATGTGTTTTGAAATTCTTGATTGAAAGAAGGTTCTGGAAAGTTATTAAGTTCATGATCTAATAGGTGAGCAGATCATGAGGCCAAATTACATAATGTTCCCAAATTTAGGCTCTGCTTTCAGACTGCCTGGGTTTTAATTCTCATTCCTGTGCTTGCTGGCAGCACGTCCTTGGGCAAATCATGTGGCTTCTTTCAACCTTAGTGTCCTTAACTGTAAAACAGGGATAACACCCCCAACAACAATTGAATTGAGTCGTTGTGAGGATCAAATTAAATAATTAATGGAAAGTGCTTGACACGGGGCTTGGTACAGAGTACATGCTCACAAAACCTTTCCTCTCACAGGCTATTTGTTTGTAAGAGCAAACAATATTTATAGTAAATAAGATCGAATACTTTTATGTTCCAACTTTATTCCTAGGTAACTGTGAGCATTTTGCAAAAAGGCTCAAGTTTATAGCATAGAATCCCCAGGAAAGAGTCAAGGATTCTTTAATGATCTAACAGTGGCCCCTTTGAACTGCTTATGTCATATTTGTGTTAAAGCACGGTTGGCGTGGCTCTGCTTCATTGGTCGGGTGTCTAAGCCTCTTCCAGCCTGACAGCATAGACTGATTTCACTCAGAAACGAGTCCAGAGGGGTTGATCATCCCCTTCCAGGAAGTGCATGCATTTTCTTTCAATGCGATTGTCGTTTACTTGATAAACTGGAACAGTTAATCTCTTGTTGGATGGGATTAATGCCATTGACTGTCATGGTTGGAGGCCATAGCTGGCACCGTCTCAGGTCTGTAATTGTGGGGGATGGAGGAACAGTGGCATCTCCTCCAGATGCTTGGTGCTTCCACTTTTATTTAGGTGTTCATGGGTTTCGGTACTTTTCCCGCAGGTGTGTGTGGGTCACAGCTTGTGATTGGCCTGATTTGAAATATCCTGTTTCCTGGTGCTTTGGAATATGTGAGCGCAGATGGAATTTTTGGTTTGCTTATTGACTGAAATGATAAAGTATTATCAAAATCTTGAGAAACGATGAACAGATGTATTGTTATTTCTGTCTCGCACTCAACTTTCCCACAGTGCTCCTCAAATTGTGGCATGCTGGAATCACAGGAGAGCTCTGTCCAAGCCCTGGAGTTCTAATTTAACTGGTCAGGGGGTTTCACCTTGATGAAAGGAATTTGAAAAGGTTGTTAGATGATTCAGAATTTCAGCTGAGACTGAGAACCTCTTCATTACAGGATAAGGTCATGCATTCTTTTATTTATTTATTTTTTTGTACTGGGGATTAAACTCAGGATGCTTTATGACTGAGCTACATTCTCAGCCCTTTTTATTTTTTATTTTGAGACAGGATCTTGCTAAATTTCTGAGGCTTTGGCCTTGAACTAGTAATCCTCTTGATCCTCTTGCCTCAGCCTCCCAAGTCACTGGAATTATAGGTGTGTACCATTGGGCCCAGCGGTCCACTCTTTTTTTTTTGTTTATTTTTTAGTTGGACACAATACCTTTATTTTATTTTATTTATTTTTATGTGGTGCTAAGGATTGAACCCAGGGCCTTGCATGTGCTAGGTGAGCGCTCTACCGCTGAGCCACGACCCTAGCCCGGGCCGTACATTCTTAATTGTTTGTTTCTTAAGTGTTCCCTGATTTGCCATTGTTTTAACTTCCTCAACGTTCTTTGTGAATTTTCAAAAATGAAGAGAACTTCAGACTTGCCCAAGAGTGATGATGCTCAACTAGGGATGATTGGGCAATGTCTAGATGCTTTGATCAGCATTCTGGGTAGAGCTGGCAATTTGGCGGGTAGAGGCCCAGATGCTGCTAAATATCCTGTAATTCTCCACCACAAGGAAATATCAATAGTGCTGAAAGAGACCCTGCCTTAGCTTAACTTCTCTCATTTTAAAAATGGGAAAATGTAGTTCAGAGATAATAGCTTGGTTCACCTAAGGTGTTGCATACATTTACTGGCAGAATGAAATTCCAACCATTGCAGCATTATAGAGGGACCCTGTCTTTATTCTCTAACTCTGTCCCTTTCACCTACTGCCCCAGAAATATTTGTTACTCATCTCATTTCCTTTCTTCCCTCAAATATCCCAAGCGTTCAAGGGCAGTGGTTTGTTTCCTGTATTTTAGAAAATTTTCTTTTAAAAAAACAATTTATTTACAACAAATTGCATAAGTTCAAAAAGCATCACTTTTCTTTGCTCTGCGGTGGCATTGTTGAAAAACTTATGCTAGGACAGGGCTGTTCAGTATAAATGGAACCACTGATTGGGAGTTATATAAATCTTTGATAGATTTAAAGAATGGGCAAATGAGGTAATTGTTACTTCACAAATCTTATTTTTTTAAAAAAAATATTTAAAAAAAATACCTTTATTTCATTAAAAAAAACCTTTATTTTATTTATTTATCTTTATGTGGTGCTGAGGATCAAATCCAGTTCCTCACATGTGCAGGGCAAGCGCTCTACCACTGAGCTACAACCCCAGCCCCATAAACCTTATTTGATGAACAAAATGTTTTTAATCTCGGCATCCAGAAAACAAAGTGATAAAAGAGCTTCCTGGTGATGAAAGGAGCAGCCTCCTCTGGGCCAGGGTGTGTGTGTGTGTGTGTGTGTGTGTGTGTGTGTGTGTGTGCATGCACGCTGGGACACCACCTTCAACCCCAGAACTGCTGGGAGGGAGTTTAGAAAGGTGGTGGAGACCCACGTGTCACCTTCCTTCACTTGCATGTTCCCTCAATACCCCCATATTTCCCCATCCAAAGTAATTATAGTTATATCTGGAAGGTAAACTTTGGGATTAGGCATGGCTGAAATATATGTTTAAATATATATTTATTTTACTTCTCTATTCTCTGTATTTTTTTTTCATTTTTCTATGAACACGTTTGTATAATAAACAAAGTCATTTAGTCAAATAATGTTACCTTATTCTCAGCATTCAGTGAGTCGGAATCTTTTAGGAGCATAACAAAACACTTGGGCACCATCCCCAGGGATTGAGCTGGGACCTGGTGTTGGGTAGTGTTTAGAGGTTTCCTAGCTGGTTCTTATGTGCACCTAGAATTAAAGAATCTGATATTGAGCAGTTGTTCTCAAACTCGTCTTCATGTTACAATGGCCTGCAGAACTTCAAAACCCACTGGTTCCTGGGGGGTCTGCTGCACAGGTTCTGATTTAATTCAGCTGGAGTACAGCCTGAGTTTTGGTGTTTTAAGATTTCTTCAGGAGATTCAGGAAGTGGAAGGGCGGGGTGGGAGCTCTGAGGGTTGTTTTCTGGAGGGGAGCATCCTTAATTTGGCTGTCTTCCCTAGGAGGATAACTCTGCCTTGCCCCTGCTTCTCCTGTCCAATGAGCGCCCATAGGTAAGGTTGCTGCCAATCTGAGTGCACCAGTCATAGTGCTGGAAACAACCATGTGCTTAGAGATGCAATAACACTCAATATTATAAAGGAGATTTTGCTTCTTAAGACTGCTTTATCTCCATCCGCTACTGTAAGTAGATTCACTGGGGCAAGGAGCTGCCTTGGGGTTTCAAACAACTCTGGGCTAAAGTACTAATTGCTTTTAGTCTCCATTTTTTTTTGGTCTCCTCTTTCCTTTTGCCTGTCCTTACATTTATATCTTAAATTCTCACTATGATGAAGTCCAGGTTGAATTCTGGACTTTCTTTTGTTTGACCAGCCTGCAGATTTTTAGGCTCATTTAAGGGGCTGCTCCCTTTGCCACAACAAAGGGGCTTCCTGGAGTTGTGAGCAGCTGGATTCTGGGGCGTGATGGCTGCTGGGAAGGCTTTGAGGCTGGGTCTGCAGAGATGGGCTCATAGCCCGAGGCCACAGGGAGGCAAGTCCCCAGGGTCTGGAGAGTACCGCAGCCACAGCCCACTTCTGACTTTCTGCTTCTCCACAGAAGCCACTTGGGAGCAGTGTGGCCTTGCCTATGAGGGAGGCTCAGGGAAACTTCCTAGGACTGACCAGCACAGCTAGGGAGCCTGGAGTCCCCAACTGATGACAAGTGAAATATTTCACAGAATATAAATCTTTCATGTTGCAAATGCTCCTTTGGTGAGAACTCAGACAGTGGATAAAGACTGGGCAGAATCCTTGCCCCAGTGAATAAAATTAAAGGACGGAGCTTCTGACCTTTATTCTGTGATTTGAGAGTGTGAAGTTTGTGGAAAAGAAGATTCTCTGCTTATGATGGGTTCACTGGTCACACTGGGCTCCTGCATGGCAGGTAGTGATAGTCCCTTTTATCTCACTGAGTATATAAAAGAAAGAGACAGAGGGAGAGGTTCTCTCACTAGCCAGATGTGATGATAGTCCACCCAGCAATGGTCTCCAGGTTGTAAGCTCTTCTGAGAAAAGTCACACAGGAACATGTGACTCAGGTCATTTCAGTCTTGTTCTCATAAGCAACAGTATGGAACTTTCCATTTCACGTGTTTGTTCTGGGTCTTTGGATTAGATTCTTTACCATGCATGCTTATCACCTCCAAGAAGATCATACTTAAAGTACCGTTTTGCAAAAGTATTATGAAATATCTGTGAGTGTATGATTAGCATGTGCCTTCATTTTTGGCCTGTTCTAGTTTTTAATGCTTTTACGGTCTACTTAGAGAGAGAAGAAAGTATATGCATAGAGTTGGGCACGGAAGTCTTGGGAACAAAGAGGCAGAGAGGCAGCAAAGGGAGAGAAATAAGATGACCAGAACATTCCCCTCCAAATTGCTGCGGTCAAGGGAAGCAAGGGTTGAATTGTGAACTTCTTTGCCTGATTTGTTGGCTGGCTGTGAACTTCCCATGTTGCTCTTGCAGTCATTGGTCCCTAGCTGCAAATAAACCCAACTTCAGAGAGCAGAAGGAGCTGTCAGATGGGAGAACAAACAGTCCCGCTGGCCACTTTAGCCTGTCCCTAAAGTCACCAGAAGGAAAGGGCTACCTAACTGCCAGCTTTACGTTAGGCCTCTGGGGAGGTTTCCCATGGGTTGTGAGATGCACTCAGAAGAGGGGGTACCAGACCCTGGAAAGCCGGTGATTGTGGCCACTCAGGATCCAACATGGGAGCCTGCCAGCCGGCCATCTTCTCCTTCTCTCTAAAGATCAAAACATTGACTAATAAATGTCAAGGTTGGATAAGGGACCTCCAAGAAAGCACTTCCTCCTGGGAGCAAGATTTAGGGCTGCCATGACGAAGTTTCAGGGATTCTGCAAGAGCAATGGCACAAGATGGAGTCCTGGCTATATACAGAGTCTATTCTGGATTGAGACACAGAAGTTCTTCTGGGAAACAGATGTGAACCATTAGGGTCAGCATAATTGCTTTGCACAATGCTCGGTGTGGCATCAAGTATAGAGACCCCATCCTCTGGCATAAGGGTCTTTACTTTTGCCAGGCTGTCATATGGAGCCAACATGTAAGGCATTGTGCTAAGGGCCTTAGACATATTCTTATATAATTCTTACAACAACATGAAGAAGGTACTATTACATCTCTACTATGCAGATGAGAACACTTTGCTCAGAGAACTTAAAGCATCTGCGCAGGCTTGCCTGGATAACAGGTAGAAGAGATTTTTTGATTTCTTATCCTCTCCTCTCCCTTTAGAGGGTCTTTGCTATTCTTGTGGTTCTATCCCAAGGTGTTGAGCCTTACGGATTTTCCTACTGTGGGTTAACAGATTTGAGAAGGAAATCCTCCTTTTCATTTCGATTAACTATGCCAATCAATTGTGAGACCACAAGGCGAAGAGACTCTAGCTCTCCAACCAGGCCTTAGCAGAACTGCTTCTTGACTTCACTCTGATTGCTTTAAATAGCAATGTTGTATCTTCGGGTGGGACTCCTGGACACGGATTTTGGATCAACTTCTTGAAAGAAAGGAAGTTGAGAAATCTGTAAGTCCTAGGTAGAAGAACAAGTAAAACATCTACTATACTCCACAATCAATCGATGATTAAAAAACCCCCACTAAACTGAAGTAGAATTCCTCCATTCTTAGGGGGATGTTTTAAGAACTGTTTCTCTACTTACCTTGAAGACTGTGGTCTGCTTGGGAGCACAATCTCCAGTGGGACCTTCTTTGAATGAAGAGGCTCAGAGGCAGGGCAACTTGGAAGGTGTATAGAGAGCAGTACCACAGGGCAGAAGGAATGGCTCTAGTTCTGCTACCAATCAGTCCTATTAGCTGCTAGACAGGCTCTTAGAGTAAGCTCGGAGACTTAGGGGGAAAAAGCTGCTGCTCCTTTCAATGTTCGTTAACATGCCTTCAAAAATTTTTGTTTTGTTTTAAATAAAATCCTTCAGAGAAACCTACGAGGAACCAGTCAAAATCTTAAAGTCATTCTAATTTATTTTTTTTCAGGTGACTAAGAATACACTTGACTCATTGGGATACTAAATTCTCCACCCAGAGGCCATCATTTTTTTTTTTTTTTGAACATGTGATACATGACCTTGAACTAAGCATGCTCAAGAACATACCCATTTCTACGCGTGATGGTGAGTCTTTTCTACACGACTATGTGTAAGTTTCCCCAAGAGCCCCCTTGCTTGCTTTGTTTGGGAGAACACTGCTTTGGGAATTATCTCCAGCACTTTCCTTACTTGCTGCAGGTAAGAAACCTCTCTTTGTTCTCATCTCCTGGTTGTGCTTTGGTTTTGCCATGACTAGAGCCAGCCCCTATGCCTTCCCTCAGCTACTGGCTTGGTATGGGAATGAGATCCTTCATTCCACCTACCTTGCTGGTCACAGATGGTCCTGGGGGACAGTATAAAATAATTGAGGTTGATGTGTAAATTATTTTGTCTGGCTCATTTGCTCATAGTAAACACTTGGTTCATGTTTCCTGTATGCCAGGTACTTGTTTTATGTTAACTTATTTAATTCTTAAAACCATCCCACAAGGGAGATGTTTTTCTTATCCTGATTTTGCAGATGAGGAAACAGAAGCACCTAAAAGTTGATTTGCTGAGGGTCACTTATAACTAGCGTCTGTGTGACATTATGACATAATAAAACACATATATTTGGCCTTTATCTCTGGTTCTTGGCCCAGAGATCCTAAAACCATTGAAGTTTCCTGAGGAATAGGGTGAGAAGAACATCTTTTGTTATTCATAATAAGGCCCTCTCACCAAATCCGGGTTTATGCTAATGAGGTGTTCCTTGGTGGGCCTGTAGGTGGTCTCAAGATGGTGGCTGGTTGCCAGAGGAACAAACCATTTGATTACAGGTTGTAACTTTTGGCCTTCCTCTATCTCCAGAGAGGGCAAGGACTGCATTTTGATTTAATTGCCACTGACCAAGGATTTAATCAATCATTCTATATAATGAAACATCCATAAAATCCCTAAATATAGGATTTGAAGAGCAAGGCTGGCGAACTCATTGAGGGGCTAAGAGGGTAGCATTCCCAGAGAGTGCATGGCACCTTTGTGCCCCTTCTTATGTACCTTGCTCTACGCATTTCTTCCATTTGGATCCTCCAAGTTGTATCTTTTGTAATAAGCCAGTAATAGTAAATGAAGTGTTTTCCTGAATTCTATGAATCATTCTAGCAAATTATCAAACATGAGAGTGAGTTATGGGAACTCCCAAATTATAGCTGGTTGGTTAGCAATATGGGAGATCTGGAATTAGTGATTCATGTTCTGAAATTGGGTCTGTCTTTTGGGACCGAAAGTTTTACTTGTGGGATCTGATGCTAACTCCCGGTAGATAGTGTCAGAATTGAAGTGAATTGTAGGATACATAGCCATGGTCTGGAGGATTGTTTTTTTGGTGTGCAAATGCCAGCACATTTGATGTCAGAAGTGGTGTGAGTAAAAATAGATCATAGAAACATGCTCAGACTCAAACCCTGATTGTCCAAACATAGTATGTTTTCAACAACTGTGCTGCTTTCAGACTGACCTTCTCCAAAGTATAGTCAGTTTTGACATATCTTTTTTCTTTTGGTGGGTGTGGCATTTCTGATCATTCTGAATAAAGAGGTTAATTATAAAAGAGTCCGTGACTATTAGATTTAGAATCTTACCTTGTGAAAGATTGTGAGTCTGTTTGAAAAGTTTTGAGGTTTTCATCTTACTGGTTATTCTAGAAGCACTACTGTTTTTTTCCCCAGAGAAATAATAATGTCTCAATATTGTATTTTTGTTTAGTAAAAAATTACTTGTGTAGTATTATCATTCATTTTTATTACTGATAGTGTGGGTTACAATTGAGTTGATGTTTCCTTGACAACGGTGATTATTGGCATGTCTCTCAGCATCCAATAGCATGTGGGAATATAACAGTCACTCAGCCTAAATCTATTAATTTTATTTATTTTTATTAAGTTTTAATAATTATTGCAATGTATTCTCTGTGAAATACATAAAGCTAAAATGTCCAAAGCATAAAGATAAAAACACCCACAATCATATAACCCTGTGATTAGTATACAAAAACATCTATAGACTTTTGTTCATAAAAGTGGTTGATTCAGGCTGGGGCTGAAGCTCAGCAGCAGAGTGCTTGCCTAGCATGCGTGAGGCACTGGGTTTGATTCTCTGCACCAGACAAAAATAAATAAAATAAAGGCATTCTGTCTATCTACAACAAAATTTTTTTAAAAAAGTTGTTGATTCAAGAATTTTATACCCAGCCATGTTGTCTTTCATGTGTGAAAGCAACAGGACTATATTCTCTGTATGTTTAAAAAAATTCTACCATAGATAATCCTCTTGGGTAAACTTTTACTCATGTCTCTGTTGAAAAAAGTACATGGAGCTAAATTCCAGATGACCAAGGATGATAGATGCTATAGTGTGTGCTCAGAATAGGTAAGCCAAAGTATTAAAAAGGTTGGGAATAAACACTTAAGTTGGTTTAAGTAAACCTATTTATATATCTAGATAATTATAAATATTAGTGGTTACATAGAAATGCTGTACTTATATTTTTGTTTACTACGTGAAAGCAAAAATTAAAAAATCATTTTTAGAAGATATATAAAAATGATTATGTGGTACTCTCTACCTATATCCCTAGATATTTCATCAAAGTCTTAGAAGGATTTCTGGAAATGGGTGGGAAGAAGGAAAAGGGGAAACAGGGTAAGGAGAAATGGGGCTGTGACGGAACTCAAGGCATTTAATTTATATCATACTAATTTACTTGTCCTGGGGCTTTATTTATGCCCTCAAAAATGAAATACTATTAGTTAAGTGAGGATTATTATCATCTTAAGTAATGTTATTCCTTAAAACATTTAGCTAATACTGGGTGTGTAGTGGTACATGTTTGAAATCCCAGTGACTCACAAGGCTGAGGCAGGAGGGATCACACATTTGAGGTCAGCCTCAGTAACTTAGCAAGACTCTCAAGCAATTTAGTGAGAACCTGCTTCAAAATAAAAAAATATAAAGAAGAGGATGTAGCTCAGTGGTAATGTGCCCCCTGGGTTCAACCCCCATTTAAAAAAAAGATAAAAAGAACCATTTAGCTAATTAATTTCGTGGATTTTTAGGCATTCATACAATTTCTGTATTTCATTTCTTTTGAATCATTTATTTGTTTTTTTCTGAGCTCCTGTTCTTCTGCAGAGCTCAATTCAGGTGTGTGCTTCCTAAAATAACTATGATGAGGAGAAGTATATATATATTTATATAAATTTATACATTTATATAAAATATAAATCAATATATTTATATATATTTATATTTTATATGAATATATTAAATATATATTGATATAAAATATAAATAAATGTACATATTTATTATCTATATAAAATATATAAAACACACATATATATAAAACATATTTATATAAAAGAATATATATATATATATATATATATATATATATATATATATATATATATATGATTGGTGTCTGTCCAACTGGTTCTAGAGATTATAAAAGATACTTAAAAAGGATTATTTTCCTCTGTGTTTGCTCCAAAAGTCATAATCATCAAGTAGAAGCTGGAATTACAGATGTGTGTACATCTCCCTCTAAGGAATCACTAAACAAGTCGGAAATAACCAAAGACACCATTCTCCAATTCTCATTGAATTTATACCCAATACTTCCTGAATGTAGCTTTCTCATAATACGGGCTCATACCTGCACTGGATGTGGCTTCTTTTAGAAATGGTTGGGTGTTGCAACTTGGTAACATCCCCGGTGTTTGTGTCTGTGTGTGGTTGGACAGGGAGAGCCAGGAAAGACTCCCAAAGTGTTCACATGAGGACTGACTCTCTCCACAGGAGTCGGGCCAGCTGCGCACAACCTAATCAACACTTCTGTGAAGAAGTTAGCAGCCTTTCTCCTGGCCTGACTGCTGTTTCTCCTGGTGGTGGCAAGGTTGTCAAGCCTCATTACTGGAAAGTTCATCCTGTAAGATTCCCTCTTAGAGCAAGGGGATATGTTAGAAAATAGCTCAGGCTCTCTGGCTATTATGACACAAATGTAGACAGTGACATTCCAAGTGGTGGTCAGGGAGTTTTGTTTATAGCGTCGTGTAAAAATGTGAACATTGATAAATAACTAAGAAGGCACCTACATGCACATACGAGGTTTGATTTAGCAGATTTGATCCTAGCTGAATAATGAAGTGAGGTTGGCATGAGTTCCAGGATTGAAACAAAAGTAAGAACAAAACCAGCGATGGGCAAAGATGTGAAATACAACGTATTTTATATATTTGCTAGGTTGTGCTGCATTCATAAATAAACCCAGAAGTCTCAGGAGGTGAAGGCAGAAAAGGCTTATTTCTGACTTGCAGGACGTCCTCTGTGGGTTAGTCAGTTCTCTGGGCAGCACGCCCTCTATCTTGTTACGCTGCCATCTCAACAGGTGGCTCCTGGGGTTGCCAATGCAAAGGACTAGCGGTCAGCTCTGGATGCCATGGCCCAAAGAAACGCAAATCGCTTCTGCACACATTTCATTGGTGGTGACAAGTCACATGACTCCACCTCACTACGAGGGAGCTGGAGAGTGTAGACTTGCTGAGTGACAGGAAAGAGGAGAGATATGAGCACTAGAAGCTTTCACTGCACGTAGGGAGCTAGCTCTTTCAGTCAGGGTGGATCCCAGGAATGGTCAGAGTCTGCTGTGGTGGCTATTCAGCAGAGGATGCTGCGTTCCTAGGGAATCAAGCCCGTGCCACCACTTTTTCTTTGAAACAAAGAAGAAACTGCATCGTTCTGGAATCACCTATATATAGGGAGATGGATTGACAGTCCACTTCAATTTGGATTGAAATACGTCAAACCTCACAAGATCTTCGTAGATATTTATTAAACCCTCTTCTGATGTTTCCTTGGCTGCTGGCCTTGTCTCAGTGGGACTACCTACTGTTCAGGTTGAGGTCCATGCTCCAGTCTGGCCCATCTCTCGAATATCCTGACGTCCTCCCAGCCTTGCAATGCAGGCCTGGTTCAGGACCCTCACCATTTATGATATCCAGAGCTATGTGCACAGGTGGCATGCTTCTCCAGACCTCCAAATGCTACCCCACTACTGTCACTGTTGCAGATATGGTAACACAGGGTTCACATAAACAGAGAGGCCTCTGTCCACCCTCTCTGGTAGGCTTATTCTGCCTCCCAGTGCAGTGTTGTGCTAGAGAGGGTTATTTCAGGAGATGGACTGCCTGGTCCAAACCTCACCTCAACCACTGTCAGAGACCCTGAGCAAGTGACTTAACCTTTCTGTTTTCTGGTCTGGGTATGATAACACCCACCTCTTGGAGTTGTTGTGATGATTAAGTGAGTTAATACATGAATAGTACCTAGAACACTGGCTAGTGAGTGGAAAGCAGTTGAAAAATATTAGCTATGATCATCCTCCTGCAAGACTCCATTCACACACACCTGAAGCTTCCCTAAAGTTGCTTCTTTTCTGGGGTCCTCCGACACTCAGAAAATGCATCTGCTATAACAGTTTATCATGCTCTACCGTAATTGTTAATTTACACATTCTTCTCTCCTACCAGCCTGTGATCACTCAAGAGCAATGTACCACTTGCCATTTGCTTTGGTCCTTGTCAGAGTGTCTGACGTGTAAAATAGATGAGCAAGTGTTGTCTGATTGAAGGGCAGAGCCAGGGTGCTAGAAACAGAATCCACCAACGTCCAGTTCTCTTCTCCTTTCTGGGCACAAAGCAAAACCGCATTTCCCAGATCCCTCTGCATCTAGATGAACCACATCATGAAGTTCTGACAAATGGAATGTATGCATGTGGAAATGGTGGGTGCTACTTTCAGGACTGCCTTAAACTTAACTGCACAAAGTTTTATGATCCCCATTCCTCCCTCCCATCCAATAGACTGAAAGATGTTGGCATCTTAGGATAGAAATAGCTTGGATTCCTCAGTTTCCATTTGGAGAAGATGACCTGGACTTTTAAGGTGGTGTCAGGTTTCTGGAAATTGGAACCTATTTGTTATAACAGGCAGTGTACTTACCTGGCTAATAAAACAAGGATCTGGGCACAATCAACATTTTTTTGCAGGCTTCACAGCACAATATATTCAGTCTGCAGACCAAGTGGACTGAGCCCCGATCAGCTTATTATGACCACCTAATATGAGAAGCTGGATGGATAAAAGCAACTTAAACCCAAGGGCACACTGGTGATACCTGGGAAGGATTGAAAGGGGAAGAGAAGTGAGTGCCCACTCAGCCAGTAGTGCCACACTTCTGGTAGCCTCCCCTCTTTTCTGCCCCACGGTAGCAGCCATGGAGTGTGACTCTCCTCTTGTAGGCAAGTGACTTAGAGAAAAAGCTGACTTTCCTTTGACTTCATACACCATCATCCTGAGAAAGGGTACAGTCCTTTCTAGAGTTTTAATTCTTTCATAGGTACCTATTGTCCTAACAAATGGAACTACTTGGAACACAAAGACATTTATTTTCCCTTTCAGCTAATTTGATTTTTATAGCTCTAGTGGAAGTTTTACTCACCTAATGCGATTTTGAAGATAGTTTATTCTTGGATTCAATTTTATTTTCATTTTCTAGAACAATTTAATTCGCAGAAAGTTCATTCATTGAATGGCTTTCCTTGCACATAGTTAATGCTTAAGCATTTGATCAAATATTCCTCTTCCTCCTGGTACCTTCACAAAACTCAGCCAGGGATGTTTGATGGAGAAACCCTCTCCATTTGGCAAAGGGTCTTTCATCTGGACTCATTGAAAGGAAAAAAAATCAGTCTGAATTGGTGAAATTGATTTGCAGGCTATTTTTATTTTCCCAAGGAGGTTCCTATGTGATTTCAAGTTGCTCAAATTAAAGTCAAGAAAGTGTAGACCGAAAAAAGTTGTGCCGGGAGCAGCTTTCCTACCGGGGTGACCCAGCTCCTTTGCATCTAACTGTACCCAGACCCTTGTTTTATTAGCCACCTGCTATAACAAAGAGGTTCCAGTTTCAGAAACCTGACACCACTTTGTTCATTCTACACTTTTGGCTTCATTCAGCTTTCTAGTAGTTGGCATCTATATCTGTATCTAGTTCTATCTGCCTCTGTCTCTATCTTGTGAAGTTCTCCCGGGTTCATAAAAACTCTGACTTCAACTCCTTTAAGCATTCTCTTGGTACTTTCTTTTTTAATTGCATTATGATGCTTTATGTAGAATTTACATTATCAAAAATAAATCTCAAGCAGGGCTCTGTCTGTATAATTATAATTTCAGAATATAATTATAATTATAATATTTAAGGTTGGGTAGCAATTCACACTTGGGAAGAAATTTGTTGACTTCCTAATTATTCTTGTTCTCTGTGCCATAATGAAGGGCTTGGGGATTGCACTGTAGGTATTTTTAGTTTGTTTGTTTTTGAAGAGGAAAACTGGCCATTCTGAGGACAAGATGTTTCCTGGAAAACACAGATTCAGTGGTGGTCAGAATATAAGATCTGTGCTTTTCGGCTAGATGTTGCTCTTTTGGGTTTCGGGCACAGATTTGTCGCAGCTCAGAGGAAGTGTGCTCTGGAGGGCCATGTTTTCCGGAAGTGAATTTTAAAGTTTGAAGTATGTGTTTTATTGACCACACAGAGAAGGCTGATGGTGGTCAGGTAAAATGAAATGTGCCCCTCTTGACATTTTATACTTTATGTTATAGATGTTTACTGTCAGATAGGTCCTGCGTTGCTTGTGGTGAAAAATATAGGCCTTGAAACATTTTTTGGTAGGCTCATAGATTATCTATAAAATGGCTTATGAGTAAATAAACAATATAATTTGCCTTCCAAAGTTGGATACTTTGGAGAGTATAATGGGATGTTATTGGTAATTATGTCATGAAATAGGCAAAAATAACTTTTTTCAAGGCAGATTAGATACATGATCTTTGTATTTTCGAGGAACATGTGTTTTTAATGTGTTAGATTTTAGGGTCCATAAGAGCATGGGACAGAGATGGCTCACTCCATCAGAGTCATGCTCCTGCTTCCATGATATAGAGTTGTGTTAGAAGTAGTTTTCCCACCAGCAGGGACATTTCCTAGCTCCTTTGTATCTAAGTAGCACTGAAACTTGACCTTGCCAATGAAATCTTTTTGGAATTGAGTTGTGTTACTTTGGGATCAGTGAGCTTAAGAAGCAGATGTGTCTTCCAGTTTCTACCTTCTATCTCCCCTTCCTCAGCTCCATCTCACCTATTGATTTGTTATAGTTTGGCTTATAGATTTGCTCCTGTAGTTTGGCCCAAAGGCCCAGGTGTTGGAGGCTTGGTCCCCAGGAAGGTGCTATTGAGAAATGGTGAAACCTTTAAGAGATGAGGCTTAGTAGGAGGTCTTTAGATCACTGAGGGAGTGCCCTGAAGGGTATTGTGGGACCAGCCTCTTTCTCATTCTCTCTTTCACTTCCTGGCCATTAGGCAAGCAGTTTTTTTCCATCATGTGTCCCTGCCATATTGTGCTATCTCATCACAGGTCAAAAGAAAGGGGACATGCACTGAAACCTCTAAAACTGTGAGTCCAAATCAAACTTTTCTCTTTATAAGTTGATTATCTCAGGTATTTGCTATAGCACAGACAGCTGATTATTGCAAGACTGAATACAGAAGACTCTGAGACTCTTGAAGAAGGCAGAGCTACAAAATGGAGTGATCCCAGGTACCAAAGGATCATTGGAAAAACCACCGGCTCATCAGGGGCATTCACATTGCCATCTTTGGGGTATGCAAAATCAAATTATACTAGGCATCTTAGACTTGGGCATTTGTTATAATAGCTAGCATTACTGTGGCTAATACCGAATGCTTTAATTTAGTGCAACCAAGCCTGAATGAGAATCTACTACTTTTTTATTGGTGATACAATGATATAAGAGCTGGTCATTAGACTCATGATTTTGGAATCTAAGAGAAGTACAGATATATATATTTGATGGTAATAAAAATTTCTGAATAAAGAAAGATTGATTTAATTTTGAAAGGTGACTGAAGTATTTGTAGGGTACTAAATGATACTATCCAACGTGAATATACAGGAGAATATCACTAGCAAGAGAGACCTGGTATCAAATATAAAGTGACTGAATCCAGAGGATCAAGCCAGTTCTTTAGAAACAATCTGAAGGTCCTTTGGAAAGTAAGGGAAACTTCCCCATATTCCTGAAGATGCTTTGAGGTGTAGCCATACCACACTCTCTGAGGCTCAACCTACCAGGGGCATTATGCTTTGGATTCAAGATGTTTCCCAAAAGCTAACGTTTGAGACAGTGTAAGAAAGTTCAGAGAAGAAACGATTGGGCTGTGCAAGCCTTAATCCAATCATTGAATCAATCCCCTGATGGGATTAACTGAGTGGTGACTGGAGGAGGTGGAGCCCTGGGGCATGCCTATGGGGTATATATTTGTAGAGTCAGTCTCTCTCCCATTCCTGATCGTCATGTGAGCTGTTTCCCTCTGCCACATTCTCCTGCCATGATGTTCTGCTTCCCAGAGCTCTGAGGAATGGAGCCAGCCTTCTAATGGACTAAGATCTCTGAAACTGTGAGCCCTCAAATGAACTTTTCCTCCTCTATAATTGTTCTGGTGGATTTTTTTTTTTTTTTTTTTTTTGTCCCAGCAGTGAAATAGCTGACTGAAAGAAGGGGGATCTGAGTTCTAAAGATCCCTTGGCCATGGACTTCAGATTGATTAAAAAAAAAAAAAAAGTAGCAGGAACTTCCTTCCCCTGTTAGACTCCTTGGGTAATTTACAGATTGTTTTCTGAATGTTACCTAGTTTGAGCCTCGTGCTGGCCTGTGGTGCTGGCAGGAGAGTTCTTGTTCCCTCTGCATGTCCCCAGGCCTTGCCCACCAGCAAGTAGGAGGGAAATCTCATTAAGTCTAATGACCCAACTCTGAAGGTGCTCAGCCTATTCTTGGAATGCCCATGGGACCTCTGAGCTCTCCTAGAATTCTCTGTTTTTCTGGGGTCCCCGGAGGGTGGCTCACTTGGGCTGGAACTATGCCTCACATTTTATGCCACTGGGTAGAGACGGCGCTAGTAATTCACTTCCCACTCATATCTGGGCTGATGACAGGTTGCTCCCAGTGGTACTGCAGGGACTGATGTGGAACCTTCTATCCTTCTATTACTTCCATCAGAACCATGCTTCCAAGTGCCTCCTTTTATCGCAAAAACCTTGATATTTATCTAGAAGAACTAAAATCAGCATATCAACCAACCAACCAACCAACCAAAACGAAGTCAAAAACAACAACAACAACAACAACAAAACACCTACCAACATCTGCAAATAGGCCTGGGTGTCACCCCCACACTGGATATGCTCATGGCTCAGTTTTGAAGGTACCAGTTTACCTTTTTATGCAGACACACACACAACACACACACACACACACACACACACACACACCACAGGGACTCAGAGAAATAAACTTATTTGAGGTTATCCCATTTTTTATAAACTTGGATATAAAGGTAAGACTTCTGTCTCAGAATCTAAACTTCTTCCCTCACCTTACCCTGATTTAAAGAAAAAAGGGCTTTAAAGAGTTGATCACAAATAGCCCAAACAATAAATGGCAAAACAAACAAACAACAACCAAACAAACAAACAAAATAACAAAATCAAACTGAACAGCAACTTCTCAAAAGAAGTAGCACAGAGGCCAAGAAATACATGAAAAAAGGTCATACATCTCTAGCAATTAGAAAAATACATATCAAAACTACACTAAGGCCAGGTGCAGAGGTGCATGCCTGTAATCCCAGCGGCTGGGGAGGCTGAGGCAGGAGGATTGTGAGTTCAAAGCCAGTCTCAGCAAAAGCGAGTTGATAAGCAACTCAGTGAGACCCTGTCTCTAAATAAACAACAAAATAGAGCTGGGGATGGGGCTCAGTAGTCGAGAACCCCTGAGTTCAACCCCTGGTACCATAAATAAATAAATAAATCATTTTATTGTCATGTATAACTAAATTCAAAAAATGAAAAGAAAAAAAATGACCCCAATCACTATATATAATTATGATGCTCTAATAAAAAAAAAAATTGTCAGTTTATAGAACCACCTGCCAGGGCCAGGAACCTGAGCCACAGTGGAAGTTCTGCCTCGACTCCCTGCCCAGCCCTGGTAACTCCGGGGGAGCTGGGTGAATAAGGAGGCTTTGTCACAGGAGCGCCCTGAAGTCCTCTCCCAGTGTGAGCGGTGTCAGGGTTTTCATTATTTTTTGCCTGCGGTTTGTAACTTGTCATAAGAATTAGTTCCGGCCTCATGGAGGGCCTCGTGTTGGGCTGAGAGGAGGAAGCGCTGCGGCCTCTCCAGCGCCTTTTATCAGATGCCCACAGTCGAGGCCTTGGCGGGTGCAGCTGGGAACAGCAGCGTGGGAGGCCCCCCGACCGTTCCCAGGCCGGCTCCCTCGTGGCCTCTGCTCGGAGCTTGCTTCAAAGTCTCTTGGGAAATAGGAGCAGTTACTTTTCTTCTTTTCTTTTCAAAAATCTCTTTATTCTGGGGCTGTCTTGCCTGAAAGCATGAGGCCTCTAGGCAGCATGCGATGCGTTTCTTCCCCAGGCCCCTTGGAAAAGGAGGCCGGGTGCTTAGGTTGATTCCAGCTCTCCTTTGGACATTTACAAAGTTTCTTTTATCAAATCAAGTCAGTTTTGCCTCCTCCCTCCCTCCCTCCCTCTCTCTTTCTCTCTCTCTCTCTCTCTCTCTCTCTCTCTCTCTCTCTCTCTCGTGCTAGTTGGAAGCACTCATTCATACTAAGTCCTTAGAAAGCATTCTCACATTTTCCCATGAACCTTCAGATGGTCTCAAGGCAAAGCCTTCCCTGACCCAGCTAAAGAATCTTCCTTTTCCTTTGATTCTCTGAGCACAACCATCCGGCAAGCTAGTTAAGTGTTCAGATTCCAAGGCCCACCCCAGGTTCCAGGCCACATGTAGATGAAGACGTTGAAGAAGGTTCTGAGGCCACTTGAGATCTAAGTAGGGAATGTCACAGATCTTTCTCAGCTGGCTTCCCTCTATGCCTGAAAATCTCCCCATTAATTTCTTCAACAAACATGCAAGCAGCACCTGCTATTTGGAAGGCCCTAAGCTCTTGGGCCAGGATCCAAGTGTGTATGGGCACACACATGCACAAATAAATAATTACCCATGGAAGACAGAGTGGGAGGGAAGTGATGGGACCCCTAGGCAGTGCTACTCAAAGGGTGGCTGGTCCCTGCACTAGCATTGACATCATCTGGATGCTGGTTAGAAGTGCAGATTCTCAGGTCCCACCCCAGAGCTTTCTGCATCTAGGAGTCAGTTAACCTGTAAGTCCCCTCCATCCTCTGCTCACAATGGCAGGACACCCCTTTCTCTCCTGGGCATTGATAGATTATAGGTTGGTTGTGGTATAAAGAAGAGTTACAAAATAAAACTTACCCATAATCCCACCATCCAGAGATAACCACCCTTACAATTTGTTGTACATTTTTTCAGACTTATTTCCATGCAATATAGATATTTACAGTTAGATAGTATAAACAAAAATCTACTATATCATGATGTTTTCAACAATTCTTTTGTCCTCATTTAACAATAATGATGGGATGGATATCTTTTCATGTAAGTGAAAACATTTCCTCCATATTAATTTTAATAACAACATAGTATTTCTTTGTAGGGATATATTTAAATCATCTAATTATTCTCTATAGTGCAAGTCTTTCCAAATTTTCGAGTCTCTAAACAACTTTGAGAAGAATATCCTTGTACATACATCTTTGTGCATATCTGAGATAATTTCATTAAAATTAATTATGGGGCTGGGGATGTGGCTCAAGCGGTAGCATGCTCGCCTGGCATGTGTGGGGCGCTGGATTCGATCCTCAGCACCACATAAAAATTAAAAAAAAAAAAATAAAGATGTTGTGTCCACCGAAAACTAAAAAATAAATATTAAAAAATTTTCTCTCTCTAAAAAAAAATTAATTATGAAGGTTCTTTAATGTGTACTTCAGATGTAATTTGCTGAACATTTGTATCAGAGAGACCAGTATCTGAGATGAAGTTTTCCCATTTAATAAGGACTATTAATCACATGGTTAGTCTTCCATTTTATTCAAAAGTATACAGGGGTAAAGCAAGTTGTGACAGTATTTTTATTTTGCATGATTAATGAACTTAAGGCCATTGGTAAAGGACTCTGTCAGTCATCATGAGAAAAAATACCAGCAAATGTGAATGGTGTGATAAGGCTCTCATGTATATTTCTCAGATTCTCGCTTGCTAAAACGCATCTTGAATCTTTAGAAACTAAAGTGAGTTTCTAAAACAAGTGGAAGATCTGCTTACATACTCTGATTTTAATAAAAGTCTATCCCCAGTATCAGCAGATTAATTAAGAAGCCTGCTGGTGATGATGTTAAGAAAGCTGGCAGATTTTCAATTCAGATTGACACTATTCAAGACAGAGGCATAACTGATGTTTATGCAAGAATCCTAAGACATGTCACAGATTCTGTGGAGAACATCTGATATCTATAGAGAGCTCCAAGTAAAGTCCTGGGAAAAATATGTTCCAGACGGTTACAGATGTTCTCGTATCAAATCATATTTCTATGAAAAGTTATGTAGCATGTTCGACTGATGGTGCAGCCAATGTGAAGGGACAATTGAAAATTTTCTTCCTGTTAAAAAATAATTGATTCTATCAACTTTATGGGTAATGTTAGTCACATATTTTGAGTCTTGTAATGGTGGATTTAGAAGGTGTCTGGACCTCCAGTTAATCCAGCCAAAAATTCCGTTAGTTGAGTCCACTTGGAACAATTCACATGCTATAAACCATGTAGAAACTCCCAGAATCTTAACCAAATTAAATACATTTTATAGGTCCTCAGGTATCACACCAGCGCATACATGACTGCTTCAGATGTTGGCTCTGAGGGATTAGACATGGTAGAGGGTCACAAAGGGGAAGGACTGAGAGGGCTTTGTCATTCCCTTGAGGGAACTAATGGAAACCGAAGAGAGCAAATTCTCACACTGAAAATTCCTTTGCAAAACCAGAGCAACAAAAAGACACCCAAAGAATCATCACGAGACTTGAGACCCTGCTTAGAGCTCAGTTGTTTCTGAACATTTTTTTTTTTTTTTTTTTTAGATGAACTTGTTTGCATTCAAATTTGACCTGGAAATACCACAGCTCAGAATAGGGTTTCTCAAACCATTGTAATGATACAGAGTCAAGCAAAAGGGGCTCTCCAAGGCAGATAGAACCTATTGATATTATGCTAGAAGGTTCTTCATCTCAACTGTGTTTGCGTGTGATTTCAGGATAGGTAAGTTGCCTTTCAGTGACATTTTCAGGGCATTTGTATTATCTCAGTGTATTTACCTACTTGTCTCTTGTTTTGCTGGAACAACTTCAAATGTCCATTTAAAGTCTTTCTAATCTGCTGAAATAATTTTCCCCTGAGAACTAAAGCACCTACTGCACAGAGTGGGACTTAATTTAGCACTGGGAAATTTGAAGAATGATCAAAGTTTGATGTGGCTTAGGCTACGATGAATTGATGTATTTCCTTGGTGCCTATGCTGGTGAATGAACAGTGATTTCAGGAGCCAGTAAAGGGAGATGAGGCCATAGCCTTTGTGCTAAAATTAGGCCTGGGGCTGGATGGCAGCCATATAGGTTTGCCAGTGATCCTGGGTTTCCTATGACACAGGACTTTCAGTGTTAAAAATAAGTTAGACCAATAGTTATTTCCCTAGAGTCCCTCCTGGGAATGGACCTACCTCTTTGCCTTATCTTTTTTTTTTTTTTTTTAGAGGGGGGGGGCGGAGAGGGAGAGAGAGAGAGAGAATTTTTTAATATTTAATTTTTCAGTTTTCGGTGGACACAACATCTTTATTTTATTTCATGTGGTGCTGAGGATCAAACCCAGCACCCCATGCATGCCAGGCGAGTTCGTTACCGCTTGAGCCACATCCCCAGCCTCTGCCTTATCTTTTTAGTTCTTTATTTGTTCTAATTAGTTATACATGACAGTAGAATGCATTTATGCACTTTGATACATCACACATAAATGGAACATAATTTCTCATTTTCCTGATTGTACATGTTGTAGAATCACATCAGTCATGCAGTCACCTATGTACATAAGGTAATACTGTCTCATTCTACTATCCTTCCTACCCCCACCCTCTCCCTTCCCTGCACCACCTTCTGTCTAATCCAAAGTATCTCTATTCTTCCCTAGTGCCTCCCCCTTATTGTGAATTAGCATCTGCATATCAGAGAAAACATTCAGTTTTTGGTTTTTGGGGACTGGCTTATTTTACTTAGCCTGATATTCTCTGACTGTATTCATTTACTGGCAAATGCCATAATTTCATTCTTCTTTATGGCTGGGTAATATTTCATTATGTATATGTACCACATTTTCTTTATCCATTCATCTGTTGAAGGGCACCTAGATTGGTTCCATAGTTTAGCTATTGTGAATTGAATTGCTATAAACATTGATGTGGCTGTGTCACTGTAATATACTGACTTTAAGTCCTTTGAGTATAAATTGAGGAGTAGGATAGGTGGGTCAGATGGTGGTTCCATTCCAAGTTTTCTAAGGAATCTCCATACTGCTTTCCAGAGTGGTTGCACCAATTTGCAGTTCCACCAGCAACGTATGAGTGTGCCTTTCTCCCCACATCCTTGTCAACATTTATTGTTGCTTGTATTCTTTATAACTGCCATCTGACTGGAGTGAGATCAAATCTTAGAGTAGTTTTGATTTGCATTTCTCTAATTGCTACAGATCTTTGCCTTATCTTGTATAATCTTTTCCCCTTCAAGGATACCACTGAGAGCTATTTAAACATGGTATCACCTGGGTATCCACATGGGGGCCAAGTACAAGCACATGTCTATACATGAAACATGTCTTCTCTCTGTCTTTCTCTCACTCTCTGAAGTACACATGCTCTGATTCTTAAAAACAAACAAACAAAAACAAAACATAAGAACCCCCCCCCCCAAAACAAAAAAACAGAGGCTCAAAGAAAGACTCTCACAACAAAGACCTACTTTGTGGCACTCCAGTGGTTGCTGAGGGCATGTGGGATAAGGAGATACAGAGACTTTCCAATTTCCCTGTGTTAAGAGAAATAAAACATAACAGCAAACCATTCTGCCAGCAGGAAGAATGTGATAAATGTTGTGAGAAAGATACCAGCGAGTTCTGTAATTCAGAGGCATGGAGCTTTGGCTGATTTGTTTCCTTGGCAGGTGGCACTGGTATTGAGTCACAAAGGAAGAGTAGGATGGGGAGAGGCAAAGGCTGGCGAGGCTGGCTCTTGGGGTGTGCAGATTTTTGATGACCCAGTCCCTGTCAAGTCACTTACATTCCAAGTGGGTGTCAGGACCATGAGCGTTAGGGCCATGGGGATTCAGGGAAAGGAAAAGATGAGTCTGATTTGTGGCAGGGAGGGAAGAAAGATGAAATGGTAGGGGGTGCTACCATTACGAGTGAGAACTAGGTTTTTCATGAGCAAAGGTGAGCAGAAAGATACCTAGGTAGGTCTTGTGGAGACTGGAGGTGCAGTGAGTGTTGACTCTATGAGATATCCAGGACATGTGTGTGTCTATGAGGTTGAGGAAGGTTTGGGCTAGGTGATGGCCCAGATGAGTGAGCTCCAGGCCAGGCTGTGAGCTTGGTTTAAAAAAGAAGTCCAGTTGGGAGCAGTGGCAACGCCTGTAATCCCAGTGGCTTAGGAGGCTGAGGCGGGAGGATAACAAATTCAAAGCCAGCCTCAGAAACTCAGTAAGACCCTGTCTCTAAATAGAATACAAAATAGGTCTGGGGGTTGTGGCTCAATAGTCAAGTGCTCCTGAGTTCAATCTCCAGTACCTGAAAAAAAAAAAAAAAAAAAAAAAGGAGTCTAATAGAAAATTGTAGAATTGTAGAGACTTCTTTGGGATGGTTGGAGTGACAAGTTAAAAGTACTGATTTATAGACATTTCTTCTGTCAGTTGTATATGAGATTGTTCAGAATGGGGACAGAAAAGGTGACCTTCTTTGAGGACTGTCTCAACAATCCTAGCATAAGTAAGAGAGCCCAGAGAGAACATGGGGTCAAGGTGGGTGGAGATGCAGGAAGAAATCTGGTAAACATTTTAGAAGAGGATATGACAAGTAGATTTGGTGACAAATTGACTAAAGGGGATGAAAGAAGAGTCAATTTACTTATCTTTAAAGTAAGAGTTTTCTACAATGATCTGCAACATTCCTTTCTGTTCTGGGAATTCATAACTTCCAGGTTTCTAGACTTAGCAACTGGAAAAATGCCAATACTGTCCTCCTTTCTTCTTTTCCATCATTCAAAACCTTTTATCGGATACCAGATATTGTTGGAGTTAAGATCCATCTCTGGAATACTTTTTAGTTTAGTAGGAGGGATGCGCCTTTAAACAGATATCAACAATTTGATGCAACAATTGCTATTGTGGAGTTATGGCCAAAGGACTATGAGAAAAACCAAAGCATCATGACCAACTCTGCCTGGAAATGTGGGGGTGAGTTGGCAAGGATAATCAGGAGTCTGTCAGGTAGCTAGGTGGGGTGGAAAGAGAACAGACACTACAAGAAGCATGAATGAGGTGGAGGTGCAGGATACTACCAGGGACTCCTGTGCCTGGAGCTTAGGGTGGGTTGGAGGCGAGGGAGATATGGCAGGGGATTGAGCTTATGGTTGAATGAAGAAGGACCTCATTCCATGAAAGTAACTTATATTTGAGCTGGTTGCTCATTATGAGCGACTAGAACTGTTTGAGGAGGGTAGTAGGTAATCTGATTTATGTTTGCAGGATAAACCTGAGGGCCCTGGAAAGGGTGGACTGCAGTAAGAATAGAGGCTGGTGATAGGGAGGCCAATTGGGATCATTATGTTATAGTAAGAGAGGGTGCATAAGTTGTTTACTTGGGAAGCAGAGGGTGGAAGTTGAGTCCAAATTTGAAACTGATTAAGTTTCAAGAGGTGGTAGGACATTCATTGATGGACTGATTTTTCTCCCTTTTACTTAAATCTTTATTAATTTTGCCAGGTGATGTATGGATATCCCCCCGTTCCTGGGTGATGCTGGTGAGTGAGCCTGTTTCATTCATAGATTTTCAGCTTCAAGTAATAGAATACACTACTCAAAGTGAATTAAACAATAACGGAACTTAATAATCATGATGTAAAACAAGAATTTCATGGATGTACAATTATATGGCTCAGTGATGTCACTGAGAACCCTGTGATATTTTTGCTCTACTATGCTTAGCGTGTTCTTCTCAGACCCTCTCCTCTCATGGTCACCAGATGACTGCTGCAGTTCAAGATATCCCATGCAGAGGTGACCATGTTTAGCAAAAGAAAGAAGACTCTTTCTCTCTTGTGCATATATATATATATATTTTTTTCTTTTTAAATGAGCAAGGAAATCTTCAGCAGACTTTTCATGTCTCAGTGACCAGAACTGGGTTGGGGGCCCACCAAGAAACCAAAGGAAATGGGGTTATAGGATATATTGGAAACACAATTATGGTGTTAGCAGAGAAAAAAGTGAAAATGGACTTTGAGTAGGCAAAAAATTCCTTCTGCCCCCAAATTGCTGTCTTTGGGAAGAAATCTCTCAGCTTTCAGGAAATAGAGATTTGTGTTGCAGAGAAGCAGTTAGGACTGGTGATACAGATTTGAAATCCTGGAAAAGAGAAAATAGTTCATGGAGACCTCACTGGGATACTGATAGTCCATTTTGCGGAGAAAACTGAAGCTCAGAGAAGTTGAGGAATCAGGCAAAGTCACACAACTAGTGGTAGGCTGCAGCAGCAGCCACTTTGTGGTCAATTCTTGGATCAGTCACAGGGATCATCTTAATGTACATGCTTATTTTTATTTCTTCATTTTGGAGAATTCTGAATAAGCACAAAAGTAGACAGGATGGCATGATCAAGACTCCATGTACCTTCACTTAGCTCCTTGCTAATCTTCCACTAATCCCATTCCCTTCCTCTACCATTATTGTTTTGAAGTCAGTTCCCTACCATTGATTAATTTTATCACTAAGTATTTTAGTATGCATTTCCACAGGCTAAGGTTTATTTTTCGTATGAAGATAATTACAATACCATCATACCTAAAATAATAAACAATTTTCTCCAATATTTTAAATAGTGAGGTAGTATTTAAATTTTTCTGATCATCTCAAGATCAGTTTATTTGCAGTTTCTTTGAGCTGAGATCCAAATAAGATCCATACATTGTGTTTGGTTGGTATGATTTAATGCTCATTTAATCTAGAAATTCTCCATCCATCTCTTGGTTTTTTGTTTTCATGATTAACCTTGTGATGAAATCAGAGAATTTGACCTGTATGGAGTGTTTCTATAATCTGGAATCTACTGGTTGTATCTTCATGGTGTAGTTTGACATGTTCCTCTGTCCTCTGAATTTCCTCTAAGTTGTAGTTGTAGTTACAGGTTTGGTAAGATTTAGTATGAATGATGATGAAGATGATGAAAATGATGAAGAATATGATGATGACGATGATGATGATTTTTGGTAACGAAGTGGTAGTATATTCTTCCATTATGAGTTTCTCTTTCTCTTTGTGATACAGCAGCAGCTACTTTGTGGTCAATTCTTGGATTAGTCACAGGGATCATCTTATGACATATCTGAAACATGTGGCTTATGGAAATTTTCATGTGCTGTGCTTGAATGCCTTTTCCTTTCAACCTACAATTCAGATTGAGAGACACAGCACCAGGGATGATGTTTTAGTTTGCCTGGAGTATGATGGAAAAAACAGAAGGCCTTGTGCAGGGAGCCAGAAGGTGTGGAGTTGGCGAGCATTTCCATGTACTCAAGACAGCCGAGTCATCACATAAATACAAGGCAATCTGACAGGCACTGTGAGCCCACGGAGGAAATGGGGAAACTCACAAACCCAGGAGGAGATGGGGACAATGAAATATGTGTACATCAAGGAAAAATGGCACACACGTCGATGAGTCTAAACAATCTGCTTCTGTTGTACATCATGGTTAGAGTGGAGGTGAGAGCTAGGAGGTTAACAGATCCTCGGGACATGAGGTGAGTGTGGAAGGCCCCCCAGAGAAGAGAGCCTGGCCTTGTGGGAGGGAGCAGAGGGAATACCTGGGGCAGCCTGGAGGTGGGATACTTCTGAGGCTAATGTGAGAGGGAGAAGAGGCACCCACTCTATCAATAGTAAAACAAATTTGTGAATTATATTTCTGAAATTATAGTTCTATGACAAAGGGAAGAGGATGGTCTTTTCAAGAATGTTGAAAACTTCTATTTGACTTCTTTGCCATATTTACTGTCAATTCTTATGATTCCTGGTAGTTAGGTTCTAGAAAGTCACCAAAAATAGTGAATTAATAACTACTGAGCCAGTGGGAATACGGGTTGGTCACAATTTTGTCAACTGATCAATACGTAATTTTGTTTTATGTATGTTTCTGTTCAAAGATTCATATATATATATTTATGCTCATTAACATTGAATGCATGGTAAAGAGAATCATAACTCAACCTGAATGAAGCTTAGACACCTTTTTTTCCTCTATAAGGCACATCACAACCATCTTGAGCTCAGGAACAATAGGCAGCACTTGACCCTAAACTTGGGGGTCATTTAACCTTATTTATTTTTTGTTTTGTGGTTTTCTTTTTTTTTTTTTATATTTATTTTTTTAATATTTTATTTTTTTAATATTTATTTTATTTGTGTGTGGTGCTGAGGATCGAACCCAGCGCCCCGCGCATGCCAGGCGAGCGCGCTACCGCTTGAGCCACATCCCCAGCCCATGGTTTTCTTTTTATTAAATTTATTTTTAAGGCTGATACATTAAAAATATAAAAATTGTACCTACTAGGTATATTTCAAAATAAGTATATATTGCATAATGTTTAAATCAGGTTAAACATCTAGCTTCTTGAATATTTATCAATTCTTTTTTAAAAAAAAAACATTTATTTTATTTATTTATTTTTATGTGGTGCTGAGGATCAAACCCAGGGCCTTGCATATGCTAGGCAAGCGTTCTACCGCTGAGCCACAACCCCAGCCTATTTATCAATTCTTTTTTGTGAAAAATTTCAACATTATTTCTTTTAGCTTTTAATTTATTAATTTAGCTTTTAATTTTTATTCTTTCTTTCTTTCTTTCTTTTTTTTTTGGGCAGTGCTGGGATTGAATACAGAGCCTCACACTTGCTAGGCAAGTGACCTATCACTGAGCTACATCTCTAGCCCTCTTGTAGCTTTTTGAAATATATAGTACATTATTATTATCTATAGTCATCCTACTGTGCAATAGCACTCCAGAATTTCTTGCTAATATCTAATTATAAATAATTACCACTTGATCAACCTTCCTACAGGAGGCCATGTTAAACAGCAACATCACTAACGAAAAGCAAAAAAAAAAAAAAAAAAAAAAAAGTGAATAATATGGCATGGAATAGAGAGCCAGAAAGATGCTTCCAGTATGAAAACTAAAACAAGAAGGCAGTGTTGCCTTGTGGAACCTCAGCTGGGAATGGGCACATCCAGTAGGTCAGAGTTTTTGCTGAACCTCCCGTGTCTGCAAATGACTTTGAGTGCCTGCCAGTACTGACAGGGGTTACTAATACGTTTTAGCGAGTGGTGATTTTCTAAATGTGGAATTCACAATTGAGATCCCACTACAATTTGAAAACCAGTGTCGGAAGATATACTCAGGGTGTCGTGGGTGTGCGTGCATGTGTGTGGGTGTGTGTGTGTGTGTACGCATGTGCGTGCAGGATGGAGAACTGGAACAGGTGAGTCTTCTGGGCCCTTCCAGCACATTTAGGTTGTATCAGTCACATATGCAGACTCCATGGAGAAAGGCCTTCATGTTTGAGAGGGGAAGAGGAAGACAGGAGGTGTGGCGCTGAGAAGTAAGAAGAAAAGAAAGGAGCTGTGAGGCCTCAAGTATCCGTAAGCCAGGGCCCAAGTGATGGGAAGCCTGTGCCCTGACTGCAACAGAGGATCCACAGTCAGGCCAGGGAAGAGGAAGAGAAGCAAGAAGAACAGGCCGCTGCGAATGCTGCAGCCGCGGTGCACTCTGGGTCAGTGAGTCAGAGTGATTTTTTTGGCATGGGCTGTCATACTTATCCCCTGCTCCAGGCTCTGTGACTGGATTTTTTACTTTCCAACGACGATGGAGGTATCCCCAGTGGACTGCCAGAGAGGGGCGTCCATGGTGGGCTCTCCTTCTGTCTTTTCTGGCCACATGAGAGGTGGTCTTGGGCAGAAGCCTCAACGCCACAGACTTCCTCGCACATGATTTCAACAAGGATGCAGGAGTGTTTTTCACTTGCAAAGAGAAAATTAAAGCTAGAGATTTGATCCTTTAAGAGGTCTTTGAACTTATAAACCCAGACACATATGTGTCAAGAATGGAAACTGGCAAAGACTGTATTCCATGGTTTGAACTTAATTGCTTTTGGTATGTACTTGAAAAGATAAAATATCCCAAGACGTTAAACTTTAGAGAGTCGTTGTGTTGTGCTGCACAGTAAGTAATTTTCACAAGGATTTGGCTGAGATATTCAGTATCAATATGCAGGAATGGTTTCAATATGTGGTTGGCCAAAGAAAACAAAGTCACTGTGACCCACACTTTGCAGATCTGAAAGGGACAGAGGAGCAAGTAGTGATAATTGACTCCAGTTTGGGGGAAATACTGTAACGATGCAGCCACACGCCTCTGTCCTGCTCTGTGTGTCTCTTAGGGAGGGGACCCAACACCCCCATCTAGAGCTTCTCAGGTGCACCCCGTGCATGGTGAGATTTTATAGCGAGGCCTGAAAGTGGCTTGTAGAAGAACTGGGAGTGCTGGTTTGATCTGAAATTGGCCACTTGGTCTGGAAAACCCTCCTCAGCTGCGAGCCTCAGTGAGGGAAGAGAGGACTGTCCATTGCCGCCTTGCTTGGTAGCGGGCTAGTGATGGCAGGAATGTGGCCAGGAACCTTTGACCCACTTCCCTGATTTCAGGGCAGCTAGACCCACACGGAGGGATCCTGTGGCTCCTCTCCCTTGTCTTGATCCATCACTGTTCCCTTTCTCCTCCCTTTTGGGAGAGGAGGCGGGAATTTTGCTTCCTGGTGTTAAAAAGTGGATTGAAGTGTATGTGGGGGGGGGATCTGTAAACACACCCACCTTCCTCAAATAGTACTCAACACATGGAAACTTCACTTTGCTAATTGATGTTATCTTGCTCTGGAGTCCCTCTTCGTTACTGAGTAACCCAAGAGAAGTTAAATTTGCCCATTAATGTAAATTGGCCTATTCTGGCATGAAGCAAAAAATTTCAACTGAGCTTCGAAATCTGTGGGTTTAAGCCTGTTTGCTTTCTTTCTGCTCCTTCTCCCTGGGTGATATCTGGGTACAGAAAAAGGCTTACAGAACACTGTCATGTGGGTGACAAGGTATTTTGTACTCGCATGTCCTTCTCTCCAGGCTTCTCTCGACCTTTCTTTGAAGTGTAGCTCATCTATCTCCTCTTTGGGAATTGGCTCCGGTTTTTGTTTTTTGGTTCCAGGGAATGAACCCTGGGGTGCTCAACCATGGAGCACATCCCTAGCCCTTTTGATTTTTTATTTTTTGAGACAGGATCTCACTAAGTCGCTGAGGCTGGCTTTGAACTTGTGATCCTCCTGCCTCAGCCTCACATGCTACTGGGATTACAGGCTTGGGGGGACCTTGGTTCAGTTCTTATCTCCTCCTAGGGTAGTTTCAGTTACCGAGGTGTACTTGGTGGATGGTCAGGCTGGGCACCACCAGGCGTGGTGGCTGCCTTGGTTTAGTGTCCTCCACTTTGCCTCTTGCTGCTAGAGCCTCTGGGGCTTCATCAGAAATCCTCATCAGGAACTGGTTTTGGTGGCACAATTTTTAGCTGCTGCCATAGGCTCCTCTTGTCATGCGGGCAGCTCCTTAGTCTCCCTCCCTCTTCTGCACGACAGGGATTGCCCTGCATCATATGCTGGCCTCTCTACACTGTGGATTGAGTAAACCTCTCAGTCCCCAAGCTTTGCTCTTAATATGTGCAAAGATGATTTTTGAATAGAAATAAGATATGTTCCCCCCAACCCACAAAACTAATCTTTAAGACAATAGTTTCTGATTTGAGACATATAATATAAAACATGAGCTAAAAAAAAGTATTTCTTGATTCAAAGTTGTACCTTTTCTTTCCCTGAAACAACCAAGGCCATTGGCTGGGTGGGTGGAGAGCAGCAAGTCATGGTGATTTAAGGGTGATGAAAAAATACATCAGTGTATTATTTTTAAAAATATGGTAGAAAGGTTGGGGACTTCTGGATTAGAAGTGGATCAAATGAGGCTGCTTACATGCTGAGGCGGCTGACTCAGAGGAAAATGTAGCTGGCTGGCCACAGCTGGCTCTCCCTGGGTTGTGCGGTTGTCTGTCTCAGCCTTACTGAATGGGGTCAGAAGATGTGAGTCACAAAACCAGCTGCAAGAGGAAAGACAAACATGGCTGCTCACATCATGGCTGCCCACAGGGCAATGGTGGCTCCTGTGAGCTTAGGGACGATTCTTACTCACGGGTTTCCATGGGGCTGTGCCAGAGTGTCTGTAGGGGTCAGCAAACTTTCTCTGTTAAAAAAAAAAAGTAATAAGTCAAGTATTATTTTATATTTGCCTTTTATGCTTAGGGTGTGTCACAGCTACTCACCTCTGTCATTGTAGTGGGAAAGGAACACAGGCAAAATCCGTAAGTGGTCTGTGTTCCAATAGGACTCTTGAGGCCAGAACTGGCCTGACATTGGGAGCTTGCTGACCGTTGATTAGGACTGAAGGGATGGGTCATTTTAGGGAAAGGACTCTCTGAGCTGACTCCTCTACCCTGTCTACCCTGTGTCTGTCTGTGGTGCCCCTCTCTCCCCGTCGGATTCCTCTCATCACAAACCAGACCATGTATTGAACACTATCATCATGTAGACTTTGGCTTCACTCATCAATCTTTGAAATACTTGGGCAGCTCAATGACTGTTGTTTACAGAGGTCTTTTTAATTTAAAAATTTTATGTTTATTATTTATTGTTCCTCAGAAGTGTCCAGATGGGCTCCCATTTTGATTTCCAGGCCTTCTGGGCAGGGTTGGATGTTCAAGAGCCCATGTGCTCATTAGTGAAGAAGACAGAAGGGGCGGGCCAGCAGATGCTCCTGACCGGCCACCAGCTGCAGGACCTTGAGCCAGTCTGCCACTATTTGAGAGCATGAAGTCATTTGCTATGGCGTCCTAACAAACTACCCCACTTCATGGCCCAAAGTGACACAGATTTACTACCTTACAGGGTTGTAAGAAGTCTGCATAGGTTTCACTGGGCTAAAACCAAGGGGTTGATTAAGCTAGGGATTCTTTCTGGAGGCTGGAGGCACTTCTGGCCTTCCCACATGCCTTAGTTCATGGCCTCCACCTCCATACCAAAGCCAGCAACCTTGTAGATGTCTGACCCATTACCTCAGGAGTCCTGTCTCCCTCTGGTTGATGACTGCTGGGAACATTCTCAAGGAGACAAGTGATTAGATTGTACCCACCTGAATAATCCAGGCCTTCTTTGTCTCAGCATCCTTAAGGTTGATCACACCTGCAAGGTCTTTTTGCTATGTAACGCAGCCTATTCACAGGTTCCAGGGGTTCTGGTGAGGTGATTTTTCAAGGGCCATTATTCTCCTTACCATAGTTCCCGCTTTCCCTATAGTGGGGCCATCTGAGTGGAGAGCTGAATTACCAGGAAGGAGCCACCCATAAAAAACCCAAGATGGGAGCCTTATAGTCACAGGAAAAATCAAGTACGCAGGTGTGAAAGTGGGAATGAGCACGACATATTCGGGAAGCAGCAACAAGTGGTAGGAGTGGAGTTGGTGAAAGAGTGGGAGCTGTGTGGTGTGGGTGCCATGCTGGGGTTCTGATCCAGGAACAGATTCAGGGTTCGGCAGGTAGAAGAAGATGCAATACACAGTTAGGGTAGTAGACATTTTGTATTTATGGTGGCCCTAGCTCTTAGCCAGCTCCCAGCTTCATCTTCAGCCCCAGCCAATTGTTCCATTTTGGCCCTTCCAGCCAGGCCATTTCTATAGACCCTTTTTATTACATGCAGGCCAAACAAAGAAGGCCCACGGCCAACAGGTTACCTAAGGGGGCGCATGCTCACAAGTTAATGTTTATGACCTGGAGTCTATACACTGAATCAGGGTGTTTCTGGCCTTGACTAATGTAGCTAGTTTCCAGCCTGGGCTATCACTAAAAACATAACATAGCCTTCTGGAAGTCTCAGTGAAGGAGCCTAACTATAGCCATTTTGGGGTCCAACCATGGTGTTCACAAGTTGGTGAGGAGTTTTGGGCAATGGTAAATCCTTAGAGGTGAAAGCAGGTGAAAGGCATGATCAAATTTAAGTCTTTAGAAGAGTATTCTGTTTAAAAGTGGAACAACAGAAGAGGGGTGACAATAATTCAGGCAAGACGTGATGGTGGCCTGGAATAGTGACCCATGGACTGGGGAGCGCATTCTAGGAAACTTTGAAAAATATATAAAAGTGAGGGGCATAAATAATCCTTGTAACTTCCTGCTTTATTTCTCTCTCTCTCCATTTCCCACAGTTGTGATCATACTGAGTGAACAAACTTGCATTCTGCTTTGAAGTTGGCATTCTCTTTCATCATATATGTAGCAAAATTGTGGAGGTCTTTGTGAATACAACTCTGTTTACTTTTTCTCTTTTGATAAATTGTGACTACTTTAAAAGTATAAGCAATTTTGAGGTTTTTGATATTATATTGAAAATTGCTTTCCAAAGAGATTATGCCTATTTCACTCTTCCTGACAAAGTATAAAGGTGTCCTCAAAAGTTAATCTTAAAAAATCATGAATTTAGGTAGTGTGATTATAAGGTAATACATGGCAGGGACTGAATCATGTATTTCTTAGAATATATGGGATCTATCATGTATTTCTTAGAATATATGCTTAAAAATTTTTGCTGATTTAACTTTTAATGTTGTACAGTATTGAATTCAGTGTTCACAGTTCATATCTGTTACAGATTTAAATATTTCAGTTTTATGATGTTGAAAAATACACTCTTCAACGTTCTCAGTATGAAACCCTTACTGTATTTTGAATTTTGTGTTTCTGACTGCAGCACTTCATAAATATATACAGCGCTATCAGTATTTAACTGATTTTTCTGTGGTTTTGTGCAGCTATTTTATTCTGGTATGGAGAAACATTGATGGGAGTTTTATTTCTATTTCTTTTCCTTTCCTTTCTTGCTTTAAAAAGACTTTTTTTTTTTTTTAAACTGCCAAGCAAACAACCATCCCTCAAGGAACAAAATACAGAATTTGCCTTTTTTCTGCTACAAGTCGAAACACACAAATGTTATGGCAAAGAAAAAGTATACGGTTTCAATTTTATGGTAGAATCTTTGTGCATTACTAGGGAAGGTTTTCCCTTGAAGTCAGTTCAGGAATATGTTTTCACAACTTAGCAATAAACGGAATTTCTTTAAAGAAGTTTTTATTTCCCCTTCCTACTTCAACTACAAAATTGGAAATGGAGTCTCAGAAAGAGGGGGAAAAATCAATGATAGACTTCAGTTGCAAAACATGACACGTGAATGATTTAAGCCTGGTCTAACAAAGGCCCTAGACCTTTCTTATAAGAAATGCCAATTGAAATGTGAAACCATTTTTACCTATCAAGTTGTAAAACAACAAAGATTTAAGAATATAATGTTGATAGGGATACAGGGAAAGACATAGGCAGAAACTGCTGTTTGGACCATACATTGGAATAAGCATTATGGAAATCAATTTAGTAACATATATTGAGAGCTGAAAAAAGTGTTCACATCTTTTTGACTCAGTAATCTTTCTCTTTTATAAAACTACTATGAAGTAAATTATTCAGAAGTTTGTACTAATATGTATGTCCAGAGATGTTCATTGTATTGTTACTTATAATAATAAAATATTAAACAGAACCTAGATAATCCAACAAAAGGAAATTGGTTAAATTATATTGTGTGATGTTGATACTTTGTTACTTTCAGTGTGGTTCAAAGACCAGTAGCATTGCCCTATTCCAGATGTGATGAATAAGAATCTACCTTTTTAAAAATTTTTTAGTTGTAGTTGGATATAATATCTTTATTTTATCTATATATTTTTATGTAGTCCTGAGGATTGAATCCAGGGCCTTGCTCATGCTAGGTGAGCGCTCTACCACTGAGCCATAACCTCAGCCAAAGGATCTGCCTTTTAATGAGACTTCCAGGTGATTCCTATGTACCTTGAGGTTTGAGAAGACTACTATAGGAGAGAGTGGCTCCTATCTAAAACTCATTACAGTTTTTTTTTTTTTATTTTTTATAAGCAGGAAACATTCTCACTCAGGGGCATATAGATAGTCTGAGGTTGGAGTTGGGTCATATGTGTTTTTAGGAAGCTCATAGGTGATTCTGATTTTCAACCAAACATGAGGAAAATGGATATGTTATGAGATACTACTATTAACTCTGCCAGCTTCTCTTCCACCTTCCCCAGCACAAATTAATATACTGAGTTACTTTTGACCATCCATTGAACAGTCACCCTCCCTGCTTGGCATATACAATAGGGATATCCCTAAGGGCACATTCTAAGATTTCCTCTAAGATCCAGGGTATCATTGCTTCCTCTGACAACAGTGCCAGGCACAGGAAATTCAATGGACATTGGTGCAGGAATGAGAAAGTGGGTGCTAAATTCTTATGACTGGCCTGTCTGCTGTCAAACATTCTATTCCTATGCAACATGTTGTTAGATAAGAAATTTTTTTCCCCCAAATTCAGTTTTAGAGGGTTAGTAACTTACTTTTAGGTATGATTTTGACTGTATCTGTGAGGAACTTGGCAGGAAATAAATGGCACAGTTAAACTTGGAATTTGGAGGAGAGTTTAATAAAAGGACTATTTACAAGAGTGGAGGCAGAGTTGAAGGAAACCACCCAGTGGGGAGCAACAGTGGGAATGATGGTTGCTCTGAGGTTGAGGTGGGGGCTAGAGAAAGAGCAACTGGGGGATGCAGTTCCATGGAGAGAGCTACCTGAGGAGGAACAGTGTATTAACTGTGTCTTTATTTATCTGTCTGATGCATTGATATCACGGAGCTTCTTTGACCCTGGAGGGACACCCCCCACCCCACCCCTTACTTAATTCCTAGAGATAGCAAACAACTCAACTGGAGTTCCGCTCTCTTATGCAGACCACCCCATGCAGAGCCCAAACCCCAAACACCACTTTTATTGGGTTTTTATACTCTGGGTCACTATCCACCTGTCCTAATCACCCCAGGACAAGGAACCAGGCAACCAGGACAGCTCTTATGCCCACTGAAATTATTGAAAGTAGCCAATTCTAAACCCACTTATGTCCTCTCCTGCGCCTCCCAGTGGAAATCATGATAAAGAGTCCTGCCCAGGGGCTGGGGATGTGGCTCAAGCAGTAGCGCGCTCGCCTGGCATGTGTGTGGCCCGGGTTCGATCCTCAGCACCACATATAGACAAAGATGTTGTGTCTACCAATAACTAGAAAATAAAAATTAAAAATTCTCTCTCCCTCTCTCTCTCTCTTTAAAAAGAAAAAAAAGAGTCCTGCCCACATTTCCCCAGCTCTCTGTGCCTTCGGACTGACCCTGGTGCTTCTCCATCTACCCTGTCCTGTGGCCTGCTTTGTTTGCTATTTCTAATGTCTGTGAGTATAAACACTTCTTCCTGCATGAGAGTCATCTCTATGTCTGTGTGTCTTACCACGTGTGATTAAAACAAATCCCAGGTACTTGATTGGAGCACACTGCTGATCTAGAGCCTGGAGGGAAGAAGTGGCAGGAAATGCCCACTGTATTTTCCCACTGTATTTCACCCATGCTAGTGACCTGCATGAGTCCAACCAACTAGAAGGTAGAGGGCTGGGGAGCCCCTCTTCAGCTGGGCTGTCAGCCTCGTGGGGCCTAGAGGAGGGAGAGACAGGGTGGAGAGTGCATTTGGAACCACTGGGGAAGGTCTGCAGCACAGCCATGTACCCACATTAGCAAGAATAACATGAAAGTTGGCTTTCTAGTCTTCCTCCCCTCCACCCCATTGACTAAGTGTATGATTCAGGTTTCTGTCTCTGAATCACAGTGCAGACCAGGGAGAAGAGAGCAAGTGGTATTTTTTTTTTTTTCATGCTTGCTAAGGTTTTAGGTGGATAATATTTATAAAAGACAGGAGTTACAAACTACTTTATGTAAGGAAACCACATGGAGAGCTTTCACTTGCCAATAGATGTGTTCCGCTGAAAGCTTCAGTTGGATGTGGTTGTCTTTTATGGCCCTTTATGCCCAGAGACAACACATCTCTGGGTTTGTACAGGCAACAGGCATTTAGAACAAGAGCATCCTTTTTCTCTTCCCTGGGCAGTGGTGTCCTTGGAATATAATACACAGATTCTTGACCTTCTGTATTTCTATTTGGATATTACTCTTAAGTGTTTTGCTGGTGGTAGGTATATTCATCCCCAGTGTCTAACTCCTATTTTCAGCAATATTAGTAAGAAGTTCTGAGTGGGAGGAAGCCAGAAAAGGACCAAGAAGGTCTTTATTTAAGTTAGAGAAGCTGAAGTGGAATAGAGTAGTCATTTCCTGCCGGGGATGGATTCACCTAGGGTAGTAGAACCTACCTGAATCACATTGTGATAATAACTTTTCCAAGTAAGTGGAGGTGAACATCATTGCTACGAATGGTGGCTTGGCCTCCTGACCTGGCCTCCATGTGTTTCAGGTCACCAACTAAATTCCTGGGCTGTATACGGTAGCATAGAATGCAGATTAAAAGGCTTTAAGAAGATTGTAACAGAGTGATACTTGAACTTGGCCTTACAGGTGTATGGGGAGTAGTGCGTTGGTATGGAAGCAAGAACGTTGAAATCAACAGTGGGATGGGGGCCATTTTTATTACTTTTTATTTTACTTACAATGCATCTTACACTTTAGATGACTAATGCCCTCTGTGAACTTCTGTGAGTGGAACCAAAACTGTTTAATGAATAAGTGACTTTTAGTGCTGTATTTTCATCTAGAGTTTCATTTGAAACAGATCATCATTAGCTTTATGGTTTTAATTGTATTGAAATTCCTTATTGTAACCTATTGCTTTATTACGTTAGTCCATTAACCTGGGTGCCACGGAGCATAGTTTTAGAGCCTGTATTTATATCTGGACTAATTGCATGGATGCTTTCAGTCTAGGGTGAGATATATTTCAGATCACCACAGGAAAAATGATCCAAACCCCTTTCCAAACTTCAGGGGTTTGGGATAATAGCCCAAACCAAAACAAACCCAAAAGATGCTAAACAGTATTCTGAGATTTTCTTGCTTTGAAATACCTACTATTCTATCAGTAAGGAATGGCAAAACAGTAATTCTCACAATATGTGTTGCTTCCATATGCTTTTCATTTGGAAGTACTGTGGGAAGCATTGGTCCGCGGGCTCCTCAATCAAAACCAGGTGGCTAATGGTCACAAACTGGGGACCATGAGGAGATCTCGCTGCCTTGCTCATTAGGGTAAATAGAGAATGAACATCCACCCCACAAGCAGAGGGCTTAGAAGCTCAAACAAACCAAGAATGACCCTAGCTTTCCGTGGGGACCTTTGTTCATCACTGGGAAGGTGGCACAGCTGTTAATGCCCAGTTGACCAGACACATTTCTTCCTGGAGGGGGAAAGTGACTGATGGAGACTCAGGCATGTTTAGTTCACACAGGGTGCTTTTCACTTGTACTGAAGGAAGAAACATTGACATTAGAATTGGGCCCTTTGTTACCTCACAGATGCTCAACAGCAGGGGTGTTTATAATGCCCATCAACCAGGCTTTCCGTTGCACCTGTTGGGGCACCAGCTGCAGAAAGCAGGTGTATTTGGGGACTGAGAGGACGGGTGACTGTGGAGAATGTTGAGGACTGCCAGATGTATTCCGCAGAAACACCGGGCCAACAGCTGGGGAGACAGGAAAGATGTGGATTTAATTAAAAATGATGTGCAAATTTGATTATTAATTTCAAGCCACTGTGTGAATGTAATATACATACATACATATACATCAGATATGTATTTTGGAACAACTGAATGGAGTGTGTTCATGGAAGGAGGTTTACTTTTCCCCAGTTCCATGCACATTATCTTTTGTTCCTTGGTCCACACATTGTTCATTGTATTTCCATGTCCATTTAAACAAATTTTCCCCCCTCAGGCAGATAGCTAAAATTTGAGTTTAATTATGAATATCTTGCAATCCCAAGAACATATAGTTGTCAATTTAAACAAACGGAATCAGGCACTCTTAGAAGCCTGCATTTATATGTGGACTAATTGCATGGAAACATTGAGTGTAGAAAGGGTGACTTTGAACATGCTCGTTCATGCTCTAGACTGGACTTTTCGTAAGATTTGGCCAAGTCCTTAGTTTCTTATATATTTCCACTGGGATCCACATACAGCAACCTCCTGTGAGAAAAAAGGCTAGAACGCAAGTAGCATTGGACACTGCTTTGAGGGGTTCCATACATGGCCTGTGGAGTGTGGAGAAAACCCAAGGAGGGGGTTACAGTGGCTGGCCTTGGGCTGCTGTGTGTTGTAGGTCTGGAGGTATGGGACATCACCCATCACCCAGAAGAGCTGAGAGTCAGGATGCTTTCTTTACCTGGAAATAACCATTGGCAGCATCCAGTGGCACTTAAAACTGACTCTGGCCAGAGAAGCTAGTTACAAAGTGTTGGCATCACAGCTAATGGTAAATCAGAGGCCTGAAGTGTGTATTGTCTCTAAAGGTTTTCAGGGGCCTTTCCATCTGCCTTACTCCATCACATTTACCATATTCTTTTGGGTCACTGGCTCTTACCTGAGACCCTCTTGACACTGTAGGTAAAATGTTGTGTGTATGTGAACATGCACATTTTTTTAGTGGAGGTTAGTATGTAGTTTTTTTTTGCGGGGGCGGGGGTACTGGGGATTAAACTCAGGGACACTTGACCACTGAGCCACATCCCTATCCCTATTTTGTATTCTATTTAGAGACAGGGTCTCACTGAGTTGCTTAGTGCCTTGCTATTGCTGAGGATGGCTTTGAACTCATGATCCTCCTGCCTCAGCCTCCGGAGCCTCTGGGATTATAGATATGCACCACCATGCCCTGCGTATGTAGCTTTCTTTAGATTCTTAAAGCTCCAAGAAGCTTAGAACCCAAAGAGAGTATTGTTTTTCAGGTGAGCTTTTGTCTGGAATAGCGCTTTATTTCTCCTAAGGAAATGTCTTAATGGCAAGAAATTATAATGATAAAAGCAGCAATAATAATAATGGTTAATACTCATGGCATTTATGATCTTCCAGGTACCCTGCTGAGCATTTTACATATGTTAGCTCACTTAATAAGGCACCCGTGGTTGTCAAAAACAAAACAGTTTTGGGCTAGAGTGAAGAGTTACTCTTCCATGAGAGATGCAGTGCCTTTAGTGTGCTGTCTGAGGCCCTGCTGGCTCTGTCTTGAATGGCAACCCTTTCCAATATCTATTTACGCAGTGTGTTAGTTTTCTGTGCAGCGTAAAAGATTACTACAGACTTACTGACTTAAAGAACCACTGCTTTATCATTTCACTGTTTCTGTGGGCCAGAAATCCAGGCGAAGTTTTTCAAACTTTCTGTCAGGGACTTATTGACCAAGATGTTGGCTGGGGCCATGGTCCCATCAGAGGTGTTTCTATGGGAAGATCTGCTCCCATGCTCTCTCCCACTGTGGACAGGGCTCATCTTCCCCTTTTTCTTGCTGGCTAGTGGCTGGAGGCTATACTGTTGGCTCTTAGAGGCTGCCCACAGTCTTTCTCTGGGCTCTCTTGTAATTTCTTATTTCAAAGTCAGTAAAGGAGTCTCTCTCTCTCTCTCTCCTGTCTGGGAAGATAAAGTCTTATAATATAACATGATTGCGGGAGTCCCTGGCTGAACTAGCAATGTAACCATGTCAAGGGAGTGATATCCACTCAGCTGTGACCTATTCTATTGGTCAGAAGAAAGTCACATGTCCCACTTAAACTCAAGGAGAGAGGATGGTACAAGGGTGACCCGTGGGGTGTGTGTGTCACTCTGGAGTGTGTTGGTCACTACGGACTGAGGGGACACTAGGTGCTGGCGTGGTTGGAGTTAGCTGCTAGAAGTAAGTACAGGGAGCATCCTTATCCCTTTCAGCGTCTGCTTCCAGTTCCCAGGAAGCTGTCTGCTCCCCAGATGTGCTTTGCGTGTCCACACTGCCACCGAGCCTTTGCTCCCAGCTCGCGGCGCTCTCCCATGTCCTTGCCATCTGTTACCATCCTTGTCCGACTCAAAGGCTCATCTCCACCGCTCTGACTTTCCTGATCCCTTCATCGTTGCGGGTGGCATGGAAGCACTTGATTGTACCTCTCCCAAGGCAAGCATTTAATTCTGAACTGTATTATCATTACTGATCTAAATACCTCCTTCCACAAAGGAATCGTGTCTTACATGTTGTCATTTCTTTTTTTTTTCCCTATAGCTGATCATTTTCACATGGGAAATACTAAATAAATGTTTGTTGAATGAAGTTCCCCCAAGAAGAATCGACTCGACTTGTAAATCTCTTTTTTTTTTCCTGGAATACAAATAATCAACAATCCAGCCTACGCATGGGTTTCAGCTTCTGTCTTTCAAATGGGGACAGAAGAGTCGCCCTCAGGCTCTTTCCTTTTCTCTTCCCTCCAGCCTCACTGAATATAGCAGCCATCCGTACAGGATGCACCCCGGGCCTTGTTAGCCTAGCTTGAAAAGATCCAGAGGTGAAAACTGAGAACAACCCAATTTGATAGTGTTCTGCTCCTTAGTGAGTGAGGTTTTAAGCCCCTCTTGCCCTGCATTTCCTTCCTGCCATTTCTATGCCTAAGGCGGGGGACTTCTGCTGAACAATCAATCCTAGTTTTGCTGAAAAAGCTCCAGGACTGGTGGCAGCCTGGTTTTCCAGCACGGAGAGGGGTTTCCGGCTGGGCCCACCTCCCGCTAGCTAGTTGAGGTGCATTTGTTCAATGTGAAATTGCATTTTATTCTCCCTAATTACGGACTGGATGTTAGAAATGGTTCGGCATCCGTTTGTTTAGCTCAGTGTAAGGTAATAAACAGCTTCATCATACAACCAATTTAAATAACTACTGTTCATTTCAAGGAGGGGGGGTGCTGCTGTGAGTACGACATCAATAAAATATACTCCAAATGGTGTTTTCTGATGCAATGTTGCCTTTCTGTCTTTTTACCCTGAGGCTAATTACCTCCTGGAGCAGATAAAAAAAATTTTAAAAAGCAAAGGAAGGGGAAATTCAGGTAAAGCAGCAAGAAATATTCCTGACATTGGACTCTGCAAAGGCAAAAGGGTCTAGCATTGATTTCTTACATTTAATATGATAGTAAAGTGAGCCAGATATTGCAGAGCTGGAAAGGAAAATAATGCACATTAGCAGAATGGTCCTTTATGGATAATGTGGATGGGATAGAGTTATTGTCCATTGCGGGAAGGGTCGCTGGCTGTCCTGGCAATTGCTTTGTCTCCCTGCCTCTCCCAGTTCATCCATGCAGCCCCTTTCTGAATCCTCCGCAGATAAAAGAATCATTTATATCAAATTCTGTCCTTCCTACAAGGCAACGTTAGGTAGACAGGGGATTTGTGCTTCATCCGGTGAATAATGCTTTGATGAGATGGCTCCAGAGAGCAGGGTCAGGCTCCAGGAAAACCGAAGACAGAAGTGGTCCTAATATGAGCATGATCATTTGGCCATACAAGAGGGTGACTAGAAATGGCAAAAGCTGATGGGTCCATTTAGGAAGCTCTTGGAGTAAGTGGGACCGGCAACAAATTCCAAGTTGGGTCGGAGGCAAACCATTGGTTTGATATTAAGAGAATGACAAAGAAAAACCAAAGAGACATGCAACCTATGGAGTTGAAGACCCGTCAATGTCAGGGAGCAGATGGAGATGAAGATTTCCTCTAGACATCTTGTTTGCACATTCCTGTGACACACTGTTTTAAAGTTTGTGGGGCTGATCCAGAGATAATAGTATAATAGTATCAGAGGTTTAGGGTGAGGGAGGGAATAGACCTAACTTTGAGTAAGGAGTCATCTGTTTTCATAGTTCACTTTGAAAAAACAGTTTCAAGGTCTCTGTGTGTGTTCTCATCAGAAGTGGTGTGAACATCCAGTTAAATAGGGAGGATCAGATACAAAGACTGCTTTCTGAAGCCTGGCTGTGGTCCTCACCGCTCCCCTTTGCATCTCCAAATACTCAGAATGACCTCTATGTTCTCCATTCTGTTTCTGAATAAAAGTTCACTCTATCTCCACCTTTGAAGTATCAGCTACGGTAACTTGCAAATGAGGGCAAGAACATCCTAATATTTCTGAGTCACAATGGGGATACTAATAGTTTGGGGGATTAAATTAAATGATAGATATCAATTTTTTTTTTGCTATTATTACATCATTGATAATGGGCCAACATGGTTAAGGTCATGGTTCTGACCTTAACCTATATCTTTCATACCTTCTTTGAAGCTGTTTTGTTTTAGTACAATGAGTGATGAAATTTTTTTTTCTTAAATTTTTTCCTTTATTATCTTTTCGTAACAAAAATACTTTTTTTTTTTGCATTTTCTTTGGATATTGAAAAAATTTGACCTCAAAGTTTGAGGTTACATATGTATTTCTGACCTGATAGTGAGAAGAGAATAGGAATCTGAAAATAAATAGGACTAGTAAACTGAGGACAGATGTTCACCAGGGGTGATTTTTCCCCTCAGGGAACATTTGGCAATGCTTGGAGATGTTTATCACTGGGAGGAGAGTGCTACAGGCACCTAGCAGGTACAGACTGTGGATGTTGCTAGACATCCTACAACATATAGTGTAGTATAGCGCTATATTGGTTTTTAAATACAAGAGCTGATATAACAATTTGTCATAAATTCGGGGATATAACAATACAGATTTATTATCTTATAGGTTATTGGTCAGAAGTCCTCATGGGCTAAAACCAAGGTGTCATCAGGCTGCCTTCCCCTGGGGACTCCAGGGAAGAATCCATACCCCTGCCCTTTCCAGCTTCTAGGGGTTGCCTGCATTGCTTGGCTTGAGCTCCTTTCCCCATATTCAAAACCTGCAGCAGTGGGTCAAGTCCACTCACATTTCAAATATCTCCTTCCTCTTCATCATCACACCTCTCTGACCAACTGTCCTCTCTCCTCTTTCTCTTCCAAGGCACTGGGCCACCCTGATCATCTGGGATAATCTCCTAATTTTAAGGTCAGCTGATTAGCAGATTTAATTCCACTATGAACCTGAATTTCCTTTAACCGAGTAACGTAACATGTTCATAAGTTCCAGGGATCAGAACATGGATGTCTTTGGGGGGCTACTATTCTGCTTACCACAGCCCTGACCACAAAAACAACAAAATCCAACCAGCTCCAAATGTCAATAGTGCTGAGGTTGAGAAACCCTGACCCAGAGAAACTGTTCTAGCCCTAGAAGATAAAATGTGGATAAAAGAAAAAAGATAAACCACCTCCAAACCAACCAGCTTGGAATGGTTAACACCATAGCACATTAAATAATTTGGGCAATTTGTGTTAAAAGCCACTGCTGGGTAAGATTGCTTATCCACTGCTGGTCAAGATATGGCGATAACTGGGCCCATGTGGCGAAGGAGTGGAAAACATCCTATTAAATAAATGAAGCAGCAGCTTCTGGTAACAAATATATGAAACAGAATATTCATCTTCTCTTCAATGGGAATAGCACATGACAAAAGTGAGGCTTTCTTCACATTGTTTGTTTATAGAAAATTCATTTCCACCGAGGCCTTATGTTAAATTTGCTCTCTGATGTTAGCATTTCCAGGATGCACAGGGCCACTGGTGTATGTTCTTATGATCTTACCATTTATTTACCTTGATATGAAACTCCAATTACTGTCAGAGATGCTTCTTGTTAAATATGGTAAGAACTCCAGCTTCTGAGAGTGTGAATATGTATTTGATTCTCTGGGGCCCAGCTCAGATGGAAGTTAAGGAATAAGAGTTCTGGGGACGTGGGTGCAAATTAATTAAATATCTAAGGATAACAGTGAAGGGAGTTTGGGCTTTGGAGAAAAGGCTGGGATTTATGGAGAGAGGATTGTATAGTATGAGACTATGAGATTGGCTTTTCTTCCACTCAAGCCTGCTTTCCTGGTGTGTGTGTGTGTGTGTGTGTGTGTGTGTGTGTGCACTCACATGTGTGTGTGCACATGCGTGAATGCACACTCACACATAAATGCTTTCTCATTAACTTTGAGTATTACTTGCTTTTGTATTGCTTTCTAGTGTCTTTTAACACCTAAATCAAGTCTTTGGGATTATCGAAAATCAGGAATCAGAATAGAACACATAACTTCCAACAACATTGAGAGAGACTTTTCTTCAGATAAAATGTTGGAATTCTCCTGATATATTCAAACTGTCATATTTAGTTACTGGCTTTCTTTGGATAATCCAACTCTATTTTATTCATGGGCTATTCTAAAAATACAATCAAAGGACACCTACTGGCTACAAGTGACTTTGCTCATGTCTAATAGGACTGTGAAGAATGGTTTGAATTTAGTGCAGATGCGGGGAAATATGTGCTGTCATCAAGAGCCTATCACACTTTCAACTTATAAAATATCTTGACTGGAGTCTAGCCAGAGTGGGTATGAGGTGAGAGCTTTAGTGAGGATGAATGTATTGGGTCACATAAAGTAAGGACAGAAGCAGCAGACCTTAAGCAGACTGTGAATCGAACAGAATGGGATACTATTATTCTTGAGTCAATAAGTAGAAAAATGTTACTTCTTCCAGTTTTTGAACTTCATTTAGTCTTCATTTTAGGAGTGTGTGTGTCTGTTTGTGTGTGCGTGCACGTGTGATTTCTGGCAGCCATAGAGACCTGCTTTGGGGAAGCACTGGAGTTCTATGGGTTTGAATGTGAAAACGAAATGAGTGTATCATTGTTGTTGCTGTGTTGGGGAATTTTCTGGGGAAACATTTCCATTCCTTCAAAGAAATCTGTTCTATGCTTAGGCCTAGGAGAATGATCATTTCCTAGGTATAAAGCACATGCCTGCAGCAGCTCAGTTATACTTTATAACCCCAGAGCATATAAACAATTTGATTTGGAAAGTCAGTTAAGCTCTTTCTTTGCATTCCATCTTATCAGCTGCATAAGTTGTTTTGTTATTCTTCTCTGCTATGAAGAAGATGAAAGCAATGTATTTTTTTTTTTTTGTCATGGGGTAAAATGTTTTCAACCTTATCTGAACAAACTACTTGTATGATAGTAATTAGCACAGAGGGGTTGTAATATGTCAAAACTGCAAAGACATCCTAAGACTCAAATGTAAAACAAAAGGAAAGACTTAAAACCAAACCAAAACAAAACATAGAAACCGAGGCATAGTATAGGGTGGTAGTTGTCAAACTTAAGTGTGCCTCAGAAACTTCTGGAAGTCTTATTAAAACAGAGGTTGCTGAGCCATACCCTGAGATTTTCTGATTTGTATTTCTATTTTATTTTTTGCTTCTGTGGGCTTCTAGTTTCCTTGAAAATACAGATACCAAGTGACTATGGTGGGAATGAGTGCAATGGATTGCTCTCTTCTCACTCCCCTTGGGTATGCCTTCTAATAAGGTGTCTCCAATTATCGTGAGAAAGTGTGGAAAGCCAAATTTGTATTAAATTGAAAGATGTGTAATTATCACTTTATAAGAAGCTACAGAGATCTTAACATCAATTAGACTTCAGTGAGGCATGGGTACTGAGAAAAAGTTGGAAATTGGCATTAGACTTTCCCCTTTTCATTTTTTTCCATTCTTTCCACTTCAATTCTGAAACTGTTTTTAGAATCATGTAAAATTATTGCTCCTCAACATGAGCCAGAAAAGATTGTTGTTTCTTAAGAAGGCTTCTTTGCCATGAAATAGTTTCATGTTTCCTGGGGGGGCTCTCAGGTACCCTGGGGAATGAACCCTTGGGTGCTCTACCCTTACACTAGATCCCCAGGTCTCTTTGAAATGGGGTTTCACTAAGTTGCCCAGGCTGACTTTGAACTTGTGAACCTCCTTTCTCAGTCTCCTGAGTAGCTGGGATTACAGGTGTGTGCCCCCACACTGGTGGTGCTCCTACTTCATACCTGCTCCAGCTTTGCAGAGGGCCTTGAACTCTCTCCATTTGCTTCTGAGATTTGGCTCCAAATAGTGGAAGCTCCACCCTGCCCTTGTAATTAATAGGGGCTTGGTGTCTGACTTCAGGTCAACATTATGTACGTTGGGAAGATTCATCATCTGTACTAAATTTCAGTTTTCTCAACCGTAAGTAGGGATCCATGTCTTTTTCTTGCCTCTATCTCAAGGTTGTAGCAGAGAAGGAATAAAATTTGTAGAGATGCCTTGATAATAATAACAACATTGTTTTATCAATGGCAGTTGGAAAGATCCTTGACTGCAAGAGTAGAATTGATCCCAGAGAACACTGGGGTGCACGGGTATCAGAGGCCTACCTACCAAATTTAGATTGGTGAGGTTTTATTGAGAGAGCTTGTAAAGACATTGGCTCACAAAGGCTAGGCATCCATGCACACCGGGAAGGCCTGGGCTCTGTGTCTAACTTTTGCAATCCAGGGGCTGGCAACCTCCTTTCAGTGTCCAGCGGGTAAAACACTGCTGAGAGATGCCCCAGGCAATGACAGCTGTAGCAGACCTTGCAAAGAGCAGAAGCTGATTATTTCACTGGATGAGCAGCAAGTTTGTTCTCACCTCCCCTTTGGGTAAAACTTCTGTTATCTTCCATGCCCTGGCTGCATCCTGAGTGCCTTAACAGGTTGTCCCATAGGAAGGGTAGGTTGTAAAGGGTAAAAAAAGATGCCATGAATTGAATTGAAACAGTCTATGGCCAGGGTCTCTGTTCAGCTGATTCCTTTCCTTCAAATGCAGTATCCCTGGCTCCTTAAAGGATGCAAGGGACCATTTAACCAGGAAGCTCCCTGATGCCTGTTGAGTTACATGAGCAAATAAACAAAATGAGCATTTGACTGCAACCTACTAGTAAGCCTTTCTTCTTCTGTAGAGAACATGGTCTCCACCATCTACCCTTCAGGCCTGTTTTTGGATTCCTCTATCAGTTCTCATGTTTGATTTTTATTTTCTGCCTTGGCTTAGTCTACCTCCTTGGATATTAAGCCAGATTTTCTTCTTTCTTGCATTCCATTCTTATTTCTGACCTTCCTTTGCTCCTTTGCTGATCTGGATTCCCAGGGTTGACTCCAACCTTCTCATCTGTGATCTTAACATCATCCAGCCTCCTGTACTGCAGATGCTGGAAAACAAAAGGCTGCTTGGAAAATACTCCCATGCAGCTCAGTTTTGGTGTGCTACATTGGTCCTCCCTGTGTACATGGTAAGTTTTGTAGCTGAGTAGAATAAGGCACAGCTGGGGCCTGAGGCATCACTTGGCTGGTATGCATCGGGCCAGAACTGCCACCGTTCACACTCTCGGGTGTTCAGTTCAGTGGTGAGTTTTGTCCACTGTGGTTGGGCACTGGGAGTGATTACTGGGAGCTCTGCATAGAGGTTTGAAGCCACCTAATGCCTAGTGATAAATCGTTTTGTGTTCAAACTAGTTAGAGTGGTTTCTGTTGGCTACAGTTGAATCAGATACACTGACTGGACACTTGCCATTCTCCCTGAATAATAGAACTCACCAGCTTTCCTACCTATATTCTGGGCCAGTTGGACAATTTTACTACTAGAGTCACTGCACCTGATAGCCCAGCTTCACAGGGGTCTTCCCCACCCCTTATTTCTAGGCACAATTCCTAGCATGAACACTGTTATGATTGCTGCCCATTTGAAGCATGTCCTGTGGCTTGAACAATCAAAAGATGGTACTAAACTAAAATTGCTTAACTTTGGGATGTAGACGGATGAGGTATAAATGAGTTTCTATAGCTTCATGACTTAATCTTGTTCTGTTGTTCCAAATGCATTAATTTTGGGAGGCTGATCAGAAATTCTCCATACCTTCTTTCCTATTATGTATCCCTACCTTTCAGGACACCTGGGATTCTTCACTCATTCATTCATCATATTTAAAAAACTTAAGTGAACAAGATGGGTACTTTTCATTTCAAACGAGGTTGTTTATATGATTTTTCTGGGTGATATAAATAGTGTCCTTCAGGGAATCCTTTTGGAAGAATTGAACATATGTGCAGAAGATAAGAAACCTTCAAAAATAAAATCTGTCAGGAATATCAAGGGACTCCAGGATCACACTGAGGACACTGAATTGAACTTCTAAATTGTGGACTTCTTGGTGGGTTCTGTGTCATGGTGCCATTGGTCTTTCCCAAGTCTATCACAGAGGAAGCAGCTAGACTTGTACTCCGCTCACTAAAAATGTCCAGAAGTGGGCCGGGCTTATGGCTCAGTGATAGAGTGCTTGCCTCTCACTTGTGGGGTACTGGGTTTGATCCTCAGCACCACATAAATAGATAAAATAAAGTTATTGTGTCCATCTACAACTAAAAATTAAAAAAAAAGTCCAGAAGACAGGAACTGCTGGAAGCTACTAAGACTTCTTGCTACCTGCATTAGTGGAAAAGGTAGCTGAGACGTTGATATGGTTTTTATTTTTTTGGTGGGTGATGGACATGAGGACAATCTCATGTAGCCTTCCCACTCCATCACTAAATTTTATGAGTCATATGAAGCATCTCAGAAGAGTCCGGGTGTTCATTAAAGTCTGAATGGTAGAAGAGGATACTGAGAGATATGTCTTGGATAGAAAAGGAGTTTTATGTATGCATAACTCACACACACACACACATACACACATACACACACACACACTTACGAGTTGTTCCTTTCAAAGCATAATTAGTCTCTGCCTTTGACTACAATCTATTCCTGGAAACTACAATAAAGCAGTCACATTTTCCCATAAGAACAATGTCATAATTGGGCATTGGAATCCTGACCAAAGAACTTACCATTAAATAAACCATAGACGTGACGAAAATATGTCATAAAAGCAAAGATGCGACAGCTATAAACCTCTGTAATAATTGTAAAGAATAAAATTATGCTCTGTCATATAAATGGGCTTGAATATACTGTACACATTGATTATATAAGAAATCTCAATGAACTATAAAGTCTATATAACATAAAGAGTACAAATCCAGTGCGTCGTAAATTTGACCTAAAACTAATATTCTAACTATAATAAACATTAAACATTTAATTAAGAATCATTTTTATTGCCTTCTTGGAACTGAGGAGGACATCTTAATAATATTATTTGAATGACTCAGGTCCCTCAAAAAGAGCCAACCATGTGCCTTCATATTATCACAGTGAACTTCCCATTACACTATAGAGAGCATCCCAATGACCTTGACAAGAAGCCAATGGGGACTCCAATGCTGGAGAGCACGTTTCAAATCACTGAATGGGGAAATACGGATATTATAAAGGATAAGAAAGCTTTGTTCTATGGAATGCTGAAAGAGTGGATGGTTATGGGATAGGGATTTAGGATAGAGAGAGCTACTGAGTCTTAAAGGAAATGCCAGGATCCATTGAGATGCAGAAAGCATGGTTGTAAATCCTGAGTGACAAGACTGTAGCCTGTGCCTTTGTAAATAGGCAGCTCCACCTGTCTCTACCTCTAGTCTTGTCCCTCCCTATACAGCCCTTCTATCAATATTGGCTCACCCAGCTCAATGTGGGCTTCTCACTCTCATGATAACCCACATCCTCCCTTGAATGTGTATCTACCTTCCTAAATAAACCTCTGTCTCTGCTTTTCTGTGGCTCATGCTGAAATTCTTTTCCATCACGAATGCCAAGAACCCCTGCTGGTCCTGAGTTGAACTCCCCCTCCCCTCTGAGAACTCTTTGGACCCTTCTCAGAGACATCTCCCGTGACAGTGACATTGCAAGAGGCGAGGGCTGGGGTTGCATCTGCATAGCTTTGAGGCTTGAACTTGCTATCAACTCTATCATGTCTTCCTTTAATAATACATTTTATGTTTACCCAATGCTGTAGTGCTTAATCACTACAAAGAGCATCTCCACCTTCAGTGACCATTCGGTACCCTTCAGCTTATTTTTAGAAGTGTAAGTTCAAGAGATTGCAACAGCTTTGCCACTCTTTTTCTTGATAAAGCGAAACTTAAAAGATTCCTAAAATAACACATTGGCTCATTTCTCTTATCTATAACTTTTGAGTATATGTTGTAGTAATATTGTGCTTTCTGGTTCATTGCCTCTAGTGCTTGGAGAAATGGTTGGCATGCAATTGGTGTTCAATAAATATTTGTTGAAAAAAAGAAAGAAAGAAAGGATGTAAGAAAGACTTGCTCAGATACAAGCTTTTAACTGCCCGAGGGCTCCCAGGATCTACCTGATTGTGCTTTCAATAAGAGAGGATACCTCTAAGAGGTCAGGGCACTTGGACTCCCAGCCAGTTCAAATCCAGCCAGGTGAATACGCAGGAAATGAGCTCAGTGGACTCCAGAGTCAGGCAGTTAATATGACTCAGGGGATGAGATGAGATATTCATCCTCTGCCTCCTCTTTCCCATTCCTTCTCTCCAGGCCTTCCTCCTCACCACTCCGCTTCTCATCCATTTCACTTTGTACTATAATCCTGTGGCCCATAAGCCAGTCTTTCTAGCCCAACCTCTCCTCTCAGCCCCAGAGCCTTATACTTGGATATCTTTCTGGAAATATCTGTTTCTAAAAGCACCTCAAATGCACCTTATTCACAATTAAACTTATTATCCTTTCTCACCCTAAACTCGAATATCTTTTTACTTTTATTTTCCTGGTGAAAGGCTAAGGCCCTCATTCATTGGGCTTTCTGAAATACAAAAAGGATCTACCTGAACCAATGTGAGCTCTTGTCACTGCTGTCATTCTTTGTTAGCTTTCAGGTGAAAGCAGTTCAGCACCCAGAGTCCGGGCCAGCAGGTCCCACTGTATCGATCTGGGCCGGAAGCAATTTCCTAAGAGCTGTACATATTGGGAATCATATACTTTTGGACAAGGCCATTTGCACTTGGTGCCAGAGGTGCTTTCAACACATTTTCAGAGTAGCTTTCACGGTCATGGATTAGCTCTGGGCTGGTGGCTGGGAAGAACCTGGAACTGAGGAATTTTCTAGGATACAGAGATTTCAGTGCAAAACCAGGATGGTTTCAGGCAAACTGGGACAATGGATCACCCTAGGAAGGGATGTCTTATGATTGTGCAATAATAGGAAGCAAGGTAATGAGAGAAACGTGCAGAAAGTCTATTAACATCAAGTCTTTTGGGCCATATCAACACACGAGAGCACTATCCCTATATTAGTTGTGTAGACTATAAGAATCAGTGCTTTTGCAATGATGTACTATTTAAAACAGTTTTTATTAATAGAATCTTTGTGAAGGTATTTACTGTGATTCTATGAGCTACTTGCCTTGTACCTGGATAATTAATATAGACAAATAATACAAATCTGTGACCAATTGTCTGTTTGATTTAGCCATCTAGTTTCAGCTTTATGAACATGAGTGTACATTCAACTAATGTGTAGGTATTGGTTTAATCAAGTGCAAGAATGCACGAGAATATTTGAAAATATTAATATTCCAAAGACATAGTCAAGCGAATATTCCATTCACTACAGTGGGCATTTTGAATTACTTAAAAAATAGTTGGCTTTTATGGTCAATTGGCTATAGCTATGTTACTGGTAATAAACTGTAAATCTTAACGTATCACCTTTTAAGATCACCTTGGATGCTATTTTAAGGTAGAGAGAAAAATGTAAGAATTTATACAGCATGCCAATTTCATTGTAATTGTTTAATAAATTAGCAAAGAAGGGGGAAATCAAGCAATGAATTGCTGGAATTCATTAAATCGAGGATAACTCTCTTTGTGCTTGAGCCAAGTACTTCCAAGATAGAGTGCTTGGAAGGATACAGTAACATCCAAGCCAAGATGTCATAAAAGTGAGGGAAAAATCACTGGTGGGATATAGTAGCAGTGGTGTTGTCCAAGAATTATAATCCTAGTTAAGGTTGAACCCAAAGTTCACTTGACCAATTCTCCAGAAAGCTCATGCTGTGTCTTAGTGGCTCAATGTTGAGACAGAGTTCCTGGGTTCTTATCAACTGTGGAGCATTATACACATTAGCTATCTCCTCAAGCCTGATTTTTCTGTTTGCAAAATTGAAATAAAGGAGTTATACGTTGAGCTGTTGGGTTGAGGCAGTGAATATAAAACTGTTAACAGGGTGCTCCAAACTGTGTTAGTTGATATTGTTTTATACACTACATATTAAGCTTAACATAATGTATAATAGCTAACATATTATGCAATATATTAATATATTGCCTTAGATTGGGGTGTGATAACAACGTACCAAGGATTGGTAGCTTTAATAAGAGACATGTATTTCTCACAGCTCTGGAGGCTGGGAAGTCCAAGGCCAAGGTGTCAGCAGATCTGGTTCTTGGTGAGATGGCCACTTTCATGTAGAAGAGAGAGAGGTGTCTTTCTCTTCCTATAAAGGAAGAGAACTTTATAGGAAGTTCTTCCCCTCAAACCTTGTAAACCTAGTTATCTCCCAAAGACCCTACCTCATAATATCTTTACATTGGGGGTTAAGATTGTAACATATGAATTTAGGGGAGAGGCAAACATTTAGTCCATAAGATCTATACTAATAATAAGACAACTAATGTATATTAGTTATTATTATCAAATAAATTTTGGAATGATTAGTGATGAGAACATCTGTTGGTTAGCATAAGAATAGCTGGCAATTTTTTTTTGGCATTAATTTTCCTTTACTGTGAGCATGCCTTGAGTTTGATGATTTGAAGGATCACATATTACTGAAAATGAGTTAAAGGTAGAGTAGTGATTAAAAGGACAGAAACTTGGACAAATGTCATTATTTTGGGAAAATATCTCATAGTAAGTGCATTCCTTGAGTATAATGCATTGGTGGATAGCACATTCCATAATGAACGTTCAGTGTTCATTATTATAGATACTTTTTTTTTGTTTTTGAGAGCCATCAGACAGGTAACTCCAGGGTGGCCTTGAACTGTGTTTGAAAATGTAGGATCTTTTGCAATTTGCATGCTCTTGGTGAAATGTAAGTAGTTCTTTGAAGGATGTAATGACAGGTAGAAATGAAAGAGACTTCATTTTAAAGGCCGGGCACAGTGGCACACGCCTGTAATCCCAGTGGCTCAGGAGGCTGAGGCAGGAGAATTGCAAGCCAGCCTCAGCAAAAGTGAGGCACTAAGCAACTCAGAGAGACCCTGTCTCTAAATGAAATACAAAATAGGGCTGGGGATGTGGCTCAGTGGTTGAGTGCCCATGAGTTTAATCCCCAGTATCAAAAAAAAAAAAAAGACCTTATTTCAAATCAATAAGTGATCACTATTAACAAGCCTAAATGTGACCCTACATCACCAATTTTGAAATAGACTATAGCACCCATAAGCTTCAGTTGAATAGAAAGAAGCAATAAACTAAATCAATATTTGGCAAATATAGGAAATCCTGATACTAAAAGAGCTCAGGATGTGTTCCATGATTGGAGTGTAAGGCATATCTATTTGATGAAAGTTGGATCCAGGCAGGTTGAATTATCTGTTTCCAGAATGGGAGAAAGGATTTGTTTCTCAGAAAACTTATCTTTCTGACTTCAGATCTGCTAATGTCAGAAACATCAAAGGAAGATACTACAACTCTAATACTACCTTGTTCCAGTTACTAAACTTAAAAACAAGACTATCAATTTATAGTAAAATTGATTGCTTTTCTTTAAAAACAATTGGAGAAAGGAAAGGGGGTGTGACTGCTCACCACAGTGAGCGTGTTTGTTGAGTGAATGTGTGAATGTTGAAGGGTGCCCTTGGGGATTCCTTCAGGGGAATACTTAGATTTACGCTCACGTAATATTTGGAGGAGAAGGATAGGAGGCTGAGTTGGGTAGAGGTTTCAAATGGAGGAGTCTTAGCCTGAAAGGATGGATGGGAACAAGTGGGGCAGATGGAACGTATGAACCTGGCCTTTGGGTGGGGTCTTCACAACGGTCAGTAATTACAAGCTCCATTTCCTGATTGGTGGTTCCTGGGGGAGGGAGGGGTGGGGGCTTCGCTCCCTGCTGATAAAGTTTAATGTCAAGTGTAGACTGATTTGCTTTACCTCCAGGCCCTTTTTTCTCAACTTAGAGATGGCGGCTGTTTTTCTGTCAGACACAAGCTTCACTTAATGACTGTGTAGTTTATTACCCAGTAGGTCATATCCTGTATATTTTAAGAACAAACACCTCAGAGACTGTGACTTGGTGGAAGGAGATGACATGTGTCACTGCTGTTATTTTCACTACAGCCTGGTGGAAAAACTAATTACCTTTTCATCTGGGCAAATTCAGAGGTCAGTTTACCACTAGTATATCACTACATGACAGGGAACACGGGTAATTAGGTGGGATGTGTAACCTGGATATTCCATGGATCTCATTACATCTTATTTAGAAAGGCTATAATTTGATTGGTGGAAAATTAAGGCATCTTCTCATGGGTCATTTTATCTTTCTGCAATAATAATTCTTGGCTTGATTAAAAATTGATCCAGTGTCTTCAAGTGAATTTATTATTGCAGCAATCTATCACCCCCAGACAGATAATCTGGTTCCCATCTTTATCTGATTTGAAAAATCTGTCACTTATTATGTGTTGTTTTTTTCAATCATTTAAATTGATAGCATTCTAGGAAGGCATTTGCAACCCCAGGTTTCTTGGAGGAAAGCTTACAGAACATGTGGGTGCATCCTTTTATGGCAAAGGATTGGATAATCTGTCAATTTTAATAAATCGATTTTGAATTGGTCTAAGGCAACATTTTCGCTATTAAAAATAATCAAACTCCATTTTGAGGAGTGAGAACAATTGAAGGATAGTGGGAAGGCAGATTTGCCTCTCTGTTTCTCTCTCTCTTTCTCTCTCTCTCTCTCTCACTTTTCTTTTGTTGAACCAAAGGACTTTAATTCTTTTATAGATCCAAGGCTCCAAGACTTCATTCTGAGCCCTGGAGAGTCAACCAAAATATGTTTGATGACACTCAAGAAATGATACAGCGTCAGTCCAGAGGCAGGAAATGCATTTCCAGTTCATTCTGGCATTCAAAGAGACATAATAAACTTAATGATTCACATTTTTATATCTTTTTTCAGCTCATAGTACTAGACCAAATAGAAGATATAAAATTTGCAAACATCAAATGCATTTTTTTGACTCTCCCTTTAAGAATAGCTGTCATTTATTAAGTGCTCACCTCCATAGAGGTACTTTATGTGGATTAGTTTACTTAGGTACCAGTGCAGCTCTATAGGCGCAGAAAGGTTAATTTTCTGAGGTCACACAGGAGATAAATGATACCACCAGAATTCAAACCCTGGTGGTATCCAGAGCATGGCCAGTATCACCATTGTGCTGCTTGTTGTCTTAGAATGATCTGAGGATGAATAGAAGGAAGTGCAAAGCCAGGAATTTTAATATGGCAATTAACATATTTATTAAGGGTTCCTACCATTGGGGCATTATTTGGGGGCCTTTGTGAGATACAACAAATAATGTGACAAGATTATTTTCATGAAAATTAAATAATAGAAATGGCCAAAGATAACAGTGCAATACCATTGCACAAGAGACTTCTCCCAAACCAATACCAGAGAACTGGGGCTTTGGGATTCAGAGTGGAGTCAGCAACTATAGGCCCAGCATTCCTGGGTTGCTTCATGGACAGCAGAGGTTTGCACTGGGACCTGACAAAGAGTTTTTGCTTGACCAAATTGTTCCTACACCCATCTGTGCAGTTCTTTGTAAAACTATATTTTGAATAAAAACCTTGCTAGATTGCTTGACCTGGAATGTCCTATCCTTTGATCAACCTAATATCTGTTAGGACCCCTCATCCTCCATCTTCAGTAAAAATCCTGTTGGGTCATTTTAGCCAGAATCCTCCCTTAGCCCTGATTTTCCCTCAGTAATCTTACAACCACCAATTACCATCCTGTTCCTTGGTTATAAATTCCCGCTTGCCTGCTGTATTCTGAATGGTGTGCAGTTCTCTACTGAGATCATTTCTTGGTGTTGCAATAGGCCTGAATAAAATCTATTTTTTTTTTTTTTTGGTTCCAGGGTTTGAACCCAGGGGCTCAACCCAGGGGCTTAACCACTAATCTGCATCACCCACCCTTTAAAAAAATTATTTTGAGACACAGTCTCTCTAAGTTGCTTAGGGCCTCACTAAATTGCTGAGGTTGTTTTTGAATTGGCGATCTTTCTGCCTCAGCCTCCGGAGCCACTGGGATTACAGGAGTGCACTATAGCATCCAGCCTGGCGTCTGTTTTTTGTTTGTTTGCTTGCTTGTATTTTACCACTTCAATTCAGGTTTGTCTTGAAGAACAGTTAAAATCTGGGGAGGTAGAATGAAGACAAATGGTTTTCTAGATGGGAGGAATAGTATTAAAAAAAACATGGAAATGGGAAGGTGTGAGACGAATTGGGGAATGAAAGCCTGGAAGAGAAGACATGGGGCTGTCAGGATGGAGGAAAAGCGGATAGGTCATTTAGGGGCAGGTGTGGGCATCTTGAGCACTAAGGAAGGAGAGGAAATTTAGAGGAGGCCAGGGTAAGACATGGGAAGCTTTGGTGCAAAAGGAGAGGGAGAGGGAGAGAAGGAGAAAAGCAAAGCAGGTCTTAGGGGGTGAGTTGAACACAGGACAGATTGTAGAATGGAAGAGACTGGTGATGTTGAGAGCTGCTTGCTGACCACCTGCAAAAGGCAGACAATTTTAGCCCTGGAGAAAGACGGAGTGAAGGCCTTCAAAAGCATTAAATTGAAGCTCGTGCGATTTGGTCTTACGTCATAACCTGGGAAACTGGTTCCTTGTGTTGTGCCTCAGGTCCCCACGGCTATTCCACCTTGTCTTCTGTCTGTCACCATTCACTCTGAAAGCTTCCTCAGCTCTGATGTTTCTGATTCTCTCCTTGCCTCGCCTGAGTTCAGCCTCATGACTTGACATTTCTTTTCTGCTCACTTCCTTGGCTAGCTTGGATATCCATCAGAACTCGCCTCCACCTATTTACCCTTTTATGTTTATTTATGACTTACACCCCATAACCCTGGCTGCCTCTGCTGGATGAGCCTCCAATCCCAACAGGACATTCAGGGAGACCCTTACAAAAACTTTTATTACCATAAAACTAGATGATAAATATGTCAGGGGTTAATAATAGGTATTGACAGTGGGACTTTAGAGGAAGGACAGTTGCCATAGTAGAAGTTGTTTACTAAAATAATTGTAGCACTTTTAGAATCCTGTATATATGGAGATGTCTAAGACTAATGCATATTTTCATTTGATTCATAGTTTTCATTTAAGCAAAAAATTGAAATACAGGCTTCATTCATTCATACAATCATTTAAACAAATCATTACTGAGAGCCTAGAGTCCAATAATATAAATTCTACATCTTTTGCTTCTGGATAACTGAAAAAAAAATCTCTTCGGCTTTATAGTATCTTATGATTTGTGCTATTTTTAAAAAATATGTTCACTCAATTCTGAGGATAACACTATTGGCAGATACTATTATTCCATTTTTTCAGGGGAAGAATGTGAAGTTTGTTGAGACATTGGCTCCGGGTCCCATCAACTTTTAAATGCTGGAGTTTGAGAATTGAACCCGGGTTCCCTGGCTGCAGAGAGGTACTTTCCACCATAATACAGCTGTCTACAGAACCACAAAGGCTTGGAAGAGTGCCTGTGGGTTCCCAAAGTCCCAGGTGAGATGGTGATGAGACAAGGCCATCATACTGGTGAGTTGATGAGCACAGGGACAGTAGACTAGAAACAAGGTCTGCTCTGTCAAGGGCACTAACAAGCTCTAGGGTGATCCCAAGAGAGATGTCCAAAGAGTATGGTGAACTGGGCCTTGGGTTAGGCCCATTGTATATCTCAGTAACAATCATGGAGGACAATAGTGATGAGTCTTGGGGAGTTGCTGCTATTGACTGGGTATGTGGGTACCTGGGACAACAGGGTAGCAAGATCAACAACACCCTTACCAAGTGGTCAGGCAGGGCTCTCAGTCTGCAATCAAACACAGAATAATTGGCTCAGGCCCAGATGGATGTCTAAAGGGTTCAGTGCTGTCTAGCCGGCGAGGCTAGGAGTAGCCAAGGGCCCCAGTTACTGGACTGACCACTGAGAGGCTTTGTTTTCCTTCTTGTTCTCTTACTGTTGTGTTCACTGGCCAGGGTCACTACATTTTCTTTGGGTTCTGTGATTATTCCCTTTCATTAGCTGTAGTTCCTTTTATCTGGTTCCATCACTTTCCTGAAAAGAAGTCACTCAGTTGATGATCTGATGTATTTATGAGCTCTGAGCTCCTAGACGGGTGTTATGGTTTGGGTATGAGGTATCCCCCAAAGCTTCTGGGTTAATGCAGGAAGGTTTAGAGGTAAAGTGATTGGACTGTGAGAGCTGTAACCTAATCAGTCCATTTAAATGGACTGACTGGGTGGTAACTGCAGGCAGGTAGAGTATGGCTGGAGGAGGTGGGTCACTGGGAGTGTGTCATGGAAAGGTGCATCTTCTCTGTGGCCCCTTCCTCTTTCTGTCTCTGCTTCCTGGCCTTCATCAATGGAACAACGTTATTCCAACACGACCTTCTGCCACGATGTTCTGCTGTACTTTGCGCCCGGAGCAATGGAATTGGCCAACCATGGACTGAACCTCTGATATCATTAGCCAAAATAAACTGTTTCTTTTTTAAGTTTCTCTTGATGGGCATGTTGGTCAGCAACATAAAGCTGATGAACACAGAAGGCACTAAACATTATCATCTATGATGTTCAGAACTGGATCTTGGAGACTCCAAGAATCCTAGAAAGTGCATTGCCACCTGAAAATTCCTTTTCTTCCTGCCTCTTTCTATCTGACTCCTGAGTAAGTCCCTTCAAGTTGCACAGAAAAGGCATTTTGCCAAGCTTCATGACAGCCCATGAATATGTTGATAGTAATATTTTCCACGTGTCTGCTGCTTTATACATTCCAAAGCACTTTCGCACAAAATATGATTTGGAATCGTTTTAGGATCTCTGTTAGGTAGATTGGAGGGCATCTTAATTTCCATTTCATAATGGTGAAACTGAGGTCCCAAGGCCGTAACACACTAGAGTAATAGAATTAAGTCTTCCTCTGGGCTTCTCAGATTGAGGTCAGGTGCGCTTGCTCAAAATATTATGTGCTTTCTCTCTGGATTTTCATTAGTTCTTTTGGAAATGTGGGATTTTAGTTGGATGAGCTGACGTGGTGAGGGAGGCTTACTCTTATCCATTCATGTTAGCTTGTCAATAATGCTGGAGATGAGGATGATGATGATGAATCACCTATAATTGTGTCCATTCAAAAATCTCTCTTGGAGTTTCCAGCATTTCAGCAGAATTGATTAAACACGTGAACCCCCCGATAACCTAAGGTCTCCTAACATGCCAATCATTAATCTAAGGAAAGAGAACTCAATTGCTTGTACCTGAAGAAAAGCCTTTTGCAAAACAAAGAGCAGATCCACACTCTTCACCTGAGTCTAGCCGTTACACTCGACAGTGGCAGTTATTATAAATGGCTATATTCCTACAGCCACCCCGGAGAAAGAATGAAAGAAAATTGTGCAACCAATTTAATGAGGTGTGTGTGTAAGAGGGATGGTTAGCAATTTGTCTTTAACAATCTTGTTATACGGCAAGAGGCTCAGAGGGGACAAAAAGAAAGAAAGCGACCGGGAGTCAATGCTCTATTTTCTAACAATCCTCAAGAGAAAGGAGATAAAGACCAAGAGAATTCACTGAGCAAATGTTTTCTTTCTGGCAACAAATGCAGGCGCAACGCTTGCAGAACCACTAGCCTATGCGAATGGAGAAGGGTTATAAATCCAGACTTAACAAAGGTTTCACCCCAGCAGTAATAGAGTTAGAGGGTGAAAGGTGGCATCTTGTTCAGCTTTCTCTGGAATCATTCCCTACGATACTGGAGAGTAAATTTGTGGCATTTCTAGAAGCTCAAATGAATGAAAATAAATACTCATTTGGTCCTTGAACCATTGTTAGCAAAGTGGGCAGTTGGAAAACTACCCATGTACCCAATAAAGTTCAAATGAAAGGGCCAAAAAAAAAAAAATCATTTTTACTACAACATCCGGTGGCTCTGGACATGGGGGGACTGTGTTCCCACGGTGAGGCATAATGTGGAGGGATATTTAATTGGACCCTTCCAAAAGGAGAGTCCCCTTGGATAACAACCACACCTTGGGCACAGGTTTAGAGGGCAGTTGGCTCCAGAGCTTCTTTGGAGCGTTTTTTTCCTCTGGCTCTTTTAGTTGGATTCTGGTTCATCAGATTCTAATCAATCATTAATTTGGAAAGGAACCATTTTCTTGAGCGACTACTATATTTCTGGCCTTGTTCTTGATTCAGTGAGTTTTATTTAAACTTTTTTTTTTTTTTTTTTTTTTTGTGTGTGTGTGTGTGTGTGTGTGGTGCTGGGGATTAAACTCAGGGTTTTCCACAGGCTGGGCAAATGCTGTAGCACTGAGCCACCCCCCCACACCCCAGTCCTAGAGGTTTAGAAGGACTTTTTGGTTTCTTGTGAGAGACATTCAGTGGCAGCATCGAGGAATTTGTCCAAGAAGATTCTCCCCCTTCAACTTCATAATCACCTTGGCTGTCCCAGGCCAGTTTTGATGTTAGTCACAGTATCATATTTCATGAAAGTCAGATAGTCATGTATGATAAAAAGCACTGTTCATTTCCAAGATGGGAATTCTAACAGCAGACCTTACATAAAAGCAGGATACCAATGGGCTACATATGCAGTGTAAGTGTGAAGGGAAATCCCTTAAAGACCAGCAGGGAAACCTGCCGCTCTCAACCTTGGGTCAACCAGAGGCAAGAAGGCACACCTTTTTTTTTTTTTCTTTTTTTTTTTTTCCTTTCAGAGAGTTTAAATCACAAGCTTGTATGGACACTCACAGGTCTGAGATAGAAAAATCACACAATTGTTGGGGTCCAGTAATCCTCAAGCACAAAAATAATTAATTTCAAGTTGTCTCAGGTTACCCTGATTGGCAGAAGCAAATGCAATTCCTCTCTAGAAGAATTCATCTGCCAGTACAGAGATTCTACGATCCCACTGATTATATGATACATTCTGATTTCAGGGATGGTAAAAAACGTGAGAATAATGTGCATATGAGAATTGATGAAGAACAGTAATAGTAATAAAAATGATTTTCACGACTAGCATATTGACATAATTTGGTATAATTGTTATTATTTTACTTTGGTATGGACAGTGGAACTTTTCTTAACCTTCAGTAAATTGTGAATACAAGCATCCTAAGAATTTCCCCATTTTTATTGCTATGTAAAAAACAAGCTTGTCGTGCATACTCAGTTCTAAGTAAGTCCTGTAGTGTCTCTTTCAATTAGATTATCCTCCAAATATTTTCCTAAAAAGAAATGAGTGGGCTTTAGCTGAACCCAATTCTAATTGACTTAAGTAAAAAAAAAGGAAACACCTGGTTCATTTCCCAAAAAAGTCTAAGGGCTTAAAATGGCTGGATTTTAAAATGGCTGGATTTTATTTTTGCTTCTGCCTCATTTGAAAATATTCTCATCAGGATCTGGAATTGCTCCTCCCATGGTTCTGTTTTTTTGCATCCAAGGTTTAGACTTGGACCCTACATTGGGCTCCCGACACCTCTAGGCTTCAATCATCCTCTCTGATCGCTGTCGTAGCACAAAGTGGGCTTCTCTTGTCCACTCCATCATAAATCTCAGAATGGAGTCTCGTGGCTTGGGGGGAATCACATATCCATCCCTGAAACAGGAAGAAGATCTTGGTCACCCTCAAGCCTTAGGGGCTGAGGGCAGAGAGGAGTGATTCTCAGTGGTGGTGTGGCCAGAACAAGGGGCCAGGATGTTGGTCAAGATGGGAATCATTTGCTGTAGGCAGGAAAGATGCCCACTGCGTGTCCTCCCTGTCCTGGTGGAACTGAGTCCATTTGTGGGAATAGTCACATGAAGTCAAATGGCCATGCAAAGTGTAAATTGACATTTGAGTCAGCTACATGAGAGATGTGACAAGATTCCACGTGACAAGTGCCGCGGGAGGTGCAAACTGAAGAGCTCCAAGGAGGAAGAAGTGACTGGCCTAGAGGAACTGGGGACACTTCACGGACTAATCTGACAAAAGGAGGGAAGGAAATGAATGAGAACAATGTCTTGGGGAGGCACAAGCCAGGTAGCGCTTTGTACTGATTCCGGAGAAAGGGTTAGCTTTTTGTGTGCCTAGGGGTCAGCGGGTGCTCTGCCACTGTTTTTATTCCTGGCCAGAGGGCATGCTCTCTAATTAATACAAGAACTTGTTTAGAGTGAGACGTCCACTGGGATGAAAAGATTCCTGGGTCTAATTGGGATCCCATCTCAAACTAGCCATGGGACTGGAGCAAGGCATTTGGTTTATTTTTGCTTCTGCCTCATTTGAAAATGGCCAGGATTCACCTGCCACATCTGTCTCAGGGTTATTCCAAGAATCCAAGGTGATATTTGTGAAGGCATTTTGAAGCATTTGAACCAGGAAGAAGTTCTAGTACAAATGCACAGCATCGTCTATGGCACCCAGAATGGTTTTGTCCTAATTTAAAACTGTTTCACTTTTAATGGATGTTGGGCTATTCTGCAAATTACGAAAATAAACAATGAATTTATGTAGGTTATAAGAATTATGAAAATGGGGAATTAAACTTTTGATTCCTGAGTTAACTAGATTTCTCCTGAGTTAGTTTGTCTAAGGCAGGCGGTGTACAATATTTCTAGGCTGTAATCAACTTGTTTGTCTTTCTTCCTTTCTTCCTTCCTCCTATCTATTCATTTGCTTTTTGACGAGTTAGGCATACTATCTAGTGTACAGGAAGATCGAATTAAAGGCAATTAACTTGGGGTCACTTTGTGGCTTATCGCTAGATAATTTGTTTTCAAACACTGAGAAAACAATCAAAAGCACAGAACATTATATTTCTGTTGTTACAACTGTGAAGAATCTTGTAGAACTTTGAGATCACCATCATGAGCAGTAATTATTACTGTGCTACCAATGTATAGAGACATGTAGCTATGTTAGTTAACAGAGTTGTGATTGGAATGCAAGAAAATTATCTTTCAATCTAAAAATGACAAAATCATAGAATTTGGAGGGAAATGGATGGCATTAGAGCAGATTATGCTAAGTGAAGCTAGCCAATCCCTCAAAAACAAATGCCAAATGTCTTCTTTGATATAAGGAGAGTAACTAAGAACAGAGTAGGGACGAAGAGCATGAGAAGAAGATGAACATTAAACAGGGATGAGAGGTGGGAGGGAAAGGGAGAGAGAAGGGAAATTGCATGTAAATGGAAGGAGACCCTCAGGGGTATACAAAATTACATACAAGAGGAAGTGAGGGGAAAGGGGGAAAAATATAAGGGGGAGAAATGAATTACAGTAGAGGGGGTAGAGAGAGAAGAGGGGAGGGGAGGGGGAGGGGGGATAGTAGAGGATAGGAAAGGCAGCAGAATACAACAGACACCAGAATGGCAATATGTAAATCAATGGTTGTGCAACTGATGTGATTCTGCAATCTGTATACGGGGTAAAAATGGGAGTTCATATCCCACTTGAATCAAAGTGTGAAATATGATATATCAAGAACTATGTAATGTTTTGAACAACCAACAATAAAAATTAATTTAAAAAAAAAGAATAGTGTTCAATAAATTAGATGAGATATTCAATCCTTTATTATAAAATAAGCTTTGTAATAGATGATTTCAACCAATTGCAGGCTAATTTAAGTGTTCTGAGCAGTATTTTGGGGGATGAATGTATGAAGGAATGGAGTACATTCAACCTGTTCACATTTTATTGAACTGATATATAAGGGATTTATAAATTTTTTTATCTCTGAAAAAAAAAAAAGAAAATTATCTTTCAGTCTGAACACACACACACACACACACACACCCACATATACACACACACACACTCTTGTATCAGAAAAAAAAAATGTTTTCCCTGAATCTGAGCATTTTGCTTTCTGCTCCCCTTTGAACCGGACACAAGATTTCAGAGATTTGGCTTCTCCATCTCTTTCCTTCGGACATAATATTTGGAGAAAGGATAGAGGTTCTCTTTATTTTTTTCTTTTTGGCTACTGGGGATTGAACTCAGCAGAGCCACATCCCCAGTCCTATTTTGTATTTTATTTAGAGATTTTTAAAAAATGCCCATTTAAACTACAGATTATCCACACATAGACCACTGACGGCAAAATAACAAGGTATAATTTACCAAGCCTGTCATGATGGAGGAAATTCCTGGGAGGACATGTCTCCATAGAAATTGTCTAAATATGGCGGCTTCCTAATGAAATCCCTCCCAGTAGGGAAAACGTGTGTTTAACTGGTCCCATATGTTTTCCAGGGGACCTCTTTCCCCCACCATTACTTCCCCAGCCAGTTTTGTGATGATAAAGAAAGAAACATAATTCTAAGGAGGCCCTTCCCCTGATCCATCCTAATGTGGTTATAGGTAGATATTAGGGCACTTTTTTGGTTACATCTGTCACTTGGAATTTCTCCATTAATGGAGTCTCTGAAGACATTTTAGGAATGAATAATATCTTTTATCTCGTTGGAATATGCATGGGATTCCCATCAAATATGTCCTCGTGTGACTCTGAGTAGACAGCCAGTAAGATTTCCTCTTTCAAGTCTCTGTCAGGGAATAAATGCTGAGTTCCTCAGTAGTGCCAGATGAAAACCTGATAGTGGATGCTTTGCTCTGAAAGCAGACTGTGGCCCAGCTGTTCTGTGGTTTATGAATTTTTTAGCAAGGCTGGGCCTGGCGGCTGAACCGGCATTGGCTGAGTTGGAGCATACACTGGGGGTTTGATTACTTCAAGCAGGGGTTAGAAAAAAACCTGGCAGTGTTTTCTGGGTTTCCCCTCGGAGGTTTAGAGATTTGTTCAACTTTTGTTCAAAGCCAAGTTCAGAAAATGGAAAATGGGAGAAGCCAACTGAGTTTAGAAACTTGAGGCTGGACCACTCCTAGATGATGTGCTGTAGACAGTGTGGAAAGAGAGCCACTCCGAGGCCCAGGTCAAGACCCCTTAAGAAGGGGCTGCTGCTGACTATCTCTCCCTGGTGGGAGAACCATTATGTGGAGCCCTGACTCTAGCACAGACTGTCAGTCCTCACTTTGGGTGGGTTGGGGGTGAGCAGGGAGAATCAGAAGTTGGGCCAATAGGGAGAGAGCGAGGACTTAGCAGTTCAAAGCAAGTAGTGTTTCATAAACCTGAAGCTACCCAGAGAGTCTTTAGGGCAACATTTTCTTTTCTGTATTTCATCTCCTTAACAGGACCTCTAAGGCCTGAAGATCAAAATTTTAATATCCTTTGTTTTTTAAAATACTTTTTAGTTTTAGATGGACACTATATTTTTATTTTAATGTGATTCTGAGGATCGAACCCAGTGCCCCATGCATGCTAGGTGAGTACTTTATCACTGTGTCATAACCCTACCCCCCAAGTTTTTATATCTTATTCATTCAGTCTAGTAAGTTTTGACATTGGGCAAAGAAAAATACCCATTGGCTAGATGTCACTATTGTTCCCTAGTTATTGGGAAACCAGGCTAGGAACCAGGAATTAAGATAAATTCTTCCCAGCAGGGGGCTCTGATCCTGGAGCCTGTGGAAAACAAAGTGAACCGAAAATAACTTTTTCCTCAATCCAGTGGTGACTGGGGAAATAATCAATCTATTTGATCCTTAGGTGCTCAAAATAGATCTAATCTTCATTAAGTGAATGCTTAGTCCTTCCTGGCTGAGTTGGTTTGACTCTTGGCATCAGAAGATCCCCACCCCGTCTGGGGGGTGGGGTGTTTGATACATGCTGGTGCTTGGAGTCCACTCCAGAGCAGCTGAGCTAGGATCTCAGGGAGTGGGGTCCTGATAGTGACTTTCAATCTGCCCAGGTGAGTCTAATGAGCAGCCAGGGGTGATAACCCTAGGTGCAGATGTAGGGATGGGGTTGCTCTTTCCTTGAGGTAGTCAGGAAAGACCTTGCTGATGGGCTAACATTTGAGCATCATCATGAAGGAAGTGAGGGGGAGGGTTGAGATGGGGGTTGTGGGAAAGCATTCTAAGCCGCTCTGTACCCACCTGGCAACATGAAGCTATTTTCTGAAGGTGAGTGAGCAGGTGGGAGACTGGGGAAGTGTAATGGCACTTACCTTGCTACAATCACACTGGTTCAGATAGCATTAGTTCCCTTTAGGCCAGGGGTGGTGGCACATACCTGTAATCCCAGCAATTTGGGAGACTGAAGCAGGAGGATCACAAGTTCGAGGCCAGCCTGGACAACTCAGTGAGGTCCTGTTTCAAAATAAAAAATAAAAAGGGCTGGGGATGTAGCTGAGTGACAGAGCATCCCTGGTCCCGTCCCCATTTCCATGGGGGGTGGAAAAAAAAAAGAATTAGTTCCTTTTACTGCCTTATCATTGTAGAAAATCCCTATTGGCTAGAAATAATCCATTTGGTTGAAAATTCCCCAAATCTACGGTAATTAGTAAGTGATTTAATAGAAATTGTATCTAAAGTTTAGTTTAAGCAGGGTGAGATTTCATGGTATCCAGCACTATAGATGCATTTAAAAAGACAAGAAATCGAGTGAGAAGAAGAAAAAGCATTGTGGGTATGCAAAGGGTAATGTGGTGCCTTATTTGTTTGGCTTTGATCTGTGTGTGCTAGAAGCCTGGGGAAGGAGCCCGTGGGCAGGTCACGGTTATGCTTTTGAAGGTGGCCAGTGGCGCTGATGTACCCTGAGTGTGACTGCTTCGTCGCCCTCTGCCTAATTAGGTAAGCAAGGCGTTCACAGTGGAGATTATTTCATTTATTAGGTTGGAATGAAACCTGTGGGAATTGGTAAGATGTGATCTTAAATTAACATACTTCCTGCAGCACCTGCGATGTGGTATTATCAGAATTAATTAAACAGTCTGAAATCGCAGGCGCGGTGTCAGGCTGGGATAACCAGATGCCTGAGAGCCCGCGCGCCCAGGCTGGGTCTCCAAACACTAGAGCACTGTCTCTGTCTCTCTCCACATCCTGACGGGTCTCACTGTGGAGCCTTTGAAGCTTCTGTGGACGTGGTGGGAAATTCTATGGGGATGCATATAAACAAGTAAACCAGTGTTGCTCAAATTTTAATACTTTTCTAAGTATTGCCGGGACGCCAACGACTTTCTGAAGGGGTAGACGGAAAGCCTCAGAGAGCTGGCTTTGTTTTCCTGTCCTCTGAGGCTTCGATCAGTTTTAAGATGTTTGGTGGAACAATAGGAGTCCATCTTTTTAAAGTCTCTTTCTCTCCCATCTGCTTGCAAAAGGCACCATTACCCAGATGATATGCATGTGTTGAAACATACAGTAAAATGCTGTGTGTGTGTGTGTGTGTCTGTGTGTGTGTGTCTGTGTGTGTGTGTATGAGAGAGAGAGAGAGAGAGGAGAGAGGAGAGAGGATGTACGGGAGAACCAGTAGCTTGTATGCAGTTCTTGCCTGGTAGGCATGTTGATTAGTACTATGTAGATTTCAACTGATCCACAAAATTTGTTAGCAAGGTTCTTTTGATTTGTAAACCAGTTTCCACGGAATGTGGACACTGGCCCAAGGCTAGCCTGGCTTAATGGCTAAAATGGAACTTTCATTGTGCATGGGCAATTTTCATGAAGTGTCCTCTCTGCTTAATCAATGAGTCTGATGCCTTTCAGCAGCAAGAAAAGGAATGGGCCAAATATAAAATCCCCCCAAACAATATCGGAGTTTAGAGAGGTGCTGGTTTAGAGGCCCCAGTATAGTTCATTCCCTTGTTGCACCCAGAGCAGAGGGAAGTCCAGCGTGCCAGGAAGCATTGGCAGAAAAGGGAGGTCTAGAAGACTGTTAAAATAACAATGCCGCACACCATAATGATACTTTCCATGGAAAGGGGCTCATTTTTTTTAAGACCCAGAGTTCTAAACATCGCCTCCCCAGGTAAGTGGACTTCTGTCTCCCTCGCTGCCCCAACACCATCTGCATTGCTAACACAACAGTTTTCTCTTTGCAACACGAGGAGTCATCTCCTCACTGGATTATAATTTCCTTGGGTACCATGTCTTATTCATGTTTACAATCTCAGCATTGAATCGGGGACATCTTTTGAACATGTGCTTGGAGAAGGCGAAACTGTATTTTCCAAAAAGACAAGTAAGTCAAAGGAGAAATGATGGTGCAGGAATGAAAAAGCAGTTTGTTCAAGGTTGTTCATTATCTAGCTGGGACAGGGTGGCCTGCCCAGGCTCTTTGGTTCTTTTAGTCTTACCATGCTTCCAAGAAATGTTCAGAATCACTGGGAGGTTATCCTCTTCACCAGTTGACCTCACAATATTTTACCAAAAATCATTTTACCTTTACTTGTCAAAGATTGAGAAAAACTTATATTAATGATGAAAGTGGGGTTAATTTTTTTCTGTGTTGTTTTGCCTGTCAAAGGGCATGGGGGTTGTACATTTCTCCATTATGTTTTCTTTTTCATGCTGTTCCTCATAGAGCTACCCATCAAGGACCCCCCTCTATGAAGCTAGTATCTCTAGAATGATGCCCTACACCTTCCTCTTTCTCTCTTCCCTTCAAAATTCCTGGCCAGGTGTGGTGGCATGGACCTGCAATTCCAGCCACTGGGAAGGCTGAAGCAGGGGAATCGCAAGTTCAAGGCCAGCTGGGCAACTTATCGAGACCCTATCTCCAAAATAAATAAATAAATAAATATATATATATATATATATATATATATATATATATATATATATATATATATATATAAAAGAAAGAACATAGGCTGGGGATGTAGCTCAGTGCTAAAGTGCCCCTGGATTCAATTCCCATTAACTCTCCCCCATTCCCCGCAAAACATCCCCAAACCAAAAGTCCACTCCTGGATGCCTTTCTGAGCACCCTGCCCTCTGCTGATTACCTATGTGTGCCCTTCTTGTTCCATAGTTGCCTGTTTATGGAGACTGTTCTCAGGACCACTATCCTCTGAGTGTTCCGTGCTTGGATGGGGTGCCTCAGGCTCCAGAATGCTCTTTGACCTTCCAAGTGCAATTTTAAGGTGTGTTAATTGCCATCAGAGAAACTCTGGATATCTGCGGCTGGAGTCCACTCATTTTGACTGAAGAGATTAAAGATCAGAGTTATTCTGTGAGCTGACAATGGAACCGGAGGACGAGAAGGTGACTTAGCAATTGTCTGTCCACCCTTTTCTTTCACAGCCCTAGAAACCGAGGCCCAGACATGGAAGTCACCCGGCATGGGCAGGACAGGTCTCCAATGAGGCTTTCTGACTGCTAGCTCATTGCTTTCTCTGCAAGTCCTCATTCCTTTGTTTCTGTTTCTTGTCTTCGTTCAAGATGGAGCCCCCTAACCCTCTACTTCTGTGGGAAATAAATTCACCCCTGATGAAAAAAAAATACAAGACAACATATAAATGTAAATATTCATTTTTAAATATGCATATCAATTAAATATACATTTATTTTAAATACATGTGTTAATTATACATGTTACATCAGGTCACAATTAAGTCAACAGAAAGTGATGATTTGCATATAATCAAGCTTGTATATTAATCAGTTGTCAATCTTGAATGTCATTTTCTTCAGATGGCACTTTCCATGGAGGCGTATCAGGGCCAGAGATTCGAAGTGAGCGATCAACCTATCCGTTTAAAAGTGCCCCTGTGTTGCTCTGTGCTATTTATTTTCCTTTATTGGCCCCTGGGATCCCTTTTCCCGTCCTTGAGCTGGGGGCTTTGGGTGTTGACAGCCTCAATTTTAGGAAGAAGATCTTTTGAAGGAGGGGAGAAGTTTCTCTTTGCCTGGAGGCAAATGTCTGTGAAGTTTTCTCACTGTGTTCCTGAAGAGTTTCTTTGTAGACAGGGGAGGTTGTTTACTAGGTTACAAATGCCCAGCCCAGAGGTGTCGGTGGTTCTGAGGATGAGAACTTGTGGATGTTTCAACTGGAAAAGATTTTACGAAAATTACCTAACCAACAACCCTCACTTGACAAAGACAGCCAAAGCCCAGAAGTGTTGAGTGTCTCCCCACAATTCCTACCATCCTTCAGGGCCCTTTGATTTTTTTTCTGGCTTCCGCAGGCAAAGCCCTCCACACCCATGCCACCCTTGCAGACCTGTCCTCTTGTTTGTACCTGCAACTCTTACGAAGGTGTCACCTACATGTGGCAGGGCTTGTCTGAGTCTAACTTGTTCCCCTCAACGCATTGTTTTCTAATTCTTCCATAACCACCGGAGCGCCTGGTATACAATAGGTGCCCCATATATACAGGATTGAAGGAGCTGTTTATTGGGAGGGTATGAATTCATTTTGAAAATATATGGAAATGTCTCTTCTTTATGGGTATCATGGTTTAGAGCAGCTAATGCATTTGTCTCTTAAAAATCCAGAGAATCGTTTCTTGGGAGGGCAGAGGGGACAAAGAGTGGACCTGTCACTTTATCACTAGACTACACTTTCCTCATGTTGGGCCTGGTTCCAAAAGTAATTAATCAACAAGGACTATTTCTTTGTCCCCTTGTCCTTTGGATTGTGGTATGAAAAATGTTATTTCAGCTAGAGGAAATGTGATCACTTAGCATTCCCTTACAATTGGTCCCTGATACTGTCATCAGATAGCAGGAAAAGGTTTTTCATTTGATTTCTTGATTAATTAAATTTAGGCATATACTAACTTTTACATTATTCTGGTGGACATATTCCTCTTTTGTCTGATAATCTCTATGCTTGAATGAAAAGTTTTTAAATAGGAGCAATTCATTTTAAAAAAAGGATAGTTTGTGAGGAAGAACCAACCTGTTATGAAATCACTCAGGAGATGGCGATTTTAACCCTTTGGAGCAGCACTGTGTGTATCCTGGGCATCATTTTTACAAACCTAGTGAAAATCCACAGGAGAGATGTGTTGGCCTTTGGGACATATTTATGGCCCATTTACCACATGCAAAATAATAAACTAGGCAATATGATCAATCAGATATTGGTTCTGTCCTCAAGAGCTTTGGTGTACTAAGAAAACAAGCATGGTGTCTGCTGGCCTGCCCCTGTTTCTAGGAAAATGATTTGTACGTACCTGTTTGCTCAACACATCTTCATTGAGCCTCTCCTATGAGGGATACAATAGTGAACGTCGTATTGCATGCTTTGTAATAGGTTGTAAGCATGAAGCTGAATCCATGGGCCACGTTTGCACGGTGAGTCCATGCTTTGACCTGTTCTTGACAATTATGTACACATGTAACAATTACGTAAAAGACAAAACCAAAATGACACAGCTAATTTCATAAGCAAAACCAACAACAACATAGCTACCTAAGGTGGAGAGTTGAGCTAACTGCTGCCCCAGGATTGCTGGGCTCCAGGTTGAGAAGCAAATAGTGGTGGCTGTAGGCTTTGCTCCATCCAAAACTAAAAATGCTCAGTGGAAAGATGGGGGATTGGATCTGGGCTTAGGGCTTGAAGCCAAAGGTAAGGATGGGGGTTCCCTATATTCTAGCACCCACTTGTGAAAGAAGGTTAGGAAGAAAAATGCCACCTTAGGCTGCTGAGATTATAACTTGAAAGGATCTGTCTGCATAGCTAGGGAAGACAGAGGACTAAGAACCTTGGGATTCTGAACTCAGTCAAGCTGGTATATGGCTCCTGTTGGTTCTGTGGGTATAAATAATCAAGAAGGGACCTCAAACTACTTTTATCAAACCATGTTCTGGACTGTAGCTGTAGGAGGCCAGCTGTAGGAAAACACAGAAATGGATGAAATCAGAAGAGGGAATGAGGAAGGACAAAGCAATAGCTATCATTTTCTCACTTAAGACTTAAAAGCAAGTTTCAATCACAAGATAGTAAAGAAGATAGTCAATCACACCAACAGCAAGAAGATAAAAACTCCTTAGTTTGTTTTTTAATAATTTAATTTTTAATTGACAAATCATAATTGCATAGTTTATGGGGTACAATGTGATGTTTCAATGAACGTATACATTAAGGAATGTCAAATCTGGCTAATCAACATATCTTCAACCTCACATACCTAAACATGTCTCCTGTGTTGAGAACATATAAAATCCATTACTTAAGCAATTTTAAAATACACAAGATGTTGTTATTAACTATTGTCACATGCTGTGTGATAGATCACTAAATTATTCCTCTTGTCTCACTGAAACTTTGTACCCTTTGGCCAACATCTACCTCTCCCCATTCACCTTCCCCACCTTGACCTCTGATGACCACTCTTCTACTCTTCTATGAATTTGTCTTGTTTCGATTCCAGTTATAAGTGAGATCACGTGATATTTTTCGTTCTCTGCTTGGCTTATTTCACTAAGTGTAATGTTCTTTAGATTCATCCTATACATTGTAAAAGATAAAATTTTCTTTTTAAAATGCTGAATGGTATTACATTTTGTGTATATGCTACATTAAAAAATACATTCATTCATTGATGGGCTCTTACAGTGTTTCCATATCTTGGCTATTATGAATAATGCTTCCACGAACATGAGAGTGTAGAAATCTTTTTAATATAACAACTTCAGTTCCTTAGGCTGTATATCCATTAGTGGGATTGCTGAATCATATATTATAAATTCTATTTTTAGTTTTTTGAGGCACCTCTATAGTATTTTCCAAAATGGTGTGTTAATTTACATTAACAGCGTACAAAGATTCCCCTTTCTCCACACCCTCACCAGCACTTTCAACTTTAATAATAGTCATTCTAACAGGTGTGGAATGATACTTCATGTGGCTTAATTTGCATTTCCTTGAAGACCAATGATGTTGAGCATTTTTTTTTCATATAATTGTTGGTCACTTGAATGAGTTCTTTTTTGAAATGTCCAGTTTTTTTAACCCACTTTTAAAATATTTTTTTTTTCATTGAGTAGTTTGAGTTCCTTATGTGCTTTGGGTATTAGCCTGTATGATTTGTAAATATATTCTCCACTCTGTAAGTTATCTCTCCACTCTGTTAATTGTTTCCTTTGCTGTGCGGAAAATTTTTAGTTTGGTATAATCCAATTAGTCTATTTTTGCTTTTGTTTCTTGTGCTTTTAAGATCATATCCAAGAAATTATTGCTCAGATCAACGTTGTAGAAGATTTCCCTATTTTTTTTTCTAGAAGTTTTACAGTATTATTTGAGACATAGGTTTTACATTTAAGTCTTTAACCTATTTTGAATTGATTCTTGCATAGGGGTGAAATAAGGTGCAATTTCATTCTTCTGCATATGAATGTCTAGTTTTCCTGACACTATTTATTAAAGAGATTGCCCTTTCCCCAATGTGTGCTTTGTGACTTTTGTCAAACATCAATTGACTGTAGATACTTGGGTTTATTTCTGGGCTCTCTATTCTATACCATTGGTTGATGTGTTTCGGTTCATTCCTCTACCATGCTGTTTTGATTACTTCAACTTTGTAATATATTTTGAAATCAGGTAGTGTGATGGCTCTTGCTTTGTTCTTTTGCCTAAGATTACTTTGGTTATTTGGTGTATGTGTTTAAGACAGGACCAAGTAGAATGTTAGATAATCATTAAATATGAGGATATTCCAAGAGGGTAGTTCAGCAAGCTAAGATCTGTGGAATAGATATCTGTTATAAACTTTTCGAGATGAGCTTGGAATGAAAATAAAATGAAACAAAATCAATATCTAGATCTTAGAAACCTAAAATAAATATATATAGAAATGCCAAAAATAGAGAGATGGGAAAAAGTACATTCTAGGAAAATACTAATAAAAAGAAATCTTGTATAATGATATTAATATCAGCCAAAATGGAATTTAAGAAGAAAGCACTAACAAATATAGTTATGGATACTACACAATAGTAAAAGGAACAATGCACCAAAGTCAAAACAGACATGCATTCATATTACTTAACAATATGTCTTGAAATATATGAATCAAAACTTCACAGAATTATAAAATAAATTGGATAAATCTGGAATTAATGTGTGAGGTTTCTGTTTATTTTATCACACATTTATCTATTATACACAATATTAACATGAATATAGAATATCTGGAAGAAAAATTTATACCCCAAAGTACAGAATATATATACATTTTTTTTTCAAGTACATATGACACATTTTCAAAATTGACTATGTTCTAGATTTCTAAGGAACTCTTAGCAACTTTGAAGGAATTGATATCATAGATATCATGTCCTTGAATCTTAATAAAATTCAATTAAAAATCATACAAATATAGTAAAAACAGCAAAAATAAAATTCACTCTTAATAATGCATGTTTCAAAGAGGAAATTATAGTGGCAGATATGACAAAGAAAGTACTACATATGGCATTTGTTGGTCATGGAACTACTTGCATTTAAAGGTAAATTTAGAACTTTAAAAACATTTACTAGTCACCAAGAAGTACAGAGATAAGATACATGATCAACTTTAGAATATGTGGTCAACTTTAGAATCTATATAATAACAACAGAGTACACCTAAAGAAAGCAGGGTGAGTGATATAATAAAGACAAGAACGCAAATTGATGAAACAGAAAATAAAGAAAATCATCAATAAAATCAAATTACTTATTTGAGAGAGGACTCATGTTCAATGTATTTATGAACCTCTTTCAAGAAAGATAAAAAAGAAAGATAAAAAGGTAAAAAGAATTATTACTACAGATAAAGATTTAAAATAATGAGACTATAATAACCTTATGATAGTGAATTATAGACTTAGAAAAATGGATAATTTTATAGAAATTTATTTAGAAAAATATCTAACATCCAAAATAGACCAATAGCGATCACAAATATTTCTTCTTAATAGATCCAAGGCCCAGGTGATTTCAGAAAGGGATTTTTAGCCTATGTTTAAGGCCTGTGTGATCTTTATACAAATATTGTCAGAGAACAATAAAAGATGAATATTATTGAATGCATTTAGAACTTAATGTTAGTAAAAATGAACATGAATATAACAAGAGTGAGCTGTGGAATTGCAGACAATTTTTTTTGTAGGAATATGGAAGTATTTTTCCAAATTAAAAGAATCTTTAAAAAGTGATGCATGGTGGTGATTCAGTAAAGATTATCCTTAGTATGAAAATAAATTACTCATCAGAAAATCTATTAACAACATATTCTATTATCAGATAGTCGGAAGAAGTCATTTAATGTGCTCCACAGATACAGAAAAATTATTCAGTTAATGAAATATTTCTTTATTATAAGAATTCTAAGAAATAAGAAATAAGGAAAAGAGTAAATCTTTTCTAAACTTGTTATGATTATCTTTAAAACCTCATAGTAAACCTATCTAGTTGGTGAAACTTTAGATACATCTCCACTGATGTCACAAACAAAGCAATGATGTTTACTCCTGGCTTCTATTGTCATGCTCTGGAATCATAGCCAATGCAATAAAATAAGAAAAAGAAAAAAGATATGCTAACTTAAAAGGAAGACATAAATGTCTTAAAGCAATATAACTATCTGCATCAAAAATGCAAGCGAGTATGCAGACAATTTTTAGAAATAAAAAGAGTTAAGCAAAGTTGTTGATTGTAGGTCAATACAGAAATCAATAGGCTTCCTAAATTTCTCCTTTCTAGAGTTTTCATAGAGCTAAGATATTATAATTTCTTTTAAGGGAAATGTAGAGAAAATACAAGTACTATAAATCTAAGAAGGCACTGTAGGAGACAGTTCTGAAGTGAAGGGCAAATGTCAGACTTTCAGAAGAGGCCATCTACTTCAGAAATCATCAAATAGTATAATTAGTGAATAAGCAGATAATGTAAGAAAAATCTCCCAATTACAAAAGGAACAGCATCAGTGAGGAATAAATATAATAAAAAATTACTTTTATGTAGAATTTAACCAAAGATTTATTTAAGGACATAGAAGACCTGAATAAATGTAGAATTATACCATGTTCCTGTGTGGAGAGGTTTAATATCATAAAGACTTTAATTTATTCCAAATTAATCTATAAATTCAGTGCTATTACAATAAAAATTCCATCAGGATTTTTTATGGAACCTGACAATCTGGTCCTAAAATTTATAAGAAAGAATGAAACCCTACAACTGGCAAAGATAATTTAAAAAGAAAAAAGTAGGGAGATATGGCTCTCAGATATTAAGATTTGTTATAAGCTATGGTAATTAAGACAATGTGGTATTGAAATAGGAACAAATAGGTCAATAGAAGAGAAAGGAGAACTCAGAATAGATCCACACATATATAGAAACTTGATATTTGACTGGCATCATATTTCAGAACACAAGGGAAAGATATTTAGGTAATGATGTGAAGGCAAGTTTTTTTATTATAAAAAGTAAATTTAAACCTTGACTTTATTATAAATGCAAAAAAATATGAAAAATAAATTTCCAAAAATTTTAAAAGAAAATATTTTACAATATCTTTTTAGCTTTGAGGTTTGGAATGTTGCTTACACTAGAAACACAAAGAACAAATCATGTATAGGTACTTGATAATTTAACACATAGATAGCATATCATACATAGCCATCTAACGTGTACATGTACAAACATATGTATGCATATACTTCTAAACAATGTCATACACAAGAAATATATTGAAAAGACAAGCTGTAGACTGGAAAAAGATATTTGCAGCATCTAAAGCTGATGAGGAATTTGTATCCTTTGAAACAAAGAAAGGCAGAAGATCTGGATTCCTGGGTCTGAATCTTAACCCCATCACTTATTATCTGTGTGTGGCCTGAGGCAAGTTATTTAACCTCTCATAACCTCAATTTTTTCATTTTACAAAAGGGATAATGATCTTGACAGTGTTGTGGTCTTGTTGTGAGGATTAGATCAGTTAATATGTGTGAAGCTCTAAGAATAATGTCTTGCATTTAGTCAGCACTCCCAAAATATTACTAATATTATCCAGATTATATAAAAATTGCTCTAAATCAATAAGATTAACCATAGTTCAATAGAAAAAGAGCCATGGATGTGAATTAATAATAGAGGAACTCTGTATGGTTAATAAATGTAAAAAGATGCTCAATGTTAAATGTTCAAAGTAATTACAAAAATGCAAACTGAAACAGTGTAAGAGGTACGTTTCTATCCATCAGGTGACAAAAATATTGAAATCTGATATTGCAAGGGTATGGAATCATGTGACTTCTTATATACTGCCAGTATGAGTGTAAAATTAAAAATTACCGTAACTAATTCAGAGAGTAATTTGGTGATCAATATCTAGAAAAATCTAAAAATATACATACCTTATAACTCAGAGCTATCATTACTACGAATGTACCACAGAGAATTTCTTTTTAAATGTGCATAAAAACATGTGCCTGGGAATATTTTTTGAAATCTTGTATGGAACAATGAAGAACTGGAAATGACCTAAATATCCACCAAGAGGGGAACAATTAAATTACTGTATATTCATATGATAAAATACAATACAGAATTCTTCATTAACAGGTAGTGCTGCATTTATCTAATGGTTAAATTTCAAAACTTAAAGATGGACTTGAAAAGGAAAGTTCAATAATGATGTAGTTTATTTATATATATTTATATATATATATGTATTTATATAAAAATTTAAAACATAAAATAGTATTGTATGTTATTTATAGGTACGTAAGTAATAAAAGTAAGGACAGTTTATGGGAATGATAAACACCCAATTCAAGACATTGGGCAAGAAAGGAATGTGTTTGGATATGGGTACACAGGGGGTTTGAAGTGCACTTTTATTATTTTTTAAATAAAACGAGAGGGCTGGGATTATAGCTCAAGTGGTAGAGTGCTCGCCTCCCATGTGGAAGGCACTGGGTTCGATCCTCAGCACCACATAAAAATAAAATAAGGGTATTGTGTCCATCTACAACTAAAAAAATATTAAAAAAATAAAATAAAATGAGAAAGAGCTGAAACAAATATAGCTAAGTGCAAATGTTTGTTCAAGCAGCAGGGTGGGGGATGGGAGAGCTGTGACATTGATTTCTAGTGTTTGAAATATTTCATAAAAGAATAAGAGAAAAATATTATTTAAATTTACACATAGATGTCTACATGCATATTTATCCTAAAATATTTTTTTCTTTTAAAATGCGTAGCACATAAACTGAAGTCTAAATGACACATATGGATATGTTTGCCCCAACGTTAAGTTAAGCTTATATGGAATCTCACATCATGGCAGAATAAAGCTAACAACTAAGCTGTTTAAGCATTTTTCCTGACTCAGTCATTTTTCTTCTAAAAATCATTAGCCAATCTCATTAATCAGGTTGATCACAAACTAAAGGAAATTGTGTTTGCTTTTTGGTAGCGACCAGATTTCAGTCATGGACCATAAGCCCATTTGGCTGTCTCTCCAGATCCAATTGAACAAAAGGTTATAAACTTTCAGTATTTAATTTTTAATTGAAAGATGGGGTAAGACTGATACAGTGAGATGGGGTAAGAGAGATAGGGGTCTGTACCTGAGAAAGGGTGGTGACCTGGTACAGTGACAGGACATTGCCCTAGTACCAGGAGGACCAGATGTGGTTCCATCTCAGCTCTTCTTCATGTGTCCCTATTTCTCTTTCAGAAATGAGGGTTTGGGCTGTATGGTCTCAGCTGTCCCCTGAATTCTTACATTCTGTGATTCCACCAACACAGCACGAGTTCTTTTCTGTGACATTTTCAAAGGGAGACATAGTACAATTACAAGCCCACGATTAGGCATGTTTAATGCTCAGTGTATTTACCTCCCTACTTAAGATTTTTCTCACTTCAGTCTGCTGTTCAGTGCCAGGACACATATGTGATTCATTAAAGTAGATGAATATGTGATTTGTCCTTGGGTGACCTTGGTATGTTCATAACCTTCCATTTTCTTGTGGGGTGGATATGAGTTGGTGTGACCTTAAAAAAAATGGCTGCCAAATGCACCTGCATTAGCTCTTTAACTGCTTGGTTCTTAGTTAGCTAGGGTGTAAATTATGTGCATTTTTGAGAACTTAGCTCTATAAATAGACCCAAATCTATCTTACAAGCAAAGGTATTTTAGGATAAATGAAATACATCTCTGAAACTGTTAGAGACTCCACCTCTATAATAAAAACTAAAAATAAAACCCGTCTAACCTAACATTAGGGTTACATTAGAAATGGACCAACATGCCTAAGATTACAGGTATTTAGATATATTGATGATGGTGATGATGACCCTTTTGTTCTGAGCTATTAGAAGTAAATGGCATATAAAGTAATTAAAATAGCAGAATTCTGGGAAGTGGTAGAATGGGAAATTAAAAGCTATGATATAATTTTACATTCTTGTGGAAATCCATTGATCATAATTAGCACATAAGCTAAATCAGAATGAATGGGTAGATTCGAAAGTACAAGCATAATATCATAGGTTATGGGTAATGTCTATTCTTTTTGTTAATGGCTATATGATTGGTTCTCAAATGCTGTTCAATGGTACTGGAAATGGGTTTCCCTTAAAAGCTGCCCCCCCCCCGCTTTTTTTATGCTTTCATAGCACCAAGACATTACGGTTTTCTTCAAACGTGATGTGGACGCAATGTTACGTGCTGTCAACTTAAACAGGTACTAGAATAGACAGCTCTGGGGTGAAGGGCAAAGGTCAAACAATCAGAAGTGGCTATCTATTGCAGAGATCATCAAACAGGCATGCCATCAATGGACTCAGGCGAGAATGTTAGAAATTAATCAGCTCAGCTCTCAGTGTTTAGCCAGGCTGATTATATATGCCCTGGAATGTGAGCATGCGATGACAGGCCTGAGAAACTAAAGTAATAGGAGTCCATTCTCAACAAAGGCTGGGAAGACAGATCAATTTGCAATATTCTTTTCTGCACGCATGCAACAAAGCAGAAACATGAAAGCAGAACATTAAGGGATGCTCTCTATGAACTGGACAAATCAATAAACATCAGTGGTGAAGAAAAAAAGTTTCTCATTCTCTTGAGTACCCCGAGGGCTTTTCCATCTCAGGGAGGTGATGAGCGGTGGTGGCCTCTGTCACGTTCTCTTCACCTACACGGTGTCATCTCCTGCTGTCTCAAGGTGAACACCGCTAAGCATCAGCCGAAGGAGGGTTTTGTGGAAGCATTTAGGAAATGACTGCCTCCCGTTACAAGGATGTGTCTTTGCTGGACAGGAGGCAGGTGGACAACTCTGTCTGTGGCCTCAGGGGGAGACATACTGTGGCAGGGTCAAAATAGAGTGAGACAGTGGGTCTCCCTTATCTCTTGGCCATACTAACTGTACCAGAAGAGCGTTTTCTACTGTCAAGGTTGAAGGGCTGTATGATCTTGAGGGTCCTTTTATATTTTCCAGGACTTCAGTCATCAATGGAGAGCTGGGAAAATAGCAGGCAAAGAACAGCCAGGAAACAATTTAGAAGTAGAATAATATGCTTAGGTCTAAGATAGACCAGTAACAGCCTAATTCCAGTCTTGTCTTAAAATGGCAGAGATTCTGATTTCAGTGCATGTGTGAGCATGTGCAAGCGCTTATGTGTGCAAGAATGTGTACGTGTGTGTAGGGGGTGTGCATGCCAGGACAGATATAGCATGAGAAGAAATAGGGCAAGCAAGAAAGGGACTGTCAGGGTAAGCACTTTCTGAAACTTATGAGACTGTCAGACCAATTCTTTTCTCTTCTAAATCATTTCCCGTAAAACAAGGAGATGATTATCTGACTGCTAGAGGAAAGCGGGGTATTATATTTCATTTGGGGGGAATGTAGATTTATGGCAGATGGAATGCTTTTTTTTTTTAAACCAACAACCCAACAATGGCAGAGTTCACAGTGTGAGTTAAAATACTTTGCCTATGTTTTGCATTTTAAGAGGATGGGATTTCCACACATTTGTAGTGGTTTTGGGGGCTGTGCCCTTGGAGGGTCAGTGCTCAGGACAAGGAAGGAGAAAGAGGCCATGTTGTATCTGTTCAAAGGCAGTGTTTTTCCAATACTTGCCCCATGTATTCTGCAATCAGAGACATCTGTGTACTGGGGAAATGGTTAAAATGGATTTTGTAAACAGAAATGAATTCATTGCCAAGTAGGAACAGAGCATCTATTCTGTGTGAGATGATGTGCCAAGTTGTTGGGATGAACCAATGAAATGTCAGGCTCCTGCCTCAGGAAACTCAGGGTGAAGGTGCGTAAGTAACCAAACCCTTCCATTGTAAGTAATATTTCCCAGTAGAGGCTCGGACCAGGCGCCGTGGAGCACAGAGGAGGAGGGGCGGAGGTCTTCAGGCTGGTTTGGGGAGTGAGTGTTGAAGAAGCAATCTCTGTGGATCCTGGAAGAGCATGGAAGACTGGTACAGCCCTGCACACCTGAGTGCATGTTGATGCTGGGCAGAAAGGACAGGTTCAGTTAGGGACAGTAGGTGCTTCAGTTGAAGTGGAAATGGGCCACAAGAGACTTAATAGGGAGAAAAAATCTTTTTTAACTGGATGAAAACATACCTGTTAGTAAAACTCCCATATGCAAGGTGAGAATCACAAAAATGTGATGCTGGTACCCCCTCCTGCCTCAACAATCCTTTGGTTGTTGAAACAGAGAGGTGGCAAATCTTTCTTCATCTTGATCTGTTCCCTCTGGCCCTAATGTGATTTATCAGAGTCCCACTCAAGGGGAGACCCAGAAAGCTAGCACATTCCTGAGGTATGGTCTCATTGTCAATGAGTGCAGGGGCAGATTTTTTTCCCTGTTGCTTTATTTGCATGCTCTGGATTATTCTCATGTTAACGGCCACATTGCACTGTTTGCTGATCTCAAACCTGCACAATTATAAACTTCCAAGTCTTTCATGTCAATGGCAAAAAGCCATTTCTCTTTTTGTATAACTGACAGTTTGAACTCTAATAAGAATTTAATATTTATTATTATTATTATTTGAATTATGGTGTGCCCACCTCAACAATAATAAGCCACATTGCATTTAAAAAGATTTTTATTTTAACAAGGTTGGGAGTAAAACTTAAAAAAAATAAAAAAATCAACCCAGCTTTTCTAACAAATTTTTTAATATTAGGTTGCCTGTCTTAGTTCATATGCAGAAAGAAACCATAACTTCATAATCATAAAATAGACAAAAATTTTGTATTCTGTTTTTTTAAAATGACACATCTCACATGTTTTCTTTGGATGGCAGCAATCTTCAAAATGAAATTTAGTTGCTTAATATTCTAAAATGTGGTTACGTCACAATATACCATGAGTGTTTCAACATTCAGGCTATTTTTTTTTTTTTAACATTTGACGATTATCAAACACAGTAACCAAGATGGTTATTTTGTGCATTTTTCCATTATAAGTTTTGTGTTATTTTCTCAGGGTTAATTTCTTGTCTAAATTATAGAGGTCAAATTACTAGGTCAAAGATAAGTAGTCTTTAAGGTTGCTTGAGTGCAATGCCAGTTGCTTTCTAAACTCCAATACCATTTCTACCAGAAATGCAAAAGACTTGCTAGGTCTCCATTCACACCAGTGATGGAAAAGCCAAGACTAGTTATTGGCTGATTAAGCAGCTACTGCACACTGAACTCAATGTGGTGTCATTCTGCTCTCAGTTCCCTGTTCAATGCTACAAAGATTAGAACACTTGTGGGCTAAATAAAGACAGGCGTCTTGTCTGCTGCCACATTCACAGCTTCTGGTACATGGAGAAGTCTCAACAAATATGGTTGAATGAATAAAATGTCTTCTGAATGCTGTCACATTTTTCTGACATACCATTCATTAGCTTCATTAAAAAATAACAGATTGGTGTGGAATGATTTTTTTGTTGGTGACATTTTTAGACTGTAAGTGCTAATCACTTTTTCTCTTAAGAGTTTTCTTTGGTATTTTTATGGGGATTACATTGAGTCTGATCAAAATACTAATGACATTTTTCACAGAACTAGATAATACAAGGTGAGAATTCACATGGAAGTACGCAATACTCCAAATAGCCCAAACAATCTTGAACTAAAAGAGCAGAGCTGGAAGCATCAAAATATGTCATTTTAAGACATACTACAGAGCCATAATAACCCAAGTGGTATGGTACTGACACACGGACCACTGAAACAGAACAGAGGTCTCAGAAATAAACCCACGTATTTACAGCCAACCAATTCTCAACAATGGGGCCAGCACATACGTTGGGGAAAGGACAGTCTCTTAAAGAAATGGTTCTTGGAAACTGGATATCCATAGGCAGAAGAAATCAAAATGAATCAAAGACCTAAATTCCATGTGAATTACTAGAATTTCATATCAGAAATTACTTGAATAAAACAAAAAAAAAACACTTTAAGACATTGATATAGAAAACGATCTTTTGTATATGACCCCCAAACACAGGAAACAAAAATAAAAATAGAGCAATGGGATTATATCAAACTAAAAAGCTTCTTCACAGCAAAGGAGACAATCAACAGAGTGAAGAGAAAAATGTGCAGAATTGAAAAAAAGAAAAAGCCAACTGTTCATCTGACAAAGGGTTATTATGCAGAATATACAGGAATTCGAAAATTAAAAACAACTACCACAACAACCACAAATAATCTAGAGGAAAATGATCTGAATAAAAACTTCTCACAAGAAGTAATACAAATGGTCAATAAATATATGAAAAATGTTCAATATTATTAGCCATCAGAGAAAGGCTTAATCAAATCTACAGTGAGATACCATCTCATGCCTGTTATAAATGGTATAAGAAATTTTAAAAAATTACAAATGTTGGGGAGAGTGGGGAGAAAAAGGACCTCTTATTCACTGTTGGTGGGAACGTAAATGACTACAGTCATTATAGAAGAGTACTATAAAACTTCAAAAAACTGAAAACAGATCCACTATTTGACCCAACTAGCCCACTTCTGGGTATATATTCAAAGGAAATGAAATCAGCATACCAAAGAGATACCTGTGTGCCTATATTTATTACAGCACTATTCACAATTGATATGGAACCAACTAGATGCCTATCAGTGGATGAGTGGATAAGGAAAATGTGGTCTACATACACAATGGAATAGTATTCAACCATGAAAAGAAGAAAATCCTATAATTTGCAGGAAATGGATGGAAATAGAGGATATTATGTTAAATAAGTTAGACAAAAGAAAGATAAGTACTACATGTTTTCTTTTATATGGGGAAGTTGAAATAACAGTTGACCTGAAGGGTTGGGAAGGGGAGGCAAGGTGAATGAGGGCAGTTGGATTTGATCACACATGCAGAATGTATGTATTAAACTATCACACTGAAGCCCATTAATCAATACACACTAATCAAAAACAAAAGAGAAAATTTAAAAGGACTCTCTTATCAATGCTTTTCTAGTAACAGATTTTATTTTTAAATTGTAAAGAATTGTAAATGAAAATATCTATTTATAAATCAATGAACTTGACCTAAATTAGAAACAGAGAAGCACAAATTCCAATTTCTTACACTCTAGATTACAGCACACTTATTTTTAAAAGAACATGACTGGGCCGCGGGTTTAGCTTGGTAGTAGAACACTTGCCTAGCATGTGCAAGATCTAGGATTCAATACCCAGCCTCTAACACCAAAGGAGAGAGGAGAAATGGCGTGTGTGATTTGCATGAGTCTAGCAGTTCTGCATTATATTTTTATATACATTATAAACTTCATTCAATCAATGTTTACTAAGGGACTTCTATGTATCCGATATTTGGTTATAGTAATCTAGAGCAGGACAGACTCATGGAGTAGATGGTCCAGTGGGGGAAGATAGACATCATATCATAATTACAAAAATGCCAAATTTTTATCAGGGCAGAGTGCTAGAGGAGGGCATTACAAGCTGGTCTAACTTTCCTGAGGTGTCATGGAGGCTTTCTGAAAGAGATAAAATTGCAGGAGGAGTTACCTAGAAGCAAGTGGAGTGGTAGAGCAGGTGGAGAAGAGGAGGAGTGGACAAGGGAACAGCTTGAGTGAGGTGATGTGCTCTGGTGCCAGAGGGAGCATACAAGGGAGAACCTGAAAATCCAGGTGGAGTCATGTATGGTGGGTACTAAAGAATGACACAAGTTGAGGCACCACTAAGGATCTTGGTTTCCACTGGAAAGATAATGGGGAGTTGCTTTAACCAAAGCAGCAGGTCCTGCTCAGATGGACCACAAAACAGGGAGCAATCTTATATGCATACAATGTTCAGTGTGTTTTGGTTTCCATGGAACATAGGTAGTGACATATATGTGATGCCCTTTGTATTAAAAAATGGACAAACAAGTTGAATCTGTTGTGAGTATATTCTTGCCTTCCTTGTTGGTTTTCATCAAACTCATCTCAATTTGTCCCCCATCTATGGGGGTTTTAATCTGGGCTTTGCACTTGGAAGTCCTGAACAAGTGGTTTCCATGTTCCCTGTTTCAGAATTGGGGAAATGGATTTGAAGGGAGAAGCTGTCCTTCTACAAAGTCAGCCTCTGGACACCATTGCAGGTAGTCTGAAACGAACCTGTTCTGGGTCCTATATCTCAGTGGCAGTTCTATTCTTGAACCCTGGAAGAACACAGCAGTTACAGAATGAAGGAGTAGGGAGGTGTGTGGGAGAGGCCAGGCATGGGGCTTCTGCTTCTTTGGTTCTCCAGAGACTTCTTCTACTTATTCAAGATGATTCGTTTTTACCATTTATACCCATCAAGCCCAGCCAACCTACCTACAGAGATCACCCTAGAAGCCAATTACTTGGTCAAAATATTTTCGTGGAATCACTTTTCTTTCTTTTTATTTTGGAATGTATTTTATTGACCTTGCTAGCTGCTACTAGATCTGAGAGTTCCTGGATAGTACCAGAAGCCAGGTGCTTAACTTTTGATTTAACAGCTGGTTTCAGGATGTGTTTGGACCTAAATACAATACATAGTTTTTTGCTACCAACAACTAAAACAACTACTATTTCTCCCTTCTACCCTGCTATTAGTTGAGTCTATAACATGCCCCACACTGTGCTAGATTCCTTGTATATATTTTTCCTAATCGTTACGGGGATCCTGCAAGGTAGGTATTTACACTGCTGTCATCTACTGTATCAGTTGGCTCCCAGCAGGAGACAGATGGCTTACTCAAATTAGGATAATTTGTGATGAGCTTAATAAAGGCACTATTAACAAAAGTGTGGTTAGGGTGAGGGAAATCCCAAGCATAGTGTGCCTAAGGTTAGTAATGGTACTGCTTCTTTGTTGAAAGCCTAAAAATAAGAGGGGAGGGGAGAAAATGGATGGGAGGGGGCAGAGAAGATGTTCGAGGATGCTGTCAACAGGAATTGAGTCTTTCTGTAAAGGAATAAAGTTGGGCCCCGGTAATTCTGCAATAATGGAACAAGAGGAATGAGTATTCTGGGGTCACTTTTCTCCCTCCTTCTGATCAACCACTGGGAAGGCAGAGAGGAGGGAGCTTGCTGACGTGTTTCCTACTGAGCACGGTGGAGAAAGGAAATCAAAGTGGGCGGCTGGTGGAAAGTACCCAGTGTATCCACCATGTTGATTGATGGATGTAATGTTCAGATCTCTGCGGTCCTTTCTTCTCTTAGTCCTATCTCCATTCTTGGTGATGGTGACTTCAGTATTCATGTATTGATCCGTGAGCTTTGTGGTCTCTCAGTTGTCTTTCCTCTTGATCTCCAAAATCTTGACTTCCTCCCAACTCCTTTGCCCACTCCCATGGTCTCACTCATAACCCCATCATCAGCACTATCTCTATATTCATGGAGAATTACAAGTCAAGGGTGCCGCAGTCCGGCTGCAGCAGAATAACCGGGGGTGACGAATAACTTGTGTACTTTGATGCAGCAGGAATGAGAGCCGTTTATTGTAGGATAACAGAGGTATTTATACATTTTGCACAGCTTATCTTAATTAGCATAAACTAGATACAGCAGTCAACCAATCAGGAATCTTCACACTTAATGGCTCGCTTTTGTTACTTTACAAACTATTCCCTCTGGCATTTTGCCAGGCGCCATCCAGACTTGTTTACAGACTCTAACATTTCTCTGGCAAAATAACAGGTGCCAATCTGACTTGTTTACAGACCTTAACACAAGGGTATATATCCCTTTTTTTGCCACATGTTTTTGTCTTCGTGTCTTCACTTCCTACCTTCCCCAGGTAGGATCTCCTGGTTCATCATTAGGATGACTCCCATGCTCAGACCCTTCTCCTTTGCCCCTTTCTGACTCTGCAGTTCTCCTGGTAAAACCCAGCTTTGGTTAACACCATCCAACTTTCAGTTCCATGTCTGCATGTGAGAAGCTGAACCTTGTTGGAACTTGGACCAACTAATCTCAGTTTAAAATCAGGACCATGAATCTCAAATGAGTTCTCATTCTCTGGACATCCCCACTGCATTTGTGAAGTAGGGAAAAGCTTTCTGTCTCTCTAAGCTATTGTTTAACACCTCTCTTCTCAAATCTCTTACATTCTTTCATCCAGGTTCACTTCCAAATGAAGAGCTTTCCTTGTACTTTTCTAGGAAAACAAAACCAGTCAGTTAAGAATGAGCCTTGACACACCCACCCTACCAAATCTAACAGCCTATCTGAATCTCTGCTTCCACCTTCCATTTTCCCTCTTGCTACACTGAAACATTCTGGAACATTCCAGCCCAGCCTTCTCATGTGTGTTCTAGATGTTGTCCGCATCCTTTCTCAAAGACTGCATGCTACAGTTTTCTCTTTTCTTTTCTGTACCATAATTCCTTGAGGCTGGATGATTTCATGAGCATTTAAATATTTTTGAGTATTTTCCATCTTAAGAAACATGTATAAGCTCTCTTGTTCCACATCCCATTTGGAACCGTGCCTTATTTCTCTGCTTCTCTTTATAGCAACGTCTTGGTATTGTCTGTGGTTGCTCTCTCTACCTCCGCACCTTGCAGTCTCTCCCTATCTATTCCCAATTCTACTTTTCCACCTATAGGAAAATGATGTTCAGGTTTCCAAATCCAATTGTCAGCCTTTTTGGGTCTTTATCTTATTGCCTTCTCAGCAGCTTTCAATATAGCTGAGCACCCTTCTCCTTGAAGTTTTTCTCATTTTCTCCATGACCACCGCTTTCTGATTTTGCTCCTACCTCAATAACATCTCAGTCTTAACCTCCTTCAATGGGTCTTTATCCTTTATTGCTTGAGCTCCTAAATATAGCACAACTCAGGCCTATCACTTCTCACTATATATATTCTAGCTATCATATGTATGCTAGCTAGAAATCTCATCATCTATACAATATATCATATAATATATATATTATCTAGCTATCATATATGTGATAGCTAGATAATCTCATCATCTATACAATGATAGTGCAAAATTGTTATCTCCAGCTTAGACTATTCCCTGAACTATATTCAAAGGTGTTTTAATCAGCTATTTCACTGCTGTGACTAAACTGACCCAACTAGAACAATTGTAGACAAGGAAAAGTTCATTTGAGGGCTCACGGTTTCAGAGGTCTTAGTCCATAGAGGGCAGGTTCCATTCCTTGGGGCTACAGTGAAGCTGAACATCATGGCAGAGTGTGTGGCAGAGGGAAGCAGTTCACATGAGATCAGAATGGAGAAAGAGAGAGAGAGAGAGAGAGAGAGAGAGAGAGAGAGAGACACAGAGAGAGAGAGACTGACTCTACTCTCTATATACAAAATATATACCCTGTAGCCACGCCCTAGTGAACCACTTCCTCCAGCCACACCCCACCTGCCTCCAGTTACCACTCAGTTAATCCCACTGGGGATTAATTCACTGATTCAATTAAGGTTATAACACAATTATTTCTTCTCCAAACCTTCTTGCATTGTCTCATATGAGCTTGGTGGGGACACCTCACATCCAAACCACAACAAATGGCTACTTGACTTCTTGCCACAGTCTGGCTGAGCACAAAATCACGAGCCACTCAAGCAGGAACAAACTTTATTTCTGAAACTCCTGCCAATGCCACGCACTCTCCCGGGAAATATGCCGAACCACACACACTCGGCGTTCTCCTGGGCCACACTACACAAACAGACAAATCCCTCCTCCGGAAATCCCTCCTACCGCACTTCCCCAACCAATGGGAACTCTCCGGGAGTCCCGCTAGAGCTCCAAAGTAGCAGGCCCAGGCGGACAGCAGGGGTCTAATATCCATTTGAATGCAGATCTTAACATAATCATATCATCTCAATGGCTTGCTGGCATCACCTTTCAACCAAAAATGCCATGCATCATTCCTACTTGGCTATGGCTCTCAGCAACTTGCACGACTAATAAGCATCTCTGTAGACACTCTTGGGAGGTCTCCCAAACTTAAATTTTCTTCTTGAACACTCACCTAGATGCAAATTACAGCCTCCTGGACCAATAAGTGTGGCCATCTGGCAGGTATCTAGAAATGGCATTGGAGAAATGGTGCATGACACTTGTAGCTTGGCTTATTAAAACCTTCTGTACATGATTTTCCATATCTTTGTCTTTCATAGACCAGTTTACAGGAGCACTGTCACTTTTAAAGCCAAATTTTGAAGATGGAAGGGCCACAATATGGAAGGAAAGTAGGTCCCTTGTTACTGTTAATGCCAGTATACTCAGAGGTAAAATCATTGTAACCTCGTCAGTCCATCCTAGTTTGACTGGATGGTGATTGTAGACAGGTTGGGCATGGCTAGAGGAGGTGGATCACTGGAGGGCATGCCCTGGAAGGGTGCATATTCCCTGTGGCCCCTTCCATTTCCCTCTCTCTGCCTTATGACCTTGCCAGGAACTGGTCCCTTCTCCCATGACTGTTGCCTCTTCTTGGGCCCAGAGCAATGGGTAGGCTGTCTGTAGACTGAGACTTTTGAAACCTTGAGCCCTAAATAAACTTTTGCTTCTTTGAGTTGCTCTTGTTAGGTATTTTAGTCACACAGATGTGAAAGCTAATGAAAACAACTACCAATTTATGAGAAATAACAAATTTGGATTCCATCTGAGCAAGAAATAAAATCTTATTTAAACCATTGAATTTTAGTGTTTGTCTACAGGAGCAGCTAAAATTACCTCAATGAATACAGATTCTTAACTCTGACCTCCCCAGCAAGTTGGCTGTCTTTACCCCAAACCAGCTCCTATGGAGTCTTGTTCATCTCAGCAAATGGTCCACCATTCATCAGCAGCTCAGCAATGGGAGGGTGCCCAGCCCACACTAGGTGCTCATAAATACTTGTAAATAGAGGCATCTTATCCTTGGTTCATTTCCTTCTATCTTTGCCATATAATCCATCAATAAGCCCTTGAAGTTCTATTTGACAATTTCCATCTGCTTCCCTACACCTCTACTGTCACCATCTTAGTTCAAACTCTGCCATCTGTCACGGGCACTATTGCACTAGCCTTCTTCTAGGTTTTCTGCTATGATATTTCACCTTCCAATCCAATCTCTTCATAGCAGCTAGATTAAGTTTTTGAAAATGTTAAGTCAGATCATATCATCATCATGGCTAGAGAGGTCTCTGGTGATTTTCTATTACATTTTGAATAGAATCCCATTGCTAATGCTGATGTACAGGCTCCTCTCTGACCTGGCCTGCTGCTGCCCTCTCTGACCTCATGCTGTTCCATTTGTTTCTCTTTCATAAATCTCTGACCACTCTGGTCTCTTTTCTTCCTGTGATCACATCCAGCTTGTTTCCACCATAGGGCTTTGGCTCTGCCTGTTCCCTTAGCTTAAAATGCTCTTCCTTGCTCTCTCTATAGCCAGCTCCTTCTCATTGTTTGGATCTTAGCTTAAAGACCTTCCTTCTGCCCTCACAAAGACTCTGCATACCTCATTCCCTCTGTATCCCCACCACTAAGAGCAGTATCTGGCATTGAGTATATGCCTCATATTTGGCTCACGTAAATTAAGACATTTGCTCAAGCTTCACAAATTCAAATAGATTATCTATTGCCTCTGCCTTATTCAAGGCTGATGCATGACTTGGTCAGACTTCTCACTAAGATGGGTTACTGTGGATGATTGCTATTTAAGATACACTTTTTAAATTTACACAATTAATACTTCCATTGTAGAAAATTTAGAAAACATAGAGAAACACAAAGAATTTTAAAAAAAATAGCTGTAATATAACATTCCTGAGCTAACCATCACTGATATTTTGGTATTTTTCTTTCTATTTTTTTTTAAAACACATTTTAAGCAAAGTGACACCATTTTATCACAGTGGAATATTGGACATGTCTTTTCATATGATGATAGTCTTGCTCAACAAAAACCTTCTTAAAAGACATTTTAAGTATTTAAGGCTTCAAAGTATGCAGAATGTGTTTCTTTGGAAGGTTTTTTTTGGGTCTACCAAAAGGATGCAACCTCTAGTCATGGTGTTGTACCTCGGCAGGTATTAGATGATGCCAATTTATCACTGTCATTGTCCTGGGGGTGATGCTGAAAGTTCAAGCAATGCTGTGATATCTGTGGTCAATGTTATTTTTGTTCTTAAGTTAAAAAGTAAGAGACCTATTGTAGGATTCAGTGACCCAGCTGGTTCAGTGGTGACAGGCTAATGTGTCCCAGAGTGACTGTAAGGCTTGCAGATTGTCAGTAATGAAGCTGACCTCCATTACATGTAATAAAAATTGGACTCTTAATAAAAACCTAAACAAGAACAGGGCATACTGAGGACTACATTCTTCTTGTCTTAGGTTCTGGAAAATTGTCACGTAGTTACTGAAGCCCCAAAAGGTAAGAAATTCAGTTATGGCTTAGTTACAACTTAATTTTCAAATGCTGTACATTAAAGGGACAATTATACCAACAGGACATAATACAAGGGGAAGAGAAAAAGGGAAAATGATACCAGACTTAATACCCTACATGGTAAAAACAAGTTGTTTTTTGTTTTTTTTTTAAATGGTGTCTTTTAGTGAACTGGTCCAGGGACATATTTTGATTCCAATTTTGGTCAAAAGATAAACATTGTACATTAATAACTGTAGCCAACCATTCTCTCAGCTTATACTGTTATATATCCGAGTCTTATAGATAAATCTCACCAACAGACCTCTTCTACACAGAATTTTCTGTAAGATGTGATATGTTAAGCTGAATTATGTTTTCTGAAATAGGTCCACATCCTAATCCCCAGTACCTGTGAATATGTTATCTTACAGGAAAAATAGGGCTGTAGATATAATTAAAGTAGGATCTACAGATGGGGAGATTTTGCTGGGTCACCAGAATGGGCCCAATGCAGTTACAAGGATATTTATGAGAAGAGGCAGGAGGATTTGAGTTAGAGAATGTAGGGATGGAAACAGGCCAGAGAGGAAAGAAGATGCTATACTCTACATTGCTTTGAGGAGCCGGAATGGGTCATAAGCCAAGGAATGTGGGTAGAAGGTGGAAAAGACAAGGGAGTAGATTCTTCCCTAATACTTCCAGATGGAATGCAGTCCTATGAACCCATTTCCAATGTCTGACCTCCAGGTAATAAATTTGTGCTTTGTTTTAAGCTACAAAGTTCATGGTAATTTATTATAGCAGCTATGGGGAACTGATACATGTGGTATTAGTTTTAGGGGAGAGTCTAGGCCAAGGTGCATGTGAACTCTGATTGGTATATATGTGGTGCCTATGGTTCTGGGTTGAGAATGATTCTGAGAATGAGTTTTTGCTCAGAGAGGAGCATTGCCACAATCAATCAGCCATGACTGGGTTTAGGATGAACCTGTGACTCAGACCTAAATCTTGTGGGTCTTTCTCAAAATGAGATTAATGATGAGCTTTCTGGGTTTCTTTCAGTATTGTTCACTGAAACCCCTGTACTTTGGCTATCTCCATCTGAATCCTGCCCAGGATGGGGCTCATCTTTCAGAGCTGTCGATGAGCTGGTTATAAGCTGTTCCGGAAAAGGGAAAGTTGTTGCCTTTACCCAAATATTCTGATATTTAGTCCCTGCTTCTGCTACCTTCTAGTGATCCCACTGACTTTTGAATTTTGGGTCATTTGATGCCCCTGTTATTCCACTCACTGTCAAAAAAAAAAAAAAAAAAAAAAACAAACAAACTAAGCAAAAGCTATTTTGAGGTAGAGCATGAAAAATGACTCATTTAAAAAAATTATGAACAAGAGGAAATATTACTTGTAAAAATAGAGCCTTGGAAGGCTTAGTAAAAAACAGGATTCTCTTTTTTACCTTCTTACTATTTTCTTTTCCCTGTACCCCACTTTACCTTGCCCCTTATCACCTCTGTTCAGGAACATGAATCCAGCACCCACATTAAGGGGATCAGAGTTTCCTGGGAACAGTTGTACAGACTAGAAGAAGAATCATGATGTGAGTTTTGAGGACCATTTTAATGAGAACCCAAATCTTTTGTTTGTCATTAACATCTTGGATGCTGTTTTCTGTCCTCCTCTTTCCAAGGTACAACTTCTGTCTGTGAGCCCACAGAGGACCCCCTTGGCAGCTGCAGGATATAATTACCACATTCCAGAATATCTTTTAGGCATTTGGATCTATGGCTACCTCTTTGGATTGCTCCCCTGCTAACTAATATGTTACCGGCTTGACACAATTGACAGCCGGCAGTGCCAGTGGCTAAAGGACCGCCTCTGGGGCTGTCTCAAAATGAGGTTAATGATGGGCTGGATGAGCTCTCTGGGTTTCTTAGACATTATCTATCTGGGAGCAGAATGTGTGTGTGGCTCTGGTGTGATGACAAGGAGGTCTCGCCACACAGTCAGAAGCACCAAATGGGCCAATTATTCTTCTAGGTGGATCATGGGAATTGTTTTGCTAATTTTGAATGTAATTAAAACAAAGCAAAGCAAAACAAAGCTAGCCCATTCTTGCAACCACAGAGGCCCAGGAGGGGAAGGATGCAAAAGTGAATAGAATTGCCACTTCTCTTGTTGAGGGTGGGTTTCTCTTTGGTTGGCTCCCACATTCCCACAGATGCCAGGATGAGGCACAGGGTGACAGGGCTCAGGCTGCAGCTGTGATCTCTGTAGTTATTCAGATCGGCTCTTGCATGTTTGACAAACAAGAAAGCAAAGGTCTGATGAGGAAAATGCTTTCTCTGAGGTGCTTAACATATTAGCAGAGGAGCCCAAACCAGAACCTGCTTCTCCCAAGTTCTAGCTGGTGAGGGAGACATTGGGAGCATCTGCTCACTGCCTGCTAGGATGGAAGTTTCCCATCCTGATATTGAGCCTCTTGTGGGCAGGAGTTGTGTTTGTTCACGTCTGCATCCCTGGAACCTGGTCCCTAGACAATAGGAGGTGAGGAATGGGTGTTTGTTGAATGTATAAATGACTGAGTAGGTGATGAAGTGAATATCCCACGAATAGTTCTGGGAGGTAAGAGAGAGGAAAGTTTGAACAGTGCTCTGAAACCAGAATAAATGTGTGAAGCAGGGGATTGGTTTCATCTTGATTGCCTTGTTTTCTTCTTAACTTTCATCACTCTTGTACTTACACTGAAGATATGAAATTCCCATATCTAAAAATCCAATTATTTCTATAAAGCAGTGTTCTCCAATATAGTAGCTGGTTTTACTGCAGGCTACTTTGAGTGGCGATGTGTATAAGTAGGGTACACCCACTCATTTTCAAATGCAATACAAAAAAGGGAATGGAAAATATCTCAACAATAATTTTGAAAATATTAAAACTTTATAATTAACAGATTGATAACATGTTGGAATGATGTTTGGATCTACTGGGTTAAATACATTATACATTATTTAAATTAATTTCTCTATTTATTTTTTTTAAAAAATATTTTTATGTTTTTTTTTTTTTTTTTTTTTTGCTGTAGATGAACACAGTATATCTATTCATTTTTATGTGATGCTGAGGATTGAACTCAGTGCCTTACGCATGTGAGGCAAGCGTTTTACCACTGAGCTACAGCCTCAGCCCCGAATTGCTCTATTTTAAATAACATTTTCTAATATGGCTACAGAGCATCTAGAACCACACCGTGGTCCACGCTTGTGGCTCACGTTGTGTTTCTGTTAGAGAGCCTGGCCATAAAACACTCAATTTTGTGTTCATTTGGCAAGTGGGCTGGATTAAGAAGTTAATTTATTTACTAAATCTGGATTAATAAGTTATTTATTTGATAATGTATCCAATTAAGTGACTTTTAGGTAAATATCTAAAGGGAGTAGCCTTTGGTGCAGCTGTTCCTTCAGAGGTCAGTTTCTTGAGCAAATCTCACCTTGTGTCAGCAAAAGGCTGAATCTCAGAGAGGTTCAGGGATGTGGAGCTGATTTAGGAGCAGGACTGTGGGACTCCAGAGCCTGTGCCCCAAATCTTTGCTTTTCAAGCCTGGTGGTCCAAGATGATGGCGTGGTATGCCCAGGACTGATGCATACCACGAACGATTCATTACCCGTGTGAGGAAAAGTCTCAGAGTTCGCTTGCTTCTTTTCATAAATCAGAGTGGACTCAAGGCTCTCTAGGTCATCCTCTTCTTTATTTGCATTGTGACATATTTCCTTCAGAAGGGACAGCAACCAGAGCACTAAGGACACCTTGTATTCGATAAAGGACATTGTCTCATCCTCTCAATGACTATGCACCAGGAAAATCAAGCTTCTTTCAGTCTCTGAGCACACGTTCTCTACAACCTCAGGGCTCTTGCAAATTCTCTTCCCTCTTCTTGCATGTAAGTAGAAGGTAATGCCCTGCACGTCAGCATTGTAAGTTTCTTCATATACTGTTAGCCTCAGCTTAAACGTTGGCTCCTCAGGGAGACCTTCACTCCATCCAAGTCAGTTCCAACTGTTAGCATTTACTTGAGACCTTTCTTTGTCTTTTTGCATCACTTATTCTAATTTGTAATTACTGGATTCATTTACTGTTCATTAATACTGGCTCCTAGGAAGAAAGATAGTTTGCTCTTGTTCACTGCTGTATCCTAGTCACCTAGTGCTGGAGGCTCCATACCCGTTTGTTGAATGAATGTGTGTGAATGAATCAATGAAAAAATTGACGTGTCTGGGAATGCAGCAGCTGAAATTATATTCCATCTCCAGACGTGGCCAGTGTTTCCCTGGGAGAGCAAATCTGTCTCTAGATTGTGTTCATGTGAGGCCTATTTGGGGAAGGAATATAGAAATTAGTAGTACAAGTCCTCACCAGTCTGAGGGCACATCTGTGAAGGACGAACTGGATTGTACTGTGTGGTAAAATGCAGTTGGATGCATTAGAGTGCATCTCTATGCACAAAGCAAAACAGCTACTTTAAAACTGCTAGGACCACTGCTTTTTTAAGAAGGTACCTGGTGAATTGGATGGCCTGAATTTTTTTTGTTCTATATTCAATACATTTTATAGTATTGTATAGTCCTTGGCTTAATTTTAACATAATTCACTTTCCATTTCCTCTTACATGTCGTGCCAAACGCCTTCAAAAATGAAAACGTATGGAGTGAGCTCTGTTTTGAGTCTAGTATCAGAAAACTTTTGGATACACACTGAGGCGAGGGAAGCCACCTTGCCGTTTTCAATACGAGGCCCAGGAAATAGCAGAGCAGGGCAGGACGTGTTTCTGGGTGGCTGCAGGGACATCCCAGCTAGAATTCTTCCACAGGTGTTTTTTCAAGCAAACAGATGGGGTCTTGGAAAATGCTGCTTCTTCCTGAGCTCTGGGAAGTTCCAGGTGTGACTTGGTAACAGTCATATGGAGCAGCCTTGGTGTGTTCAGCCCTAGCTTGCTTGTGTGGCTGCCACTGAAGCCACACACACAGGGACCTCACCTGGGGTGGGGGAGGGCAATTGCTTCCAGGGTCGCAGCTCCTGAGTCAACAAAAAAGCTCCCGTCACTGCCTTCATTTCTATGTTGAAGCAGCTTCTTCTAAAGTTGAACCAGAAGAGGTGACATAGACCAGGTCCGGGGTTACAAAATCTCTGGGGCTGCCAGCCCATGTAATCCAGAGCAATAGAACATGAGCAGCTCATCATCATTCTAGCTTGCAACACCATCCAACGCTAGGTCAATGGGAATCCAATAGAATTTCATAGAGCTTACGATAAAGATGCTGTGGGTTTTGCACAGGTGCATAGACAGGGGGAAGAAGATGAAGAGGAAGCTGCAGATCCCTAGGCCAGTTGTCAAAGGGAAAAAAACCTTGATGCCAGAGACAGGAGCTAAGCCGACCCTTTCTCGTTCTTTTAAAGTGAAGGTGAGTTTGAGCAGAGAAAATCCTAGTGTGTTGAATGATTCCATCGGGAGAGAGATAGAGACTTGGAATATAAACGATTGCTGGTGAGTTGGAGCATGAAGGTCCTCTCTCTGCGTCTTACGGGCTTCCTGTGTGATGAGCATGCGTGCTTCCAGATTAAGCCTGCCAGGCCCTGGTTAATGGAATTATTATTAATAGCAACTTTGATCTCAGCATTTGTTTACCACACTTGTCCCGGGGGGCACCTGGACTGATTGATGGTGGAGTCTGGCTTGAGCATAGGGGGAATCTTCGAAGAGAAGTAGGTGACTTTTAGCCCAGAGACGTTGGATCTCTTGTCACGATGGGTGTGGGTAGGATACTGGGTGGGGAAACTTAAGGTATGAAGGAGGAGAAAGGCTACAGAGGAATGGATAATCCTTAAAATTATTGTGGCTCTTGGTTCATTGCTTAGTTTGGAAAAAAAGCAAATAATTATGGAAATTGGATGTGAAAGGAAACCGGATAAGGGGAAAAATGTGGGGAGAAAAGAGGATAGTAGACACAAGAAGGAATTCTTGAGAGAGAAAGGAAGAGAGAAAGAGAGACAGGGAACTGGTAGGAATAAGCAGATAGCAAGGTCAAGGTGTGCAAGAAGAATGGCTCTGCCCACCTGCTCCAACCCTGGTCTACCCCCTACCCCTCCCCTGCTTATGCCCCTAGTGACTATGTAGCACAAAGTGGGGCAAGAATGGGAAGAGTCTGTAGGGCACTGAGAAACATTCTTTTCCCTTCTCTTCACCTTCTTGCTTCCTTTGTCTTCACTTTCTGTCTTTATATCCAACACGTTGATAAACTACAGCCTAAGAGTTGGAACTACCTGCTTGTCCTTGGCCAAGTCTTTTACTGCCCTTGGCTCTGAGATTTTCCACCTGCATGTTGGAAAAAAAATCACTTGTGCATCTGAGAGATGCTGTCCTTCAGAATGTGCACACCAGTCAGAGGTAAATGAGGGTACAAATTATTTGTGTTGTTGAAAAAATGTGTGTTTGGGGCTGGGGATGTAGCTCAGTGGTGGAGCTCTTGCCTCACACATCCAAGGCCCTGAGTTTAATCCCCAGTATTGTTTAGAAGAAAAGAAAAAAGTGTGTGTTTATGTATAAATAATATTGAAAGGACATGCATTTTTAAAATCTGCAATAAAATATAAAAAGTTCAATTGATGGTTCTTTCCTGGTCACTTTGTGAGGACTGCTCAACTAACGTCTTAGAAGTAGATCAGTGTGGACATGAGGAAAGGAGTCCTGTCCTTCTGAGCTGCGGGGCTGAGGGAGGACATTTCCCCCCACCCAGGAAAGAGGCTAAATGTGATTCTGAGTGACAAAAACAAAACGTTATGTGCTATTTTTCAACTTTACTTTTGAAATAATAGACTCCAATGTACCATTTGTTGAAGAATCATGTATCTTTCTGGATTTTTTTTCTCATGACAGGTCTTGATACCTGCTTATGTGGGGTAGTTAAATTAACGGACCAACCAAAGTAATGGAACATGGAGGTTTCAAATGCACTATAAAATGCACCTAGTGTCAGGTGATTTGTGAAGTGTTCTGTAAAAGCACATCCTCACTTTTTTGGTGGTTGGGAGGGATGCCTACCATCTACCCAGGCACTGCAGAAGTTCCAGGTGGTGGAGAGGTTGACAAGATTTCCCCATGCACTCAGACAAGGGCAGGGTGTCCCTTTGCTCACTGGAGCAGATGGCTTTGTACAAGCTCTTCAGGATGCCCAGGCCCTGGTTTCAGCTCAGATCACTGAACTGGAAACATGCCTGTCCACAGAGACACTCACCTTGGAGGTAGGCGTCTGTCTTTTCTTGCCTTTTACATCTCTTCTCTTTTCTGATGTTCTGCCCTTGAAATGCGGCTTCAGAGTGGCCTGGTTGTTGGAGCAGATGGACTGGTGGTTGCCTGGACTCTCCAAACAGTGGGCCTTCTGCTTTTATTTTATTTTATTTTTTTTCATAATCAGCTTCAGCTGTAAAATGCCTGTCAGCCTGTTCCCTCACTGTCTGCATCCCAATGTGAAATCAAGATGGCAGCGGCCGTCAGAGTATTTTCCTGGCAATTGTACTTTTATGTGCCGGACCAGGAAGTGCTAAAAGCAGGAAATTTCAACATTTCAGGCTCTGGGAACCATTTTTACAAGCCTCCCCCCCCCCTTTTTTCACAACTAAGAAGATTTCACTTCAGAGCAGGGTCAATGGTGAGGAAATGATGCTCATTTTGAGCACAAAGATGCTTCACCAACATGGAAAAGCTGTTGGCTCTCTTGCTTTTTTGCCTCCCTCCCACCCGCCTGCAGGCCCTGCCTGCAAATCCCTTTGTAATTATCCCCAGCACCAAAGCCTAGAAGGCTCACCTTCTACAACAGGGGCTCTTAGGAGGGCTAAATGTCTCCCGCCACACAGGGAGAAATGCCTTTGTTTGAAGAGGAAGTTTTCTCATCCCAAGATTATTGTCCTTCTGTGACTGTGCCATGATCGGAAGAGAGAGAGATTTTCACGTCCCCTGTGTCTGTTGTAGAAAACACAGTAATATCAGGGTTTAGGTGGGCGGGATTGGAGTTTCAGGAGATTTTGAGGTGGTCTCTTGGCCACTGAAAGGTAATGCAACTATTTTCCGGGATTAAAGAGGACAGGGGAGGGAGAGGCGCTAACCTGGGGTATGCTGATGTTATGCGTGCTCCTTCTGGTGTTAGGAGATCCTCCATCAACTTTGGTGGGTGTGCCTTCTAAGCAAGCTGGTCCCTGGGGACAAAAATGGCCCTAGTCACCTAATTGTTTCAAGCTCAATTTGGACATTCTGCTGATCTAAAGTGATGTTTTCCAAGTCTATCCATTAGGGACATCAGAATTAGGATGGAAAACACCTATGGGGTCTTTGTGCTTCTATAACCTAAAATAATGTCTTTTAGCTTGCAGCTTTTAAAATAGAACAAAATGAAAAGAGAAAAGTGACTAAGCATATGCTTTGATGCAGATTAAGAACAATTCACAGAAAGTAAATTAACAATAAATAAGTCATTGGTAAATTATGAATAAATTATCACTATAGTGTAATTTGTTTGCTCAACTATAAAACGTGCCTCACTAGAGTTTTGGTAAGATGTTAGCCAGGGACAGTTTTGGGCTGAATCCAACTTGTAGGCAGTTCCCTGTCCATGGGTTTACTCTTGGATCTTATCAGGGTCTGATGACCAGGCCTAGGGATGCTCAGTATACCCTTAGCCAGGGCAGACAGATTCCATTGAATCTGACCTACATAGGACCAAATGTGGTCTCAAGATGGATCCATTTCTTAGGTACTCCAGGATACAGGAATTTGCTACTCAGTCCATGATGGTCTTGCCTCAGACCCAGGGGTGAAAAATACACAGCACGTGTCACCTCTACCTGCCCTCATGGCAGATGTAACTAATTGATTATGGCTTACTTGACCTTGAGCCCAGATGTAGCCTTGTCATCCCCAGGCAGCCTTAAGAATTAGGATATTGGTTATCCCTGACACACTGTGTCCCGATGTTGGAATTGATGACCTTATTTCAGGGCTTCTTAGACATCCTATTCCCAATGACTTGAAGTTCAGTTCAGTGCTTAAAGACTGATTGGTTCACATAGTGTAGATGCAGTTTCTGTTCCTTTGTCATCCAACAAACCATGTGATATAAAAATAAACATCACATCACGGAGAAGAAAGAGAAGGGTGTCTGATCTGAGCTTGGATCCTCTGCTTACTAGTTTGTGTAACTTACTAGTTTGTAATCTTTAAAAGCCTTGGGTTTCCAGGTGCAAGATTTAACTTGCAAGGTTATTAAGAGAGTGAGAGGCAATATAAAGAACCTAGCGTATTTCCTGGTGTGTATTCAGCACTCATAAATGGTGGCCATTATTTGTATTATCTCAGATAAAGGAGATTGGCAGTTTCTGGCATGGAGTGGACATTCACTAAATGTTGCTTTGTTCTCAGCCTCTTTATTTCCTTTGGAGAGTTATCACAGGTTGCAATTTTGTGTGTGTGTGTGTGTGTGTGTGTGTGTGTTCTCAGGTCATCCCGCTAGAAGATAAGCTCCATGAGGATCCTGTCACTTTGTGGGTTACTGTATCTCTAGAACATGAGTCAATGCTTGATCCGTGGTTGTCCCTCAGCAAATATTTGCTGAAAAACTATACGTACTTTCTTCCGTCTTCTTTTTGGATAAAATGATCCTCTGAAGAACCCATGATGCAGGTCTCCTCTGCACAGTGTGCCCTCTGAGACCTGCGTGGAGGCTGAGTCAAAGTGCTGACTCCTTGGCTCCCTAGGGAGGGAGGGGTTCCAGGCTTCTAGGGCTTCATAGGATGGATAGAAGTCTCCATGGTTCGAGGCTGCATGGAAACCTTTTTCCCACTTCCCAATAGGGCTGTTGCATGGACCTAACTTCTAGTTCTGACTGCAAAAGAACTCTTGGAACCAAAGTGGGACTTGGCTGAACTTTACTATTAAAATATTTCAGGCAGATACCCCAAGTCTGAGCTGGCCAGCAATAGCCACGTATGGCCATTGAGCATGTGAAATTGGACAAATGAGGGTGAACTGAGATGGACTGAACATGTGAAAAACATGGAATTTTGAAGACTGAAAAAAAAAAAGAAACTGTAAAATAGTTCATTAATAATTTTAATATTATTTACAAATATTTGATGAAATGAAATTTTGGATACCTTGGGTTAATATTAGCTGTTATTATAACTTACTTTTTTCTTTTTCCCTTTTAAAATGTGGCTACTAGAAAATTTTAAATCACATATGTGTCTTCACATTCTTCTTCTTCTTCTTCTTCTTATTATTATTATTATTATTATTATGCCAGTGCTATCAGGGAATGTGCTTTCAGGGCAAGACATAGGATGGAGTGGTGGGCCAGGGTCCAGAGCTAGTCTTGCTTCTGCACTAATTCAATATGTGACCCTGAGCAGGTGAAGTTCAAGGTTCTGTACTTTTAGGTCTTTCTGGAAAGGTCTGTTCAGAGTCTTTGATACCTAAGGAAAAAACAACATTCTAAGAGTACTTTACATTTGCAAGATGCTGATCATTGTATTTTCATTCTTGAAGCATGTCAGAGGATGCCGGGGGTGGGGTGGGGGGTGGAGTGTGGGGGGTGTTCAGGCAGCCACACCCTTCTGACTTGGGAAAAATGTATTGAAACCCCTTTGCGTCTGCACCAGACTCACTCTTTGTGGGAAGAACACAGAGTTCAATGGGCAAGGCAGTAAATACTACTTTGGGGGGCAAATTGGATAATAACCGGGACTTTCTAATCAAGCTAAAATGCCCCACAGAATTATAATTTTCATGAAATAGACTGTAAGATTTCATCCTAGAGCCTCCTTATAAAGTCAATATTATTTTCATGTATCCTAGATTCATTCATAAAAACACCCAGGTCAATATTTGGACACAGTAGGCGCATAATAACATATAATGAATGACCTATTGCCTGGGGACATGCAGACCCTTCTGTGTATTAGTGCCTCCTAGAGACTTCCTCTCCCCCAATCCCTGCTGAGAAGGAATCAGAACTCTGATGATGTTGCTTATCTAATTTAGATTGTGTCTTTCTAATTTATATTATGAGCCCTTTCAACTGAAATTGAGTCTCTCTTAATGTTCTCTGTGGTATCTAGTGTGTTTTCTATGCACAGATAATATATACAACAAGAAACATCTTAGATTCTTGATGTTTTTTTGCTAATGTCAAAAGTTCTTCAGAGAAAAATCTCCTTCAGAAGTTTGAGACTTTTAAGTTGTGTCTACATATCTTTCAAACATGTGAGAAAAAGTTCAGGGCCTCACTATTTACAAATATTTGAATGACTGGTTGACTGGTAGAATGTTTTTATTTAAAGAATCTAGCTGTTAGGCCTTGGATATAGATATGGTCATATGCTCTGATGTTTTTATCGACTTGCATGTAATTACACCACTGGTGGATAGACCTGATGGATACTCAGATCTGTACTCCAGCATGCATTTCCCTTCCTTGCAAGTATACAGAAGGACTTGCAGGTTGCATTTCTTTTCTTTTCTTTCTTCCTTTATTATCTCCTCCTCCTCCTCCTCCTCCTCCTCCTCCTCCTCCTCCTCCTCCTCCTCCTCATCCTCCTTCTTCTTTTTTGTGCCAGGGATTGAACCCAAGGCTGCTCAACCACTGAGCCACATCCTCAGTGTTTTTATTTTTTATTTTGAGACAGGGTCTTGCTAAGTTGCTGAGAGCCTCCAAAAGTTTCTGAGACTTTAAACTTGAGATCCTTCTGCCTTTGCCTCCCTGATTGCTGGGATTACAGACATGCACCATCACACCCAGCTCTGTAGGTTGCATTTCAGTACTCTATTAATTTCCCCCTTTCTTTCCTCCAGTGTGGAGGGAGAGAGCAGGCATGGGCTCTGGAATCCACTAGTATTAGACTCTATGCTCTGCTGTGTAACTTGGTGGACCTTGCCAATATATTTAATCTGTTCAAACCTCAGTTTCCTTAGCTCATTTTAGTGTAAATCATAGCCAGTTCAATTAGTTGTTTGAGGATTATATTAAGTCACCTCTGTATAATGTGTGGAACTTAGTAATAGGCTTTCTTACAAAAGCTAAGTTAAACGAATGCATTTGACTTTTTAACAAATTCATAGCTTATACTAGACTGCATCTATTCAGTAATTCTTCCCAGGTGAAAAAACTTTGTAGTTAATTTTGAATATCTCTACAAAACATTTACTCATGCATTATGATTTTCCATGCTTACTTTGTAAATGGGGGAAACAGTCACTTTATAGTCAGATAGCCTGATCAGTGTCACTTTAAGTTGTCAGGTCCTTTTTTTTTTTTTTTTTTTTGCAAATAACTGAAGTATGAAAATGCTGACTTTTCTTTGACAGTGAAGAATCTACTCAATATCATCTATTTTAATATCTCCCAATGGAAACAGGAAGCTCAGTGCCCAGATTACCCTTCAACACTTAGTGAGGACTGATATGTGCCGGGTATTTGGAAGGTTTCAAAGAAGAGTTAAGTGAAAGTTCACGTCCTCAAAGACCTTGACATCTAATCGGTGAGTCAGAAGACATAAATACATGCAAAAGCAGCAACAATGCCAAAATAAATGGATGTATTGGTTAGATCACCACCATGATTGAAGGAATGTTAGTGTCTCATGATTGGCACCAGATATTAACTGGGACACAGACTTCAGTTGGCTGAGTGCTGAAGGACTCAGAAAAAAACTTCTTGGGGATAATCTCAGGCTGAGTGGGTTCTGGACTCTTAGTAAGCATGGGTGTTTCCTGGGCCCGCTCTTGAGATCCAGAGGCAGTAGGTCCGGGGTGGAGCCTAAGATTCTACATTTCTAGCAAGCTCTCAGGTGCTGCCGATGCTGGGGGTCTTCTGATCACACTTGAGCTGTGAGGCTAGGGGATGAGATATGACTTGGAGAGGAAAGCTGAGGAGGATGGGCCCCATTTTGCCTGAATCTTTCTGGCCCTCTCCTTCCTTACCCTCTGTACTTGAAGCACACCTTTCTTGTGGTTGGCTGATGCCACAAATGTTAAAGCTAGGTGTTGCATCTGCTCTTTGCTCAGAAAGAGAACATTCCTTCCTTGCTGTAATGGTCAGTTCCTCTGCCTTCCTTTTCTCAAAATAATGCATCTGACCATGAACTCTGCCTCAGCACTCTCATCTCACCCTATCCCCACCTCAACCCACCCCCTAGCTCTTATTTTGGCAGCAATGAAGTTGCCAGGCTCCCCATTGGAAATAACTTTTTAAAAAGGCTTAAAGACAAATAATCCCACAAATTACAGTTTCTGGTATTTATCCAAGTAAAACCCAATACCCTGTTGCTTTGTTGACAGCAGGGCCCAGCCAACTGTTGGGTGTGCTGGGGCGAGGGGAGCTAAAAGGAGGGCCTGGTAGAATTGCCTTACCCTGGGAGGAGAGAGGCGTGTGCAATCAGATATTTAACACTCCTCAGCAATTATGGGAGTTTTGACTCTCTCCCTGGCAAGGCAGAGAACACTGCCCTTTCCTGCAGCGTTTGGAGTTTGCCCCCAATGCTATCTGCTAGAAGTACTTTTATCCCCTGAAGATACAGTATGAAATACAAATCATCACTGGTTTTTATCTCAGCTGGAGCTGCTGCTTCTCCAAATATGTTTACTCTGTGCAACTGCCCATCAGACCCATTTTTCGTCCTTCATCCTGTTCCTTTACGATGGCTGGATTTAAGGCCTTTCTTCTGTTCTTTGTTCCTTTAGCTCAGCGAAGTAAACAGCAGGATTGATCTTACCCTGCATTTTGGTATTGTTCCAAGTGTTCGTCAATAGACATGGCTGGGAATGCACTGACTGGAAAGGAAGGGCAGATGGAAATGCACTTCTTGTTCTTTGTGCCTTTTAGTGTGCAGCGGAATGTCCCTAATCTGAGGGCTGCTACACTGGCTGCCGATCGACATGCAAATTCATTATCAAATGATGAGTCCCATCTTAGTTCTAAAGGAAGTCTTTAAAGGTATCAGGGAGGAAAAGAGAGAGAGAGAAAAAAAAAAAGAAATAAAGGAAAAATACTAAAAAGGAAAGTCTTTCTTCATCACCTCTAATATCCAGGTCCTTACAGTGTCTTGGGAAAGAGGAAGGCAGATAAGTAAGCTGTAATGTTGCTGTGTTCCTCATTGCATGCATCTGTTCACAGGTGCACAAAGAAGTGAAATGTTCTGCTTGGGAAGATCTTTATTTTAGAAGCAAGGCGATTTAAATTAGCGAAGACTTAAACTCAAGGAAGGTGGCCTGACAATGAGAACATGTGTCACAAAGGAGGTGAGCCTCTTTGTGGCTACTGTCTTTTGCTTTGTCATTTCTCCTCAATTATTTGGAGAGAAACTCCTAACTGGGGCTCTCTCCTGTCTATTTTTTTTATTATTATTAAAAGAGATCAACACTATTTTGACTTGTAACTTTTTCTTAAGTGATGTGTGGCCAAGTTGAATTGGATACTGAAAGGTGCTGCTTTTACGGATCAGACACTAGCCTGCTGTATTGGGAAGTTGGTTAAATGGAGCTTTGGAGTTGTTTCGTGGAAGGCCCACTGGTTATATAATGCCTTTAGGTATTTTTTATTTTCCAGAGATAATAGGTTGGAGGGAAGGTTGATGGGATGAATTGTGTTGTTTTTAAAACTCCTAAGCAGCAGGGTACGTCACATTACCTATCAGTTGCCAAGTACAGAGATGGCTTGACCTTATATTGATAACATGGACAATATCTCTGCTTTGGAAGAGCTCTTCAATTTTTAGGTAATTAGTCAACCCTATATCTACCTTACCTCAGCTTTAAGAAAGTATAATTTCTCTTTCATTTCCTCGAATAGTTGTACAATGGGACTTACTTTGGCTGTGAGATTTTCCTCTACACCTGCCTCCACCCGCATATCCAACCTACTCCCACCTTCCTATGGCATTAGACATTCCCTCTTTTCGTCAGGAAAGATTCATGAATTGTCTTTTTTTTGTTTGTTTGTTATCTAGGTTTGTATTGATCAATTGGTAGATTGCGTTTTTCAATATACTTGTAAAATGTTATCATTACCCAGAATCTGTAGATTTCTCTGGTTTAGAACTTCACAGGGGCCAAGTTGTCCACGGTAGTGTAGAACTACTCCTGTCTCTCTGATGCGGCACACGGCGTACACCCTGGGAGTCACTTGCATGCATCTTAACAATGCTGTGTTAGTGAACACCTGTACATTGAAATGCAGTGAAGTTACCTAAAATGAAGACACAGGAATGGAAAGGGAAAAAACCCTCCATAGTACTTCAAGCATTACAAAATGTTAAAAAAAGTGGGACGACGTGTGAAAGTGTAGAATATAAAACCCAGACCAAGCAAATTAAATTAAATAAATCAAGGAAATATAAGTGGTTTAAAGTTAAAAAGAAAAAGATGAGTGATGACGATTTCTTTTGCATTCTCAGTGAATCAATGAAAATGACTGGAAAAAAAGAAAGGATAAGACCATGGAAAAGGTCTTCTTTTACGACAACCTTGGAATGAGGCAATTCTGGTTGAATTCCACTGGCAATGGGCGAAAGGAATATGTCTGGACAGATCTGTGATGAGCACGGAAAATGCTTCTTTGATACTCTTGGAGCAGATGGTAGCTTTGATTCATATTTTACTGGTTGAACAATATCAAACAGGGGTAAGGGCTCAGAAAACTGGCATTTGAGATCCTCAGTGACAGTAACATAGTGGGTAGCATGGTAGATACACTCTGCAACCAGGAAGAGCTTGGCTGAAGGTGAGATCACATCTGTGTGGGCTGATCTACTGTTGGCTGACCGGGTCAAGAGATGTGGATGTGTTTTGTGCAAATAAGGTTGCTTATGTGAATGAGTCGGCATTCAGTTAGACATCAGTTATGTTAAATAAGTTTAAGCCATATTTCAACCAGTTATTTTTTAATTCATATTTTGAGCTTTATGGGACCTTCCTTCCTGATTTTCTTAAATATTGAAGCATTCTGGACAGTAGCTGTTTTTGTGTTTGCCTGTGAGATTCTGAAGGAAGGACTCTTTTTCATTCAACCTTGTTTTCCTAGTTCATAGCACAGAGTAAGTGCTCATAAATGTTTATTGAAGGAATATTTGAATGATAAGTAGATGAATTAAGATCTCCTAGCTTAACTGACTTTGGCCAAAGGTATTTTTCACAGAACTAGCAAAAGAGGTAAAGAATCTAATGTTCAGTCAGGCGTGGTAGTGCATGCCTGTAATCCCAATGGCCTGGGAGGCTGAGGCAGAAGGACGGCAAGTTCAAAGCCAGCCTCAGCAAAAGCGAGGCGCTAAGCAACTCAGTGAGAGATCCTGTCTCTAAATAAAATATAAAATAGGGCTGGGGATGTGGCTCAGTGGTCAAGTGCCCCTGAGTTCAATTCACAGTACCAAAAAACAAAAATAAAAAAAAGAATCTAGTGTTTTGCCTCCAACTCATCCTGAAATCCCAGACACCTGTGTTGTCCCCTAATCACTGGGGCAGAGGGCTTGTTTTGGGGTTTCTGGCTCACCTGTAGTCTGCTTTCCCTGTGAACCTCCTATGCTCCTAGCCTTTATGGAATTGGAATACTGGTTGGAACATTGGATGAGAGTGGGACAAAGCCCAGTGGCCTTCCTGTGAGATAACTGAGTCAAGTCAACAGTGGCGAGCAGAACAAAGGCTCAGGACCACCTGAATCTAGAACCATCACCAAGTCCAGCTCCCCCAGGTCCCGTAGATTTAACCCCCATTCCTACTGCATTCCCACCCTCAGATTTCAGGAGATCTCTCTCTCTCTCTTTTAAAATATCCACTCCCTTACCCCAAGTCCTTTAACTTTAATTGAGTTGTTTAAGTGTTTCTTGCCACAAACTATTCAGATTTTAAAATAGAATGTCAGGGCCATCTCAATGATCAAACCTTCCAATCCTCTGCTTTCCAGGTTCCCCAAGAGAGAAGCTGCATTCAAGTAAAAGATATCTGGGTTCCCTTGCATTGCTTTTGTTTACTTTTCTCCGGGATCTATGGCGAAATGACTTTTTGTGAAGCTACAGCATAGAGAATAACTTCTCTTCTGTGTTAGGAAACAAGGTAGGAGTAGGATGTCAGCTAAGAAACTCAAGAAGCATCAAGTTTTAGAGCTGAAAAGCAGTAGATAGATGGGCTTCCATTTATTAGGATCCCGAAGAACTCGTGTTCTGGCTTCTGGGATGTTAGCTCTGCTCATTCAATGCTTAGTTTCAATGAGTGGCTTGGTTTTTTTCTGGTCCAGAAAGTACTGTTGTCAGTGGCCACATAGCATGAGCAACAAGTCATGTGTGGAAACTGTGCATACACGGCCATACCCAAGAGAGAAGATAGTTAGATGATTAATGCAAAGTCCAGATTTTGGCAAATCATTCTGCACTGATAGCACTACTTCCACAAACCTGGCCAACGGTGTGCTCACTGAACCTGGGTCTGCGGATCAACATATTAACTAACATCTGCCTCATATAGCTTGGGATGCAGATTAAGATGCTGTGACAAAGAGACTCTTAAATACAGTGAATTAACCACAATGGAAATTTATTTCTCTTGAATGACACAATAGTCAGAGCTCCAGGACTTGAAAAGGTGTAACTGCCATCTTTAGCTTGTGGTTTACATGTCTGGGTTCAAAGTGAGTGTTCTGAGTGCAGTTGGTGGGAGATGGGGAGGTGAGAGAGGAAGGGCCAGAAGATTGCATGCCCACTGCCTACCTTGGAGGTAAGATGTGTCTTTCCCTCTCCCCTTCCTCTAGAGAACATGATTGCATGGCCACACTCACGTCGAGGAAGTGTAATTTTTGCTGGACAGCCATGAACCCAGCCAAAATTCTAGAATTTTATTATTAAATTAAAACCAGGAAGTGGATATTGATGGATGACTGGTAATGTCTGCCACACTCCGTCCCCAAGGCCTATAAACCCCGGGTCTGTTCATTAGGAAGTGTAAACCTTTTCTTAGAAGAGCACAAGGGAACTGAGCTGGAGATATGGATGGAAGGTAGAAATCTATAGAAGTTGGTGGGAAGACAATTCACAGTGTGGTTGTAGTGATCTCTATTTTGTGTATCAGCCTGCTAGTCATTGTCTGGGTAAGATCCAGAGCTACCCAGATATGAGAATATTCTCTATGACTTCCCAGAGAAGGTCTCACCCACCTGTGCTTGAATCTCTCAGTTTTATTTATGTGCTTCTGAGCCTAGAAATTTTACAACATAAAAATACTTTTGAAAATAAAATAGAAAAAAACTCATTTTTTTACTAAAATATCCACCATTCCCTCCGTACTCCACAAACATAAAGAAAGAAAACATGAAAATGGAAATTGCTTATCTTCTTTATATATTAATGTTTGCAACATAAAATATAGATTATTGACTTACATAAAATTGTGGCATGTAGCATACCCAGGGATGTAAAGGATATCAAAGTCAAAGTATCTGTAAATTTGAGGTAGAAAAATATCTTCACTTTAAAGTAAAATTACCTTAGATTCTTTAGATTTTTCTTTATTTGCAATTGATGATTTTTAAAGGACTTCAAGATTTCTTATACCTCCAAATCTCCCTGGTACTCTATCTGTACAGAACATGGAATTTCCTATCTCAATTTCATATTTTTTTTTCTTTAAATGTGCCTTATTTCTTTCATTTGACTAAAGTCTCTTTGAGGAGATTGTCCATCCAGGTCTTCTCTCTGTGCACCCCAGTGACCAAATGCAATCCCTACAGTGCACCAGACACAGTGAATCCCTACTGAATGGAGAAGGAAGCAAAGACTCTGGGATTTAGGCTCAATTCAGGCTACTGCTCAACGTCTCCTCCTCAGAGAGGCCTTTGCTACCCAGCCTGTGTAGACTGGCACATGGATCCCCTCAACCTGGGTTAATTTTTCCTCATGATGTCTCCCTTTGCTAAGGAAGTTAGTATCTCTGGTTAAGGGGATGAAGGGATTAAAGGGGTGAAGAGATATCTGACAGCCATCAAGCTTAAGTGGAACATACCCTAAAGGAGCACAGTGTGTCAAGTGAGTGTCCTGCTCCCTTATGGTATTGTGAGTTCTTAAGAGGCAGGGGCATATATCTCCGACTTTCTTTAAAGACTCCCACAAGGGAGTAATATACAGTGGCCAGGTAATAGTGATCCCTTAGTGAATGCTAACTGTATCAGTCAGCTACTGCTGCATAACAACCACCAAATCTCAGTGACATCCACAAGGATCCTTTTTTTCTTGTGCATCTGCTGTCACCTTGAAAGGTACTACTTTAGGCTAAGCTTATTTAGGTGGCTCTGCTTCTAGTTGAAGGTCCATCTGTGCATAGTACCTTGCTATGGCATGGGTTCTTATTTGTCCATGTGGACTCATTTTGGATTTCAGTCTGAAGAAATAGAATCTACTTGAACGGAAGCTCTTTTAATTGCAAAAAAGTATCCTAAGAGAATAAGCAGAGCCTAAAATGCTTCTCCAAGATTAGGAGAAGAGTTAGCAAACTCCCAGCACAGATTCCACTGGCTAACTTCCAAGCCAAGCCTGAAGTCAAGAAGTGGACTTATGTAGGAGGAACATAAGGCTGTGGATACATGAAGGTGAAACTTTCAATAATTCAATCTGCTGCATTAACTGACCAGTTGACCAGATGACTAGTATGGTCTTGAGAAACAAGGCCACAGTCACCCATTCCCAGCAGATGTTGGCGGGGCTGTGACTCAGGGGACTTGGAGGGCGTTCTTTCATTTTTCCTCTTTTGCAAAAGTGGCCATTAAAGTTAAAAACCTCATTTTTGTAATAGAATGCACACAACAGTACACATATTGACTTATGTTTTGAGTCAATATCAAGATTTATTGTCCCCAGAGTTAAATAAATCGTGATATTGACCCCATCATAAGCCAATATCTGCCTAATGCATTTTTTTAAAGTATTTTGTATTCATTTATATTAACAGGACACAAGCGATCACCCACGGTATTACTTGGGTCTTCCCTTTCTTTCTCTTTCTTCTTTGTTATTTTCTCATCAGTCCTGGTAATTAGCCTGGGGTTAATGTAAGAGGTACTGAAATAGGGATGGGGGGGCCAGAAAGAGAGGCTGCGGTAGCTCCCCTGTGCAGTCTGTTTCCACGGAGAACCAAGCCTCTTCTGATTCCAGATGGTAGCAATGAATTCTGTTTTCTTCAAAAGTTGTTTTTCTCTGGGATTCCCCTCCTCTGTGATGTTCCCATACACAATTCCTTTGGGTTGATGGGGAAATGGGGTGAGGGGGTCAAGCAACAAGGGACCATAAGCAGAGGCTCCCTCCATAGTCCTTGATTTTTTCCCCAATTTTCTGTGCTTTTCTATTCTTGATTTCTTTGTCTTCATCTTTTTCTTTTTTCTTTTCTTTTTTTTTTCCCATTTTGTAGCTAGCATTTACATTTTCTGGAGGAATGGAAAGAAATATATTTCTTTAATACTGAATTCCATTTATCTCCATAAATTGGTTAGGGTATATGATCTAAAGGACTCAGCTGTTTTTAAAATAGGTTTATTCCTTTCCTTGAAGATTATTTCCACACAGTATAGACGAGTTAGAAGGAGACTCATTTCGTAGACCTCCGTGAGACTTCCATATATGCCGCGCGTCATTTCGAGATGTGGAGTTTTTGAACAAAGAAATTAAATTTATATGTATCACCTAAATTATTTCGAATTCATGGGTTCAGCAAAGAGTTCAGATCCTAATCAAATATGTAGTTTGCATGGGAGCTGCCCCCCTTCTCAGTAATAGTATGGCAGTTCTATTTACAGTGTTGACTGGGTGCAGCGGGGAGGCTGGGTGGGGTGGATGGGAGGCTGCTTCTGTGGGAATTTACCCTGGCTGTCTGCAGTGTGACCTGTGTTCAGTGTGTAGTTTCACCACAATAAAAGTTTACCAGGGAGCTAAATGAGAGAAGAGCTTTTCCATCAGTCCCTTACTATAAATAGTAGGACTCCCCACCCCTAGGAATCATTCAGAAAAAAAGTGAACTTGAGAGTCTCCCTCTTGTTCTTTCTCTCCACCTATCAAAATGCTGCCATCATGCCAGTCCCAAGGAGACCTCCCTCCCCAGTTCTTCCTGTTCCTTCCTCCTTGGATCTCGTGGAGTCTATCATCTCTGTCACATAATGGACCCTGACTTGGGCCAATTTCATTACCTTGTTTTTTGGTGTTGATCTTATCTTCACGCTAGACTGTAAACTACAAAGAACAGAGCTTTCCCACTTCTTTAAAGATGGGAGTTGGGGAAATCATGATGGTGACAATGATGACGACCACAAACTTTATGCCAAGGATTTTTCTAAGTCTTAGATTAGCTCAATGAATTCATATGACAGCTCTAGCCTCTAGAATCAGTGATTATCCCTACCTTCTATAAAAGGAGCTAGACACAGAGAAGGTAATCAACTTGCCTTAGGTAAGGGGTAGACCACATTTAAAACCTGGTCATCAGACTTTGAAGTCTGTGCCCTAATTGCAGTGCTGATCTCCTTGAAGATTACTGCAACGGACCTTGGATTTCTTGCTTGAATATGAACAAGATTATGATCAAGCTTGCACTTGTCCATTTGAGTGGGTGAGTTGATACAGGACAAAGCTGGGCTGGTAAAAGAGAGCAAGACTTGAGGGTCTTTTATTAGATTTCTTGTAGTGCTGTACTTATCCGACTTAGGTTCAATGCTTTTTTGCTTTTTGGAAGCAAAGGATGTAAGCTTTCCCAGCCTGGCCACTGCCCAGGGAACATCAGCCTGATGGGTACCTTGGTGGGGAATATATATATCCTCTAATCTGCACCATTCTGGCCCCTGCCTGGGCTGGGCATGGCCACTCTGTACAGAAAGAAGCATGGGGAGCTCTGGCCGGGTCAGAGGCAGCTTTGAACCCATGGCACATGCCCAGGTAGATTTATGCCATGGATGCTGCAAATATTTTTTCTTTACAAAATCTGTTCATGCTGCTGTGGGGGCTGAACACACAACTCCTGTGAGGTTTTCCGTGGCTGAAACTGATCAACTTCGTTGGTTAAAAGGATGGGGCTGGGAGAGGGGGGAAAAAAGAGGTGGACATTTCTGAGGACCACAGTGAACCCTTGGGCTTCCTTGGGTCCCTGGTTTAAGAAGTGGTCTCCTCTACTCCCCCTCCTCTAGCCTCTCCACTCAGCTCTTGACTTCTCTCCCCAGCCCTGTTTACCCTCCTTCCCCTCTCCTCTCCTCCTTTATCTTGCATTCTCTTCTCTTCCTTTATCTTTCCACCTCTACCCCACCCTTCTCTGGAGTTGGGGCAGTTGAGCATCTGACGTCTGTAGATAAATTAGCTGGTTCACATTCACAGCCGGCCAGCAGATGTTTCCCTCTCTGTTAGTTCTCTAATAAGCAGGCTCGAAATACTGGCTTGGGGACACTCTCTGCCCCTCCTCCAATCCCAAAGGGGAAATTATTCCCTATCCAAAACATGCTACCTACACCCTCACTGCCATCTTCACTGACCTGGGCTGGGGTTAGTAAAGTCTGGGCTGGGAGGTATGGAGCATGCTCTGTTGTTCAGTCTTGGGTTTAATTTTTAGCTTCTGGGTAAAATGGAGCCTTTTGATTTTGGCAAGGTTTGGTTTTATTTCTTAGGAATGAGGGTGTGGAGACTTTGTGAAAGGGCTGGGCACTCTCCCTCAGGCATGGTTTAAAAATGGACCAAATGCCCGATCGGATCCTTCCTTTGTATGGCTTTCTCTGCATCTCATATTCACATTTAAGTCTAAATTTCCTGGGTTCTAGTTGGGGCTCTTAGTATTGTACCTCCAACTCCTTAAGGAATTAGAGTCTTTTTTCTTAGGCCATATATTTTTAATGATCTCATTTCATCCTCTAAAAAGTGATATAAATATTACTAATTGAGATACACATTGATTCTAAAATTCAATTTTTATGGTTAACCTCAGGACCAAATTCAGTTCTCTTGGGGTGCTGCTCAGCAGCTATTTAGCCATAAAATATCTTTTAGGGTGACTTTCAAGGGAGCAAGATGCAGGTTGCCAGGAAATAGGTGACCGCAGTGATTTAGGGAGTAGCAGCTGTATCCCATGGCTTCCTGCTGCTCTGCTCTGCTTGAGGCACACGGACGGAGGTCTCTGCTATACTCCCTAAGCTTTGGGGAGGCAGAGGCAGGTGGGTGGCCTGAGACACTTCAGAAGAAATCTGCATAGCTGAGGTAAAGGCAGCAGAGTTGGCTGTATTGATTCTTGCTTGCAATCTTGTCTCCTCAGGCCCCTTTCTCAGGGGTATTTCTTAAAAAAGAAATTAATAAATGAAATGAGAGTTTACTAAGCTCTATGCGTGTGCTTATGTGAAGTATTTTACTGGGTCAGGTGAGAGGCATAGAACAAGTATTAGATTGAACTGCAAGGAATTGTCGGCATAGGATCCTTTTATCTACAAAAATGTCAATTGTATATAATTCATCCTAATATGAAGAAGTTCCACTTATTCAATCAATATTTGTTTGATAAAATAAGGCATGCAAACTGCCTTGCACATTGACTGGCACATAATAATCACTCAATAAATGGTAGCTATGTTGATCAATATGTACCTACCATGGCCGGTGACTGTAGACTGGATACTATATAATAACCATTCAATCAATTTTAATCAAGGGCCTAAGTAGGATGCTTTTATTTGGATTGACAGGTCAAGTGATAGAAGAACTTGTTTTTATCCACTGCCTTCCTTCAGATCATCTAGTTGCTTGGGTTGGAACCAACTCCCCAGGCTGGGTTGACAGTCGGGGTGACCTGTGTCTTGCTTTTTTTTTTTAGCACATTTCAGTAGAGTGGCCAGTACTGGGCATTTGACATCTTGGATAAACTCTAGTATTCTCTCAGGTCTGCTTGTAATCTGAGAAATATTAACCTTGATCCTAAATAGTGAAATCTTCATTTTACTCTGAGTTTTAATCCATGAATGTTTGCATGTCAACTGCAACCCTGAGAATTATAAACCAGACTTAATGGGGATGATAAATCACAGTTTGGGATGAGACAATCTGATACAACAGCTAGAAAACAAAAGCTAGAAACAGAAGAGAAGCCAAAAACAAAAGAGCTTTTTTTTTGGGCATGAAGTAGCATATTGTCATTGTGTGCCCCCTAAATTGGATTGCCTTAAAAAAAAAGAATCAAAGGAATATTTGAAGAAACGCAATTTTTTTTTAAAAAAAAGTTAAAATAAGAATGTTTTCAGTACTGTCTATCAGAGAGTAATTCATTCACTAAAGGGGCAAGAGCACTACCAGGGCTCTAAGAAGCAATTCCCACAAACACTCTCTAGACTTTCTGCTTTTTTTCTAGACGTTTTTCTGTCTTGAACCAAACTCAGAAGTAAGGGGATTTATGAACTAGCAAATATAAATGATAAATCACAGCACTGAGTCCACATCCTCCCCGCGTTTTTAAATCCGCAGGATCTTCAAGCTTAAAGAATAAGAGGTCCTTGTGGAATTCTGGACTCCTGAGACACTGGTGGTTCAGCAGCAGGAGGAAGAGTACACATAGCCTGCTTGCCCATGAGCGGTCAGAGTGGTACTTCAAGATGGTGGCCTTTGAGCAGAGCCTGGACACAAGAGTCCTGCAACCAGAGAAAGGAAGGGCTAGAGTATGTCTGAGGACAGAAAATGGCCATAGTGGCTAGAGCTCAGGCAACAAGGGGGGAAGAGAGTGTTACCAAGTGACATGTGACAGCTAGCAGGGTAGGGTGTGGTCTTTGGAGTCTCTAGGAAGAGAAAGTATTCATGCTTCATCCTGCTCTGGTACCACTAACTGGTCGACCTCAATATATAAAACACAGGCCATAGAACAGTTGTTTTAGATGAAAGAACTGGATATGTCCACAGGGCTAAGCATCTTATATTTAGTAAGTGGTCAATAAATGACAGATTTTCTTTTCAGTAGTAGTAGGGCTGGAAGGTGTAGAAAGTTTGAGCAGTGTTAGGCTTTGATTTGTTCTTCAGAAAATGGCACTCAGATTGCGGTATGGAGGCTGTAGGGAGCTGAGAGTGGAGGCAGGGAGACCCGTTAGAAGTGTTGTGTGTGGCACAGCTGAGATGACACAGGGAGCGTGGGAGGAGGGAGGGAGGTGTGTGAGATTTGAGATATTTCTTGGTGTTATGATTTGAACCTGGAATGCCCCCAAGGGCTCATGTGTTGAAACCTTGGTCTCCAATACAGCAATGTTCAAAGGTGGAGCTTTGGAAAGAGATTGGATCATGAGGACTCCTAATTTCATCAATGGAACATCAATTGAAAAATTCTTAGCTGAATGGACTATAAGGAGCTGGTGAACACTGTAGGACGTGGGGCCTCATCTCAGGGTGTGAGTCCTTAGGGCAATGTTCTTTGAGACTATATCTTGCTCCTGGCCTCTTCCTCCTTCCCTCTCTCTATCTCTCTGCTTCCTGGCTGCTTGAGCTAAGTAGTGCTCCTCCACCTCACCCTTCTGCCATGATGTTCTGCTTCACCTCAGGCACAAAACAATGGTACCAGGCAACCATGGGCTGAAACCTCTGAAACCATGAGCCAGAGAAATCTTTCCTCCTTTAAGTTGTTTTTTTCTCAGGTATTTTGTCACAGTGATAAAAACCTGACTAACATAATTGGGATATAGTCAACAGGTCTTGCTGATACATTGAATGTGGAATATGAGGGAAGCAGAAGACTCAAGGCACTTTTATGCATTGCTCTTGGCCTGAGCAACTGGGTGAGTGGTACAACTCAGTCAGGATAAGAAGTGATGAAATCGGACTGATAACTCAACGAAAGGCAAGCAAACAAATGGGTCTGGGTGCCTCATTTTCTCCTCACAAGAGCCGTTCGTCATTATGAGCCCTATTCATTCAAGGGAGGAAAGGGAATCTAAGAGAAGGAAATTGACTGGCTCAGGTCATCTGCTAAAATAAATAGCAATTCCAGGAAAAGAACCCAACATTCATCTACTATGCTAAAAGTCCTTTTCAGTCAAATCACCCAGCCTGCCTGTGGTGGGGTGGCGGGTGGGTATGCTTGTAGCAGTAAATAAATAAATAACCAATGGCCAGGTTTCTCCCTTTTTAGCCACAGTTACAACCTTGGTTAGAATAGGGCAAGGTAGCTAATGATGCTGGATGCTTTCTGCCTTGCCCTCAAGGCTTTCTGTTCAATATTTCATAAGATTGCATCAATATCTTTGAGCACTCTTAACAAAATGATATAAAACCATCTGAACATTCAAATGCTTTTCAGAAGGTCAGGCAGTTTCCTTTTGGAACAAAGTATCTGGGGGTGATTTGAGGGCAGAGTGACATGCAGACAGAGGGATGTCTCTGATGACCTCTCATGAGCACCTCCTCTCAGTGCTGATGCGTAGGGCAAAAACAGTTTAAAAATAAAAGGTAAAGTAGGGTATGGCAATTTGGGGCTCATTCATATTGAATCCAAAGCACAGAGCTACACTATAGAGTCCTGATTTAAGCAGTTCCTGCAAATGAGTTAAATTACAGACCTTGGAGATGCCAGGCCTATACTAATACCGGTAAGTCTGGTCTCTGGTCCTCTGTAGTTCACATCTTTGCGAGAACACTCTCCCTAATTATGTTTTCATGTTATGCTCTTAGCATTTAACAGTAGTATATAATCTGCACTACTTAGGTGGTAAATATCTGTAATATAACTCAAATTAGCTTGAGCACAAAGGTGATATAATTGGGTTAGGTAATTGGAGAGTCCAGGGATAACTTTCAGGTATGGCTGCACAAACAAGAATCTGTTCCTTTCCATCTTTCCTCCTTCTGGTTGATTTCAATCTCAGGAATGCACCTCCTCATCCCTATACAGCAGCAGAATGACCACTGGAACCTCCAGGCTTTTATCCTGTCAATTTGGTGACCCTAGTAGAGAACCTCATTTTTAATAGTTTCCCAGTAAGTTGTATCAACCTAGTAGAAACACCTTTTTCTAATTTTTACAAAGGTACTTCTAGGCCTGAAGAGATCAAGAAAGGGTGGGAATGGAAACAGTCAAATCATTTGGGGGGACTTGGAGTCACCCAGGGGAGAGAGGATGGTAGTGTTTGGATTAGAGCACAGGTAGGGTAGGTACGGAGAAGTGGGTATGAGTTTAGTTTAGTCTTCAACTAAATTAAGGACACTTATTCAACCAATGGAATGAGCACCCTCTCTGAGTCAGTCCCACATACTAAGGCAAGAGGTATGGTGGTGGATGAGACATGTCCCCTCTGTAGAATTGTTCGTGGTCTCTGAGTTAGGTAGATGTGTAGACTGGTGAGTTCCATGCCAGGAGGATAAGGGTCACAGTGGAGACGTAACAGAGTGTTCTGAGAGTATGAAAGAGGGCACATCCCCCAAGCCTCTCCACCTCCCCCCTCCTCCTGCTCTTGAGGAAGATTGGCTGGGTCGAGTGGGCGGAGCCAAAAAAGTCCCCCAATGAGCAGCTCTGTGGTCTGAAAGGGCGGGGAAATAGCCCAATGAGCATCACTGCAGAGGAGCCAATCAGTTGGCAGCTAGAAGTTTGCTGGGGCCGCTGTGAGCCAATCATCAGCTGGCAGCTGGAAGTTTGCTGGCAGCTGGAAGTTTGCTGGGGCCCCTTTCAGCTGTTGAGAGCCACAGCCGAGCACATTCTTACAATGTCCTAAAAAACTCAGCATACTGGTTAGAAGTCTTTTATTTAGAAGCAAAATAAAATCCAGCACAAAAGTGGAAGGGATTAATGGCTGCACATACCTGAGAAGTCCGGCTTCAGCATACAGTTTAATCACAGCTCTGATTCTTTTCTCGGCTCTCTCCTTGGAGTGTGAATTGGACTTTGTTCTCTGCATTGTCAGGCTGGTTTCCCTTTTGACACAAGAGAGCAAACAGCTGTGACTATAGCTACCTGCTTCCTAATTCATATCTTGGAAAAGGGGAAAGTCTCCTCCCAGGAACATCAAACAGGAATCCTGAGCTTCCCCCTGGTTGATTGTTTCTGAATCCTGGGTTGACAGGTTTAGATTTGTGTTGATAGATTGTCAAGAGAGAAGAGATTCCCATGACAGCCTGAATGAATTCCTGAAGCTGGTCAGCACTCAGATCTTATGGGGAGTATAGAATAACCACCATCATGCACACACATACATATACATACAAATACGTACACATGTGTATGTGTCGGTATGACTGGGATATGTATGTATGAGCGTGATACATATGTTTGACTGTGAATTCATATCTATACCTCTGCCTATAACTATAAAACACGAAAGCAACCTGAGTTATTTAGGTAATTGGGAAAAATATCATGATATGTGTCATGTAAAGAGGCAAAGTTAAAGTTTTGTGTTTAGTTGTGTATGTGGATGGTGTTGAGGGAAAGGTGCACTAACATTTGTCTGAATGGAATAATGGTTGGAATGATGATCACTTTTAGACCAGTTATGAAGAAAAGGTTTCCCAAACAAAAGAATAGACAAGATTGCAGAAGGGTTTGAGTTTATGAGAGCACATTCTTTGCAAAAGGACTTAAAGATGCATTTATGTGTAAGTGACATGGAGTGTATACAAGCCAGCATTATCTGCATTCAGGCGCTGTCTTCTGCTTGTACTGGCAACACGTGGTTAACCTAGTTCCAGATATAGCCTTACCAGGACAATATTTAAAAACTACATTTCTCTCCAAATATTCTGTTAAGCAGAATTTTTGTCCATTCTTGGGTCCTCTCCTTAGTGGTTGAAATCAGTAAACTTTCTACTTAAAACCAGCTCATTTCTTTGTTCCAGATGCAAAGGAATAACTATGTAGAGATTTTGAGTGATTGACACTCTGGTTTGGTTTCCTGCTTTGCCTCTTGCTAGCTATGTGACCAAAGGGGGTTTATTTGGCCTTGCTGAAGCATTTGGAAGGTGACAATAACATTTACCTACAATAGCAGTTGTGGAATAGCAATGAAAAGTGGTAGTGTTTGTGAAATGCCTGACCTAAAAGTGTTCAAGAAAAGATAGCTAATAATAATGTCAAAAACTTACTTATGAATAGATAGTCATCAACTTAAGATTCTCTTCTCTTAATTGCTCTAAGCACAATTTATCCAGTCTGCTGGAATTTTGGCCAAAAGATCGGTGTTAAAAGGTGTTTGGGGTGGGTGGGAGATGATGCATTTCCCATCTATGAATCTGGGCATCCAGACTTTTCTCTTTAGTAGTGGAGAATGAGGAATTGCTTGAATTTGCAGCAAAGAGATGCACATATTTTGCTCTCCTTGCTGCCCCTCAAATATCATTTGCTTTTATTGCTTTAGTATTCCAGAGAAAAACTGGAGACCTTTTGGAGCTCTTGTGAGGTCTGATGCCCAGATGCTCAGACGTGGGGATTCCCAGTCTGATGGTGGCTGAGAGCTTCCCATACTTGAGTTCTATTCCTCTACACCACAGGAGAGTCTTGCTGTTCTCTCCGTGTGTTGGGAACTGCCTTGCCTTGGCACATGGAGCCAGAGATACTGCTAAACTCTCCACTTCTTGGGATCTATGTGCTTAAGCTGTGGCCAGAAACTTAATGTTGTTTTAACACTTTTTTTGGGTGTGTGTGACAATCTATCTTCTAGACTGCTGATGGAGGACATGTACCCCTATTTTATGATCAAAATCCAGCTAGAGATTCAATCTGAGTCCCTTCTAGAACTCACAATGGTGGTTTCTCCTCTCTGGTCCTCCTCCATTTGGGCATCAGCTCTTTAATCTTTTGCCTGGGGGGAAAAATCTAATATACTGTAACTAGGATGTTTTTCAAAACTAGAACACTTCAAAACAAGTTTAAATATAAATGAAATTGGTTTCCAAATGTCTTGTTAAAAAAAAGCAGATGTTTTATATTTATTATATCATTTTTGTTTTATCACCTTGCAAAATTTTACAGCATGGAATTTTATTTAATGCGGTGGCATTTTGAGCAGCAATATTAGACAGATGTATTTGCTTCATATTTGGAGACCTTTTTTTTTTCTTTTTTGGCAGGATATTAAAACTGAAACTAATGTAACCTGGTGTTTTGGGAAATGTGGATGAGGCATTTTGCTTATTGATAATTGAAAACAACAACCATCTTCCCTCCAAATGTACCCCTCAAAAAGAAAATAAGCTTTATTGCTTGGATAAGTGATTAAATGCTTTCAGAATGCCAGAAGTTCAAAAGAAGCCACTTTAAGGAGGACTTGGCTCCTCAAGTGCAGAGACCGTGTTTTTGACTTTTGCTATAGAGTGCCAGGCATCGCCTAATAAATGGTATTGTTGATTTGTTGCTTTTCCTGGTTTAGGATTTTGTACGCACTATGGCAGAGATACAGACCACAGACCAGCTAAGAAATGGAATCATTTTCAGACACGGCATCGTAAATAAGCCAAATCCCTCTGCCTCCCCAATCTCAATTTGTACTTGTGAGCGCCCCACCACTCACCTTTTAATTTGCTTTTTTAAAGATGCTCCCCTGTGCCCTTAATGCCAGCTTACTTTTTTTTCTCTTTTTCTGTTAAATTTTCCTTCTACAGGCACAGGCAGGCAGGTCGCTGCCGCTCTCCTAACCAAACCGTAGACTGTTGGTTCTTATACCCTCCGGGTCACAACAAAATCCCCTATTAATTAAACTGAAATTATATCTGAAATAAATCACTCGGTGAAAGAAGCCCACTGTGGCATTCTTTCTAAAGATGTTTGCAATAATTAATGAAACATTTGGTGACTGGTGACATTTTTGATAACTCTTAAAGTGCCAGAAAATGTTGATCAGTAAATAATCTCTGTGGACAATTGAGCAAGGAGTCAGATGATGGAGAGAAGGTTGAATAATAAGTTTTGAATTTCCTGAAGATCTTGTTGCTTTTGAGGGGGAGGCGAAGAGTGGGGTGGTGGAGGATATGCAGAGGCAGGGACCTCCATGAAGGAGGTCAGAGGTCGGCAAAATAAGGCCCACCAAACCCAGCCCCAAGACTGTTTGTAGAAATATATATATATATATATATATATATTTTTTTTTTAACAGAGCTGTGTCCAGTTGGCCTTTGGTTGCCTTCTTCCTATGGCAACCTTTTCATTCCAAAGGCAGAATTAAGTAGTTGCCACTGAGGCCACCGTAGTGTCCACGAGGCCTCAAATATTTACTATTTGACCCTTTACACAGAAAATTTGCCAACCTCTAATGTAGGCAGTGATCTTGTGGGAGTTTGGCTAAGTGGGAATCATTTTGTATTATTTAAGAAATCAGACCTACTCGGAGTGGAATGACCTAAGGATCAGGAATAAAACACACATCCGCACCCCAGACACCCCATGTGTGTCATTGTTTCCCCTTCTCTTGCCTGTGACAGACATTACGAATCAATCACAGCACGTCTACTGAATTCAGATCTGCTCTCAGAACCCTTCTCAAGAATTTCCAGGAAGCCATTGCCCCAGGACCACAGATTTCATGAAAGATAAAATCTCTTTACCATCTCTATAGTATAGTATTTCTCCTACCTGAAGTACCTCCAATCTATCCAAAATTCTATCCCTAGTCACTAACAAGTAAAAGCAGCCACTGTGAGTTTGGTGGGAGATTGCATGATATAGAATCATTGCAAGGATTCCTGAATCTACAAAGGCACCAAAAAAGCATTGTACAGATATGAAGAGGACAAAAAAGCTTCCTATGTATTTTCTCATTCAATAAATATCTCTTGAGGCTCAGACTATTATATGTCAAGCTCTGTCCTAGGCACTGGACATCCGGTGGGGGAGTAAAACATAACAAATCTCTGCCTATCTGTTTTAGCCAGCTTTTTTGCTGCTGTGACCAAAAGACCTGACAGGAACAATTTTAGAGGGGGAAAAGTTTATTAGGGACTCTCAGTTTCAGAGGTCTCAGTTCATAGATGGTTGACTCCATTGCTCTGCACCTGAGTCGAGGCAAAACATCATGGCCCAGGAGTGTGGCAGAGGACAGTGACTTAGAAACATGGCCACCAAGAAGCAGAGAGAGCCATTTTCTCTCACCACCAACAAAATATATGCCCTAAAGGCGTGTCCCAATGACCCACCTCCTCCAGCCACACTCTACCTGCCTACAGTTAATCCCTATCCGCTGGTTAATGTGCTGATTAGATTAAGGCTGTTATGACCCCAAAATTTCATCTCTAAACTTTCTTGCATTGTCTCACACATGAGCTTTTGGGGGACACCTGATATCAAAACCATAACACCTGTCCTTCATGATGCAAAGTTACGAGGGGACAAAGGACTGAAATGATAATATAGAATTGAATAATGTCAAGTAGTGCTGAAAGCCCCCCCCCCACACACACACATACCACAGAAGGGTGAAGAGGTAAAGTCTATGCAAGAATGTAGGAGGGCCAAAGAAGACCTTCCTGTGGACATGACATTGGAACAGATACTCATGTGGAATGAGGGAGAAAGTTCTGCAATGCAGGAGAGAGAAGAAGGGCAGCAACAAATGTCAGAAGTGGGAAAATACTGGCTGCTCTCAGGAACACTGGGCTCCACAGGGAAAGCAGCTATTCAACTTTTGGTACCATGGGGTGGCACCTGGCAGCTAAAAGTCCTTTTGTATGTGTTACCCCTCGGATGCCACCAGCTGTCTAGGAAAGGCAGAGTCACCTTGAGCATCTTACAGAAGGAGGACTGCAGCAACCACTCTCAGCAACTGAGTGATGACCCAGGCCACACAGCTCAGACTGGAGCCCAAAGGCCTGACTTCCATACTATGCTTTCTCAGTGGATTTCTATCTCAGATTAAGGAGTCAATCCTAAGGCACAACATGATAAAAAAATTTTCTACTCCCCCTGAGTGTTCCCTGAACTTAGTGACATGCTTTGAAAGAATAGGGAAAGGGAGCAATCAGAAATATATTTCCTTAACCATGCAGTCAGGGTGACCATCTCCAGTGATGTCCTGTGGGTAGATATTATTCACCTCTTGAGCTCATGGGGTGAGAGGGCATTTGCCTCTGCAGGTCTCCCCCAGATCTATAACCCTAGCCTACTCATGAGAAGAACATCAGGCCAATGTAAATTGAGGGCCATTCTGCAAAATATTGGACCAGTTCTCAAAAGTATCAAGGTCTTGAAAAGCCAGGGAAAACTCAGACTCAAGGACACTAAGGAGATGACTGAGTGCAGTGAGTGATCCTGGAGAGCACCCTGGGACAGAAGAATGACACCAATGGAAAACTGAGAAGAGCCAAAGTCTGAAGCTTAGTTAGTAATAGAAAAATAAAATAAAGACGAATGAATCAGGTATTATTTAATAAATTATGTTTCTTGTGCTAAGACATAGGGAAAAAAAGTGCACCCATCATGGGTGCCTAGGAAGGGACCCTAGAACCACAGTAAACTCGTGGTGTCCCTGCAAAATGCAGCAGCTCTGATCCATCTCAGTTGCCAGGGTCTGACCCCCAGGAGAGTGGCTCTCATGGGTGGGTGATGTGCTTTCCAAACCCCAGAGGGTTAGATTTCAATGTCTACAGTGTGACTTGCCACAGGGCTTCTTTTTCTCTCCCCCAGTAGTCTTCTGCTTCCAGAACAGTCTGAGAGTTCAGGTAAAAAGGATTTAATTAATGCATGAGGCCTGAGGGAGCTAAATATCCTTAAGACTTTTTAGCAGAAATGGTTGACAGATGCAGCCCTTAATTGCCTCATCCAGCTTGCTAGTCTGCTGTGCTGCAGACAGTGAGCCCTTGTTTCTGAAGGGGGCTGGTAGAGATGCAAGGGGCCAGGAGGCACTGGTAGGAGAGGGTATCCCCACTTGGGCCCCGCAACAGACCTTTTCCGCTCCACTTCATCATGAAGACTGGCATTTGCCATAGATCTTTGGAGACCTAAGTTAGTATCATGAAGTAGTATTTTGCGAGGATGAAAAAAGGGGGGACGTTGCTAGTTTTTAACCCAGATTGTCTTGTGTGTGGCTCTTTCAAAGGGACACAGGTAGGCAGCAGGTAGAGAGGAGGAAGTTCAGGAAGTGTTCAGGTCCCTGTCCTCCCCATTTCCCTCAGCCACTTCTGTTTCCTGAAGTAAAGGATCCAAGAGGTCCACTCTGTTGGTGGAGGCTCCTCCTCCTGGCAGCCAGTCTTGGCCTGCAGTTTCTGCATGTAAGCTCTGAAGCCCTAGTGGTCGTCTTGCTAAGGAGCCACTCAGGGGACTGCTAGCCATGTCCTCCCCAGATTACCCCAGAAACTGGACAGTGTTGCAGACACGTGAGGTTCTGTAACACCGAGTCCTTGACCCACTGCCTCCCTTCCATAGGGGGTGGGTATTCGGAAGAGGAGCTATGGGAGGGCAGTGAGCTTATGTTGCCTAAACATTTGGCCTGGGGCTTGGAGAATGATACCCAAAGGCACTGACAGGTCTGCCTCTAGTGCCGTCTGCCCTTCGCAAGGCTTTCAAGCACAGAGCATCCAGCTTCCTTTATTCATCCTCTGTTCATTCATTCATTCATTCATTCAGGGAAAGGCATTGGCGCTTTGGGTCCAGAAGCCTGAATTTTTTTTTTTTCCTGGCATTTCCACTTCCATGCTAGGTGACTTTGTAAAAATCACTCACCCTCTGAGCTTTATCAACAAAATGAGGAGGAGAAAATCTACTTCATAATTTCTGTGAAATTTTAAATGCAGGTTGCTCAGCGTTGTTGACATTTTGGGTCAAGTGCTTCTTTGTTGTTCTGGGTCATTCTGTGCAATATAGCATGTGTAGCAGCATTCCTGGCCTCTTCCCCTTTAGGTGCAAATAGCGTCCCCATCCTGAGTTGTGACAACTAAAAATATAAGCCAACACAGGCAAAGAGCGGGCAAGTAGAGCCCTGTGGAGAATCACTGGACTGAGGAATGGAGAGCAGTCTCCACGCTGCTTGTGTTCCCCCAGATGCCACTGGCTCGGCAAGGAGACGCGAAACAGGGACCTGCTTTCCAGGCATTTTAGAGCCCAGGTGGAAAAGGCAGAAAGTCTGATGAAAAGACATTCAACGATGCAAATTATGTTTGGGATATTGGTCTCTTGAAATCATTGCCTTGATTGTAAGATTACTGGGTAGAGGGAAGAATAAAAAGTTTAGAAATAGCCCAATCATGGGAGAGATACTTCAAGGAATCTGGAAATAAGAGCAGAGCCCAGTATGGAGAAGGATGGGGTGAGGGCACCGGGAAATCTGTTCTCTTATAATAATGGGCTGTTCATGGACCCCAAACACAGGCGGCTCCTGGTCTAAGGGACAAACTCGTTGCTCACATGAGGGCAGGCACAGACCAGTGACTTCTCTAACCAGATACCAAATACTTGTAAAAAAACAGACCACTTTCATGAAATAAAGATATCTTCTAATATAGGCCACATTTTTTTTATCTATTCATCTATTGAAGGGCATCTAGGTTGGCTCCACAGTTTAGCTATTGTGAATTGTGCTGCTATAAACATTGATGTGGCTGTGTCCCTGTAGCACGCTGTTTTTAAGTCCTTTGGGTATAGACAGAGGTGTGGGACAGCTGGGTCAAAAGGTGGTTCCAGTTCCAATTTTCCAAGAAATCTCCATACTGCTTTCCATATTGGCTGCACCAATTTGCAGTCCCACCAGCAATGTATGAGTGTGCCTTTTTCCCGAATCCTCGCCAACACTTATTGTTGTTTGTCTTCATAATAGCTGCCATTCTGACTGGAGTGAGATGATATCTTAGATCTTAGAGTGGTTTTGGTTTGCATTTCTCTAATTGCTAGTGATGATGAACATTTCTTCATGTATTTGTTGATTGATTGTACATCATCTTCTGAGAAGTGTCTCTTCAGGTCCTTGGCCCATTTATTGATTGGGTTATTTGGGGTTTTTTTTGGTGTTTAGCTTTTTGATTTCTTTATATTCCCTAGTGATTAGTGCTTTATCTGATGTAAAGGGGTAAAGATTTGCTCCCAAGATGTAGGCTCTCTGTTCACCTCACAGATTGTTTCTTTTGCTGAGAAGAAACTTTTTAGTTTGAGTCCATCCCACTTATTGATTCTTGATTTTAATTCTTGTGCCATAGGAGAAGATAATGCTAAATGAAGTCAGCCAATCCCCCCCAAAAAACAAATGCAGAATGTTTTCTTTGATATAATGAGGCTGATTCATAATGGGATAGGGAGAGGGAGCATGGGAGAAATAGATAAACTCTAGATAGGGCAGAGGGGTTGCAGGGGAAGGGAGGGAGCATGAGATAATTAACGATGGTGGAATGTGAGGATCGTTATTATCCAAAGTACAGGTATGAAGACATGAATTGGTGTGAACATACTATGTATACAACCAGAGTTATGAAAAATTGTGCTCTATATGTGTAATAAGAATTGTAATGCATTCTGCTGTCATATATAAATAAAAAAATTTTAAAAAATCTTCTGATAAAAGAACAAGCATTACAAAATAGCATTCATGTTAGGGTTTGTATATTTTTGTGGGTTCCCTGCCTGCAAGTTTGACAGTTAAAAGTTATTTTTATTTAATTGTTCCCCAATTTTTCCTCTTTTTAGTCAAAAAAGGATACTATAGATATGAAGTATCTGGTGTGGTTTTCCTATAGAAATACATAGATATGAAGGTAGGATTGAAAAATGGTGCCAAGTAAAGAATATATAATGGGAAACCTGAGAGTTGACATGGGCCTTGTGTCCACCTTCATTGTACTGGATTTAATGATAAGGAAACCAAACTCTGAGAGGTACAGTGCCTTGTCCAAGATCACCCAGCTCATTAGGGTCATAGAGAAGTCTTAAATCCAGAACTCCTGACTAAATATATCTCTCATGCCTCAAATCTTCTATTTCCAGTATTTCAAGGAAGAACATTAGACTCTAGATTTTGCATTTTTTGCATTGCTTTAAAAAAATCACTGGAGCAAAACATTATTAAATATTAAATAATTTCCTTTTAGCCTCGAGATAAGTGTTCTTTTGTGTCTGTTTTTTTTTATTATGGTAAAATATACACAACATAAAATTTGCTATTTTAACAATGTTTATCTGTTCAGTTTGGTATCATTAAGAACATTCACATTGTTGTGCAACTATTGCCACTATTCATCTCCAGAACTTTTTAATAATCCCCAGTGGAAGCTGTTCCTTCCTATCCAATGACTCCCCGTGCTCCCATTCCCGGTCCCTGACAACATGATCTACTTTCTGTCTCCATGAACTTGATTGCTCTAGAAATCTCATATATGAGCAGGCTTGCTCCTTATTTGTGTCTTTCTGTGTTTGATTTTAAGTTTTTTGGTGGGTGTTGTTCTTTGAAGGTTCCATGCTAAACCCTATGATGTAGGGTATCTTTGGATATTTCTCACCCAACTTTGAGGATTTTCTCTTTTTTTTTTTAGGCTTGTCTCCTTCCTGTGAGCCATTTGTAGGGTGAAAAAGCAGCTGGAGACTGTCAAAGAAGGAAGCTTGATGTCTCTGACTGGCAGAAGACAGACCTGCTCCTCTGCTTTCCCAATCCCTAGGAGGACAGACAGGAAGGCTGTGCTAACCTGTACTCTGGAACGAAGCCGCCCCTTTCAGGCCTCCAGTAACCACCACAGTCTAAATTAATCCCTTCCTGTCGGAAGAGAAATATGAGTTGAAATGAATGATGCCTTTAGATATTGCTTAGGATTCTTAATTTCTTCTTCTATTGTAAGTATTTTTTTAAAAAAATTGTGGTTTTTCTGTCATTTCATATGTGGTCCCAAAGGGCTTTCTGTGGCGGAAGTATCTTACACATTAAAAGTAAATAAATAAATAGAGGATTGTCTTTTGAGTTTGAGGAATCTAAATAGTTGAGATTTTTAGTTTTTCAAGATCCTGCAAGTGCAAGTGTCCAACAGCTGCCAGAGTCATCAAGATAGCTAAGGGTGGGGGAAAAGCTAAGGATATTAACCCATTCTATTTGCTCCATTCACTGAGAGCTGGCCTGAATCTAACTTTGTGCATTCTGACAGGTTAATTTTCACTCTCAGAGACCTAGCTGGTAGGCATTTCTTCCCTCTGTGGCCTTCTTATTTTCTCTCTGGGCAGGTTTTGCATGGGCTGCCCTGACTAAGCCACAGGGGAAGGCAGTCCTGGCCCTGGTGCTCATGGATGACCTTTTGCCTTGTGGCATGTGCGTGTCCTGGACCTAGACAGATGTGTTTGCAAGTCACAGGTGTCCATCCTGTGGGAGCATTTGGCTGCCTGCAGTATGCTCTGCCTATTGGAAATGGACCACTTTGGCAGCTGGAATAGCCAACAGGCACATTCCATCAGCCAGGCTGTGGTGGTTCATTCATGGGTCATAAAAACTCCAAATCCTCACATCTCCAAGTGAAGGTGCAAGATTCCTATTGCTCTCCAGGCAACCCTGATGAGGACTTTGCCCCTTGACAACACACACGTCTTTAGGCTGGCATACCCATGTTTGAAATGTCGTGTATAGGCCTTAAGATTCAACATCCGTGGGTCTGAACCCTGCTAGCACGCTGGAAACAGGCAGAGAGCTTTGAAAAATACCACCGGAGACATTCTGATCAAATTGATTTGAGAATAGGTGAATTTGGGGCAGGCAATTTTAATATTCAGCAGCGTTTGAAAAAAAAAAAAAAAACCACGGGTTGGAATCTTTGAATCTATTTTCAGAGCAAGCCGTGCTGTCTCCTGTCTGTGGTGGTGCTAATAGTGACCATGATGATGTCGATGAGACCTAATGTGTTGTGAGACCTACTAAGTTCCAGTTCTTCTGAGCACTTTTTCATGCCTTGTCTCATGCCGCAGCCCGGCTGGCTGGGCAAAATAACCGGGGGGTGACGAACAATTTGTGTACATTGATAGAGCAGGAGTGGGAGCCCTTTATTGTAGGACAGGAGGGGTATATATACATTCCACACAGCTTATCTTAAATAGCATAAACTAGATACAGCAGTCAACCAATAAGGAATCTCCACACTTAATGGCTCGCCGGCGTTACTTCACAAACCACTCCCCCTGGCAAAATGCCAGGCGCCATCTTGACTTGTTTACAGACCCTAACAGTCTCAGATCACCTTTCCCATAACCTTATGGAGCCCATGTTATGTTGTCCTGATCCCATGTATGCGGAACCTGATGCACATAGGAGTTAAGTCATCCCCCTAAGGTCACCCAGCTAGTCCATGGTCAGGCCAGGAAGATCCCATGCTGTGGTCCTTACTGATGAAAGGTGACTAGGCTGATAGACCCTCTGAGGTGGGGTTGCCCTCATCTGCTCAGATATGACTGTAGTTCTATTATCTCTTTTCCCTTGAGGAACTGGATGTGGACACTGCTAGACACAGGGAGATGGGGGACATCAGAATGCAGGCTGTAGCCTCAGACAGAAGTCCAGAGTTTTATAGGGGTCTCTGTCGTGTCTGTGTGGGTCGCCACGGCCAGATGAAAAGACCTGCGGTGACTTCTGAGTTTTCACAGGGCTCTGCTAGGAGGAAGCATCAAGGAGAGGCAGAAGCCAGGACAAGAACGACGAGGGCTCCTCCTGCCAGCGCCTGAGCAGGAGAATGTGGAGACTCAGCCGGTTCCCTTGAACTCTTCTTGGCTCTCCTGTGGCTGCTTCTAAGGGTATCAGGCTGGGTCTTGCAAACCAGTTGTCCTCAGGGATCACTGTACATCTCAAGTTGTTTTGAAAGCCATCGGGCCGTCCAAAATGCCAAGCATTTTTCCTATGGAAATGTGCCTTGTGTGGTTCTGATTAATACCCTCTTCTCTGCTGTCTTTCGGGACTGCTTTTCATTTCCTGCTGCTTCCCACAACTTTCTTCCTTGGTCCGTGGCTGCCTCTTCTTGTCCACCTACCACTCTTTTTCGGTGGGCCCCCATTTTCCTGTTCTGCCTGATGGCTTGCTGGGTCCTGCTGGTTCTCGTCTTCTAGATCTCTTCTCTGGGCCTACTTTGCCTGTGAGGCCTATCTGAAATATCAAAACACATGCCCCTGCTTTCCTCCAAACCTGTGTCATGCCAAGAGGAGCAAAGGATGGCTAGAGACTCAGACTGTTCTTTACCACCTTTAAGCAAATCAACATCTGGGGTTTTTGGTAGAGGGTTTTCATTGACTAATTTATTCAGGCATCTGTTTGTCTCTTTGGGGTTTGAACTTAGGCAGGGGTGGAGGAAAGTCTTCCTCTTTATGGCTGCTTCCAGAACTGGACCACCGCTTGCTCAACACAAATCAGTTTGAGACCAGTGATCTATAAGTAGACCATCTTTACATTCATGGTATGCAAGTTGGCTGCTAAGGTCTTAAAAAATTAGCACTCTTTTATATCTGAGCCAATCCTTTCTCTTGGGGCCTGTGGATTTTTCCAAGTCATTCTCTTCTGTCAATTTCATTTATCAAATTGCTTGGTGCTCCTAAGGCAGATGATTGAGGAAAGTATGGCCTGGATTAATCAAATCAGCTGTTTGGCCAGTGTTCCGGTGGCAGGAGGTGGCAGGCAGGAAGTTCAGTGCTAGGCATACTTGAGTTTGGAGGTCAAATAGGGATCTCATTTATCTCTGCCAAAACCCACTGCCCTCTGCCCTCTCCAAGTGCTCTTTGCCAGCACCCAGAAACCTAATTTGTGTTTGAAAAGAGCAGCAGCGGCAACAGTACCTTGTGTTTCAGCCTTAAGCCAGCCCGCAGAGCTTACCAGGGCTTCAGGTAGGCATCTGTGTGTGGAGCCAGCAGGAGGGCGAGGGGCCAGATCTCCTTCCTGGGCAGGTGGGTGGCCTGAAAGGTATTTCTCTGGATGAGAAAGAGAGGCAAGGAAAGGGTGAAAGGAAATGGGGCAGAAGAAAGCAGGCTTTCACAAAGGAAAGTTGCTGATTCTGTCTGTGATCAATCATGCTTAACAAAGAGGCCAGTGACACAGCCTTGTCACCCCAGAACGTCGCCATTCTACTATCCCAAGCTTATCAGAGGATGCTGGCATTAATTCAATGAATGTCCCTGTTCTTGTAGCCAGCTTTTTCCAACATGGATAAAGTTGATAGGCTGACGGCAGGAATTTTTTCTTTCTTTCTTTCTTTTTTTTTTTTTCATTTGGTCCTGGGTGGAAGGAGCCACTTTTGTGAGAGGCCACCCATTTTTCTAGATGTGTCCCCAAAAATGTCAACCTCCACTATAAAGGGGGAAAAAGACATTTCACATACATAAAATATGTAATTAAAATGATGAATTATTGTAAGATAGAATATTAGCCTTGTGACATTTTAATCTGAACGCACGAGAGAGAGAAAGAGAGAGAGAAAGAGAGAGAAAGAGCACAATCTGAAGCGCTCAATTAAATTTAGAATTTCCCCCCTCCATTGTTATGAATAAATAGAAAAGATTCTGTAGCAGTCGGTGGAATTATTAATTGCAACTAGTGTAGAAGGTGCATGCACCATATCATGAAATGGAATATCATTGTTAGTGACTATATTTCTTGGTAATTAAGGCCCAGACTAATGATGCAAGTTTTCTCCAGCATGATTTTCATCTGATTATGAGGCTGCTTCATTAAGAGCACTCAGCCTAACGAGCTGTAGCTGTAATAAAGTAATTTTCTGTCTTGTGCTCTGATTGATAAAGAGTTTCTATAGCTAAAAGGAATTGAAAATATAATTATAATTAGAAATGGTTGAATAAAGTTATTACAGGATTGCTGAAGGGTAGTGCAATTGACACCATAATGTTTTTTTGGAAGTGAGCATCTTAAAATTAGACTTTATAAAGCAACAAAACTCCTTTGCTAATAACTGGGCTGAATGTTGCTGCTTCCATAAAATGAACATTTAGATTAAAGGAAAATGAGACTTTCCCACATTGTTCTCGACAAGAAAAACATATGCAAGAAGAATGCTGTCGCCTTTCTTCCCAGCATTCTTCCCCCGTGAAGTAAAGCTTATGAACATACTTTTTACTCCATTTATAATAATTTTCCTTCTGCCATATGTTGGAAAAAGATCTTTTTGATTAAACTGATGTCTTTTTAAGCGTACAGTATAATTTTGGAGTTTCTCCTTGCCAATGTGCAAAGAGTTATGCTGTCTTTTTATATATTTATATTTATGAAGCAGTGAGTTTCATATGATTTTTTTCAAATTGTATAGAGTTTTTTTCCCCCCTGTCTTTGTCATGCATTGGTTGATAGCAAAATATAACTGGGGAGGATACAAGATTCCGACCCCCTCCCTTGGGGAATGCTAATCAACTTTTTATCCTAGAAACCTTATTTCTTTTTATGATGTTCACATTTATAAACCATGAAAACTCCGTTAGTGGAGTCCTTGGTGTGTATGTCATTGGATATGTCTGCAATATTGACATATAAATCTATGGCAGTGGTTTTATTTAGAATTAGCTGATACACTTTGTGCTCCAAATTAGTTTCACATATTTAATTTAGTCTCTTTTGTCCCATTTTAGCTCCCTGCACTGCATGAAAAACATGCATATACTTTAAAGCTATATGGTTATGCAAATCTATTTTTATGCAAACTTACCCAGATATTATTGCGTTTGAACTGAACCGAGGAGTGGATCTTCCTTGACCCACCACTTTTTGATGGGTTATTTCAAAAATCTGTTTCTAGGGCCTGACAATTGGGAAGACTTTTAGAATTTTTGAGAATTATTTCTGGCATATTATAGGGCAATAAAAGCATGTTATCGGAATACCATTAGTAAGATTAGAAAGGAAAAAAGAGCAGAATTTTATTGGTTGTTCATTGAAAATGTTAGCTGTGATTAGTTACATAATCCTACATTAACCTGTAAATTAAAATTCCTTGGTGCAATTTGATGGCTGATTTAATTTTGTCTTTCTTTGTTTGCCGCAGGCTAATTCCATTATGAATTCTTTATACAGCCTTTTCCCTCAATGATTAGCAGCTTCTACTCAAGTTCTGATTACTATTGTACACTTAGCACTACATAAAGCCGGGGATTAATATTCCCCTGAAGAATTGTTGCTATGGATCTGCTCTATTCCTTCTAAGAGATGTTTCTGCAGCTTCAATTGTCCATAAATTATGATCTCTGGTGAATTATCAGTGGGAGTGAGCTGAGCTTAACAAGCTGAAGAGTGCACTCTAGTTCGGAGAGAAAAAAGGCAAGGGAGAAAGGGAGAAAGAGATTCTCAATTATTAATTGTGAGGTTGGATCATTTGGAAGAAGTGATATTTCCCCCCATCTCTGTCCTTGTAGACATGCACAAATCAGCATGAGGTTGTAGGTTAAAACAGAAGCTTTTAAAAATCTTTCAATATTTAGTGATCATAACATGCTAGAGGGTCCTAATTACCTGTAAATAGGGGAGAAATGCTTGCTGTGCTCCTCAGTAGTGTAGCAGGGTTACGGAGCATGTTTTATTTTGCGGAGTGGCATTGTGTTAACTGGTAAAGTGTGATTTCCCATCTATTGGTTGAGGAATGTGTCTTTGACCACCATTGTTTAAAAATATTCCTGGGGATTGCTAGCTAACCCTTGGGCATGCTTCCCCTGAGGGAGTACAGAAACAGGGGGCTGCATTCACGTGGATAATAAACCCTGATGTGCATCCCTCCCTCTCTCCAGCACCATCCGCTGAATGGGTTCTTGCTCCTCCGGAGGATTCTGTGATCCTGGGACATGTGGCGGAAGCTCTGACTACCTCTGACACTGGGAGCAAGTTTAGCCAGAGACACCCATTGGGGGAGACCACCAAGCTTGCTGGCTTGCTAGATCTTACCAACGCATGTTCCAGTCCAAGAGAAATAAACACGTGAATTATGTATCCGGTGAGATGGTTCTCTTTTCTTTCTTTTCTGTCATTTTATTTTCTTCTTCCTTTTTACCTCCTTCCTCTTCTGTTTTACTTCTCTATTCCCTATCTTTTCTCGACTTTATTCTTTAACATTCCTTTTTAGGTTTCTCCTTTTCTTATTTCTCCCTGGCCACTCAACCCCAAAGGGCTCCAGTATTAAAAATATGCTGGCATTTTAAAGTTGAAGCAAAAAAGGTGAATTATATTGCTACTTGGAAGTCAGCTAAGGGCAGAGTCCTGAGGGAAGTGAGATAAAATAACGGAGTCTGAGAAATGCACTTAACAGAACAGACACAGTGGAAAGAATCTCTTCCAGGAACCATCTCTTCCCGGTTTTCCAACTGCAAGGCAACAAATCATTTACCAAGCGAAGGCAATTCTGTTATTAGGGAAGTGGTTCCTCTGAATCATTCCTAAGTCGGGGACTCAAATTGTACTGAGCAGTTCCTGGAAGCGGAGGTAGTGCCATTTTATCAGGAGCCTGGTCTTTGAACAATGGTTCATGGGAGTTTGGGTACAAGTGCATCAATGTCTGTGCAAGCACACACTTGTATACACACCTATACACATCCAAGTCCCTGAAGCACTTCTGAGAGTGAGAAGGATGCTATTAACAAGGAAGCCAGGACAACAGGCATAAATAACATTGTCCCTGGCAAACAGGACATGTGGTCACCCTAGTTACCTTAGTGGAGGTTTGCCATCAAGGTCCTGGAAGAGGATGTCTCCTTTTAACAATCTCCTCCATCCACATACTTGTCTTTCCTCTTAGCCACTGGACATCTGTGCCTTCCTTTTGTGATTGAGGAATTTGGCTTCTAAAGGAGAATTGGTCTATACTCCATTCTTTGTGTAGATAGGGGCACAGCCATGGGACCCTGATTTGTTTACCAGACACATGCACATGGGACTTTAGTTGGGGGGTGAGTGATGCTAAAAAGCAGGATTTCTAAGGAGTTGCCTAGGGTTTCCAGGCTCCGCAGTGATTATGTTCCTACTGCAGGATCCAGAACCCAGGGCAGTGGGCCTGTGAGGACCAGGACTGCATTGAGATACTGGATATGGTTCCTAGATTCCTGGTCTCTGCATCTTCTCCTAAGAGACACTGTTAAAGTGACTCTCTTATCTAGCAGTTGCTGTCAGAATTAAATATGATGCTATTCGGGAGATGGTAACAACACTATGGTCAAATTGTGTCCTTCCATCCCACCAACAGAACCTGGCGCCCTGTATTCTAGGCAAGGAGCCGGGGAGAACTGATGAGGGCTTGAAGCCTGGTGGAAAGTTCCTGGGGCAGCCCCATCTTCTCTCTTACTGAAAGTTCTGCTCGGGCACCGTTGGGCATGCTCACCTTATGCAGCAGAGGGCCAGGGATGGCCTCCTGAGGAGGTGTAAGCTCTCTGAAGCACTTAACACCATGTTTCTCTGCACTATCGACATTGGATTTAGGACAGAAACCTTCTATTTTGTGTTTTGGAGAGCCTATTTTTAGGTACTTCATGACATTTCTGGCAACTTTTGTTACTAGTGGAATGTCCTACCCGCCCTGGCTGCTCTAACCGTTGCACTACCCAGCATGGGCTTGGGGTGGGGTACCAAAAGATACCAAAGGTCAACAAAGACAGAGCTCACCTACTTGATTTGATTAACAACTCCTCTTGAAGCCAAATTCAAAGGAAAAGTGAAATACCTAATACCAATTTTATTTCTTGTGATAGTGTTTTCTCTTTCTGAAGGTGAGCACTATTTTGGGGATGCTCTTTCTACAGCCCAAGTCTACTTCCAGTGGAGACCCCTAAAGTAATGGCTGCTGTGTGAGGGCTATGCTGGCTACAGAGAGAGGGTTGTGTGGTTTGTGTTCACATCGAGGGGCCCCAACCTGCTGGAATCAGGGTCTTCTCACCTCTGCGCTCAGGAAGCTGTTTTCCTAAAGCACGTGGCAAATAATACATATTTGCTGGGTGGAATGATAGCGATGGAAGTGAGTGGGTAAGCTGTTTTTCTTTTTCTAAATAAGGAAAGTAAGTCAGGAGTGTCACACTGACTCTCACCAGATCATCATTCATAAAAATAGAAGCTCACACACGACGCACCACACACTGTTCTCTCATTAACCATTCTAAATATAAGTTCCTGTGATCTTCATGACAGTCCCATTACAATTATCGTCATCATTGCTACGATACAGATGAGCAAACTGAGGCACAAAAGCCTTAAAAAGCGAATCTAGATAAATCATATCAACAGCAAGCGGCCGAGCCAGGATTTCAGTGGACCCTGTGTTGCAAAATCTGTAGTGTCCTCAGCTTCTATGTGCCATACCCCAGAAAGTGGAAGTGGCATTGGAACCTGAGCTAGTTCGCTCTGAGGTGTAGTGGGTTTCCTGCTCCCAATTCCCTGCTTCCAATACTCTGTTTCTTTCCTCCCCTCTCCATCAATTCCTGTCTCTGTAACTGAGGCTTCTCTCCACCGAGCCTGCTCCTTAGTGCTTCCCTGGGCCCTGGCTCATTCACATCCTCACCCTGACATTTACATACTCACTGCCTCTCGGTTTCTATTGCTGCCTTTCTTGCCAAATACAAATAATGACTGTTCTTTTGCCTTTCCTTGTTTTCTGGTGCAGTGGGACAATGAAGGGAGCATAGATAAATGTTTCTCAGAGCATGGCTGTGGCAAGTCTTGAAAAGAGGGAGCCCTGGTAACAGGCCCAGAGGTAGAGACAATTTCCTTGCTCCATTGATGTCTGTCCCAGGAAAGGGATTCTCAGTAGAGGAGCCAGCTCTGGATTCAGAGGAAGCAGTGGTGGTTTAAATGGTGTGTGTGTGTGTGTGTGTGTGTGTGTGTGTGTGTGTGTGTGAGAATAACCTCCATGCAGTGAGAATTCAGAGTCTGGAACTAGGTGATTTCCTGAATAGCAAGCACCAGGCAACTCCATTTAAGGCAGAAGTTAAATATTTTCCTGCCCTCATACTGGCCAGCGAGAGGGAGTGAATGAAAAGCCTGAATGAGAAGGACCGGCATTCTGTAGCTGCTTCTCTTGTCTTTTATTTCCTCTCCATTCTCGCCCCAGCTCAAGTTTGCTTTGGAGCCAGGGAAGCTGAATGATTTTCCTTTGCCTTTGCAGGGAAGACTTACTGTCAAATTCCATGCAAGTTGATGCTGCTGATTTGCATGAGAGGAAATATAATCTGATGAAGATGTAAATGTACACAATTGTCTCCTTATCTGTAGGCTTTCTGTTTCTTATTTGGAAAGTGGCTGATTTAAATAGTCCCATTTGAAGTAACTTAGGAGGGTTTCTGCAATGCCAAGTGATTGCATTTTTCGGGGTTTCTTTTTTGGTGAATTCAGCTTTCTTTCCTTTATATCAATTCATTTTGTCTTGCTTATGATATGAACTTCTGAGCATTTATATAAAAAATATTATAAGAGATGGGATACAAAGATAAATAAAAAATGAGCCCTGCCTTCTAGGAGTTTCCAATGAAACACACTTTAAAATGCATTTTAAAGACATTTGGAATTTGGAATTTTTTTTTTCTGTATAAACAAGGTTCTAACACATTGCAATTATAGAACACTTTATCATTTATAAAATACTATCATAATCCTAGGCAAGACAACAAAAGCCCTTTTAACTCCTTATGTAGTTGGAACAATACAATTGGAAAGCATTTTCAGCATTATTTCCCCGTTCTGTTCAAACCTGTAACTACCACATGTGGGATTCTGAGCATTTCCTTTGCCCACTTCAATCTGAAGTGGCATCACCAAGGTGTCAGACATGATCCTGAATGTTGGGCTAAGAATATCAGTAGGTCCCAACTTTCACACATCCTTCACTTTTGCTTAATTATCTGCTTAAACTATCATTTCTGCACCAAATGTGGGCTTTCTTACAATAGCCAATAGGATATTTTGATTCATCCCCCTGATCATTCAAAAGAGTCAAAAGAGGATGAAAATGTCAAAGTGGTGATTCAAAGTATGTGTTTGGTCAAGTGAACATAAAATAAGACAGGATGACTTAATTTTGGTACATGGTAAAGGAAGATTCTGGCCTCTTTCAGCCTGTTAAGTCAGGCACATGAGTGTGTTCACTGGTGCAGGAAAAGAAGAAAACGATAAGACACATGATATGTTAGAAATAGATTGTTAGAAAGTCTACAAAAGGCCAAAATCTAGTGAGGAATTTTCTAAGATTATTTTTAGCTTTCTGAGAACAGAACTGTCATGCAAGTTCATGGTTTAGCCTGTGTGCTTTTGACTTTCAGGCATATTTTAGGGTCAGTATGGATAGAATTCGGGGGTGCTAGGCCTGCATGGGTCAGAAGGGACTTAAACTTCTGATTAAAAGAAACAGATGGTGACAATGGAGGCTGGAGTCTTTGGATGCAAAGAAATAGCAAAGCAAAGGGAGGAAGAGGAAGGAGCAGGGTGTCGTTCAGGTCAGTAGCAGTAGTTTAGAGGGGATAATTCAAGAAGGCAGGAGAGCTTGGCAGGAAGGGAAAGGGGGAGCCCATTCGGGGGGACAGACCGTTTTGTAAGCAAGAGGCATTAGGAAGTCATACTGAATGCTTTAAATCCTACAAAGGTAAAAAGGTAAAGCGCTGTGTCTGCTCAGAAAGAGATGAGATGGTGTTTGATGGTGGATAAGAAATGACTTCAGGTATGTGTGACATTTAGGTGAGCCTATAAGAGTGCACAAGAATTTTGCCCAACCAAAAATTGGGGGAAATGATGTAATGAGAGCAAAATGGAATGAGATGAATGATGAGAACAGAAGTGTGTAGACAGGAAATGTAGCACAGGTTTGAGCGACAGTGAACTATTGGATGGCTACAGATGGCATCAGGCTCATTGAGGAGAGTAGAGAATGAGTGAGATGGAAGGGCAGGTTGCGGCCCCATCAAGGAGGGTGTGGACTCCCAAGCTAAACTGTGATTTAGATTTAATCTGTTAGCTGCTTAATTTGGTGGGGACCCTGGGACGTAGGATGAAGGAAAAGCAGATATAAAGCTCGTATTATATTTCAGATGAGGGTTCTGAAGTCCTGAATCAGGAATGCACAAATGGGAATAGGAGGCAGCAATGGATTTGAGAGTTAGAATTCCTATGATCGGGCGTGATTGGATTGCTGAGTATGGGAGAAGGGAAGAAGTCGAGAATGACTGACCAAATGGTAGGTTGGTAGTGGTGTCACAGAAACAGAAATAGAGTGAGATAAGAGAGCAAGATAAAGTTTAAAAGTGTTCTGTTTGAGATGCCTGTGGAATATGCTGATGGAATCCATTGGAGTGTTTGGTAGAATTGCAGGCGAGAAATTGGAAGCAACTTCTTTGGACCCAATGGTAAAAATGATGGGGATAGTTGAAATTTCCAGGGAGAGTATAGATAGTCAAGGATCAAAGGCTGCGGTCCAGAATTGAGGGAATTTACACTTTCAGGGCTTGGAGAGGAAGGTGAACCAATGAGGAGAGAGACTAAAGGATTAAATATAGTGTAGCTGGGCGAGGTGGTGCCTGCCTGTCGTCCCAGTGGCTCAGGAGGCTGAGACAGGAAGATTGCGAGTTCAAATCTAGTCTCAGCAAAAGGGAGGCTTTAAGCAACTCAGTGAGACTCTGTCTCTAAAGAAAATACAAAATAGGGCTGGGGATGTGGCTCAGTGGTTGAGTGCCCCTGAGTTCAATCCCCAGTCCCCCGTCACCCCCCCCCCCCAAAAAAAAAAACCAGAATTAAGTACAGTGTAATGAATGACATGCAAAGAGCAAGTTTCGAGAACAAAGTGGTGAGCACTCGGATCAAGTGCTGGGAAGTGGTTGCGGATGTGGCTCTTAGAAGTCACCAGAGACATTTAAGTGAGTGGGTCCACTTAGAGATCCTGTGATGGCTCCTGGCATATTAACCCGAAGGTCTCCACAGTGTGGGAGGCAGTGCCACCGTCGGGGCTTAGAGGGGTGAGAGAAGAGAATATGGCTGCGAGTGGAAGCTCAGAAGAGTCCGCCAGTGAGGAAAACGGCATTAAGCATGAATTAATTCAAATCAGCATAGTTCAAGAAATTTTCTTAATAAAATTTTGTTAGATTAAAGTAGATAGTGTCTCCAGGGACAGGAGAGTGGCAAGGTAGTTTCAGTAAATGAAGGAGTTGAAGGATACCAGGGGGGTCACAAGGGAAGAGGCTAAAAGGCCTGGCCTGCCACTTGCCTGGGTGGGGGGATGCATGGACCTGGAAAAGGCATCTAAGAGGAATTAAGATCCAAGCAAGTCAGGGAATGGTGGACAGTTGCAATAAGGGCATCTGATATGTTGAGAGGAAGTGAGCCTGTGGGGAAGGAAGGACTACTCAGAGATGGGAATTTCATGGCTTTGGACTTTTTAGCTGAAGTAATTTGTGATATCCTGGGTCTGGCTCAGGAGGTATTAAGAATAGAATGGAAATGGGGGTTTGGGAATTCCATGCATCTGGAGGTGGTATGTCAGTGCTAAAAGGATCCCTAATGTGGATTCTGAACTCACCCATTAAAGGCAGGGGCACAAAAGAAAGAAACTTCTATTTATCAAGAGCCTGCTGTATGCTGGGCAGTGTGCCAATTTTATTCCCCCACATCTTGTATATCATTTGATCCTCACAATAACTCTATTGATAGGTAATATTGCATCCTGTTTAGAGATGAAGAATTGGAAGCTTTGCAAGGTGGCCCAAGGTTTTCCAGGTAGGACATGCTAAAGTCAGGCTACGAACACAGGTCTCACCAAAGCTTGTGCTGTTTTGTAAGAACAACCACAAGTCAAAAGTTGACAGCATCCAAACAGGATGCCCTGGGGGTCAGTAGGCAATGGTACCAGAACAAAGCTAGTTTGGTGTAAATAGGAGGGGTGGACTTCATGAGGAAATGTGTTGGTAAGTGAGTAGGTGGTGAGAGAGGTCTGGAAATGGAAATGCAGAGGTGTGGCACGTAGGCTTCTCACATGGTGATAGTGAGGTGTGGGAAGGGGTGGATTCAAGGAGACATCAGGGTAAATTAAGATCCAATTAAAGGGCAATCGGCATGATAGAATGAACAGCTAACCCTAAGAGGGGCTTTCAGCTTCCTCATTCCCTCCCGACCAGTACAAATAGGACACTTGTGCTCATCCTCTCCAAAATTTCTGTTCTTATACTTGCCAGGATCAATACTCAGGATGGGCCCTTCTTTAAGAATTGTGTTCAAGCTTGGTAAATATTTCAGGAGCAATTCAAACAGATTCTTTCAAACCCTGAATCATTTATTTAAAATAAGAAATGTGAAGCCATAGTTCTTTCTCTTTGCAATAGAGGAAACAGTTTGGGAGTTTTGTAGAAAAATTGATCGAATGCTTTGTTTTTCTTTTCATGTCTGGCAGCCCAGTTAGAAGGTAACTTTCAACATAGTGATTTCTAAAGATGAC